>NW_006204918.1:2920449-2937875 GCF_000334495.1 Tupaia belangeri chinensis
TCCTGCTGAGCCTACACCAGGCCATGCAATTCCTCTCCAAAAAGAACACTCCAGGCAGCCACTGGCAATCGATTGAGGCTGGCAATGGAATGAAAGGGATTTGTCATACCTTTTCTATAGGAGTCAATTCGAACCTTGCTTCATACAGAAAATGACATCCTCAGAGTGCATTAAAATGTTTGATGTATGTTGCATAAGGTGAAAAGCAGAGTAACAGATGAGAGTAGTAGATTTTAAGTAAACAGTAGACATAGATAACTTCTCAGGAAATCAGAGAGATGATTTCTGAGCTTCACTTGAGCTGAATTGTTAAAGGAATAAATTATTTTTAGGATAGTTTCATTTTCTTTACTATAGCAACAATGTGAGATAATCACTATGCAAGCTCAGTTTGACACAAGATCAGCACGTCACACATAACCAAGCCATTTCATCGTATATTTCATCGTATGGTTTTCGAATATTTGCAGTGTAGTCCATAATCGCATGCTATTCGGCGGAGTACTAAAGCAGTGTAAGACCGGGGTTTTGATCTCAAGAAGTAAACCACTGAACAGGGTGGAATTTCTTAGGCAAAAATAGTAACTTCAAGTAACTAGTAAAAGTAGTTACTTGAAAGTTTGAAACAAAAACAATTCCTATCATAAAAGAAGACAAATTGCACCTTATAGCTAACAAAGTTCAAGTTTGTGTCAGTTGTAAAAATAATCACTCAATCATAACAAAATGACAGTTTCGGGGACCAGCAGTTAGCGTAATGGCTATGTCGCTGGACTCCCACGTAGTCGACCGCGGTTCATGTCCCGGACCCGGTGGCTTAAAACTCACACCGGGCGCGTGTGCGTGCGTGCCCAAGATCCTGAGAGGAGAACGGAGGAGAAGGGATTGTGGTGTGACCATCCCCCCTGGGGGGTGCTTTCTTGCTTTCTGTCTCTCTGTCTCTCTCTGTGTGTCTGGTGAGCGCATGCGCCCTATAGCAAAAACCTCTCCAAAAAAAAAAAAACGCCGCAATCCCTTCTCCTCCATTCTCCTCTCGGGATCTTGGGCACGCACGCACACGCGCCCGGCGTGAGTTTTAAGCCACCGGGTCCGGGACACGAACCGCGGTCGACTACGTGGGAGTCCAGCGACATAGCCATTACGCTAACTGCTGGTTCCCACCATTTTTTATTTTTGATTTTGCATTAGGTCACATGCACTGACCTGAGAGAGACAGAGAGACATGGCCGTGCCACAGCCCCTTCTCCTTCATTTGTCCTCCTGGGATTGGGGGCACACGGGTGCACACACCCAGGGTCATTTTCAGGCCACCAGGTTCAGGACTCCAACCGTGCACTTAGTCATGTGGGATTCAGATGCTTCACTCTCAAAGCTGCTTGCTGGCCCCAGTTAGCCTCCCTTAATGGTATCCTAAATGAAGTTAAAAGCTGTTTTTCTTTCTTTAATAACAAAGTTTATCTATTCACTTTATGAGCTATAGAGTGGCAATGCGCAGCAGGGTTTTGGTGCCCAAATCTCCCATCATCTTCCATCAAGCCCAGATGGTGGGCAACTGTGTGCAGATGACATAATGGTGACCGTCCTCCCACCTAGTCCACTGTGGTTCGAGTCCTGAATCCAGAGGCTTAATTCTCAAGGCAGGCATGTGTGGACGCATGCCCAAGATCTTGAGAAGAGAATGAAGGGATTCCAGTGCAGCCATTCCACCGGGGAGTGATTTCTCGCTTTCTGTCTCTCTGTCTCTCTCGTGAGCACACATGCCCTATAGAAAAAATCTCCATCTAAAAGAATTAAAATTAAAAAAGTGAAGACTACAAAATTCTTTGAGGATGTTTCTACAAGTTTTTGCGTGTTTGTATATTTTATTTTTCTCCCCTGTGAAGTACAGGAAGGAAGCAGTAGCTGAGGAGGATGTACAGTTGGGGGGTTAAGGGCTTCTGACTCACAAGATGGGAAAGGTACAGCGTTTATAGAGGATGATGAGGGTGTTTCTGCAGAGAGGGAATGACTGGTGCTATAGGAGACAAGGCTGATGTCAGAGTCAGAGCGTTTGTACGAAGGAAGAGCAGAGGCTCCTCTTACAGAGCAATGCTAGTGTTTCACACATGTGAAAAAGAAAGAACTCACGGCTACAGATGAGATGCGGCTCCAGGTTTAGTGCGGGAAGAACAGGGAAGCTACATCCTGCCGTATTCAGTTTTCTGTGAGCATGAGGACAAGGAGAGAGATCAGAGGAGAGACAAGACTCTCTGAGAGAAAAGCTCATTTAGCTGAAGAGAAAATTGGCATGCAAAAGAGAAAGACAGTAAAGGTCACGAGCAGCCATCAGTTGTGAAGTTAATGTGAGACCAGTCGGGATAGCCGTGTGTCTCTCCACACGCACTGTGAGAATGCACATGCTGAGTAGGCAAGGGGACTGGATTTCAACATGGAGGCAGTTTGACCTGCAAGAGTGGAATGAAGGGCCTGAGAATGGGCAAGATCCCGGTTGCCCTGGTAGGCCCTGCATCTAAAACAGGCCAGGAAGCATGGGAAGAAACAGTGTGGGCTGAGGGGGCTGGCTGAGTCTGGAAATTCCTTTATTAAAAATTACTTTCAGGACCAGCAGTTAGTGTAATGGCTATGTCGCTGGACTCCCACGTAGTCGACCGCGGTTCGAGTCCCAGACCCGGTGGCTTAAACTCACACCGGGTGCATGTGCAAGCGTGTCCAAGATCCCGAGAGGAGAAAGGAGGAGAAGGGATTGCGATGTGGTCATCCCCCCTAGGGGTGACCGTCCTCCCACCTAGTCCACTGTGGTTCGAGTCCTGAATCCAGAGGCTTAATTCTCAAGGCAGGCATGTGTGGACGCATGCCCAAGATCTTGAGAAGAGAATGAAGGGATTCCAGTGCAGCCATTCCACCGGGGAGTGATTTCTCGCTTTCTGTCTCTCTGTCTCTCTCGTGAGCACACATGCCCTATAGAAAAAATCTCCATCTAAAAGAATTAAAATTAAAAAAGTGAAGACTACAAAATTCTTTGAGGATGTTTCTACAAGTTTTTGCGTTTATATGTTTTATTTTTCTCCCCTGTGAAGTACAGGAAGGAAGCAGTAGCTGAGGAGGATGTACAGTTGGGGGGTTAAGGGCTTCTGACTCACAAGATGGGAAAGGTACAGCGTTTATAGAGGATGATGAGGGTGTTTCTGCAGAGAGGGAATGACTGGTGCTATAGGAGACAAGGCTGATGTCAGAGTCAGAGCGTTTGTACGAAGGAAGAGCAGAGGCTCCTCTTACAGAGCAATGCTAGTGTTTCACACATGTGAAAAAGAAAGAACTCACGGCTACAGATGAGATGCGGCTCCAGGTTTAGTGCGGGAAGAACAGGGAAGCTACATCCTGCCGTATTCAGTTTTCTGTGAGCATGAGGACAAGGAGAGAGATCAGAGGAGAGACAAGACTCTCTGAGAGAAAAGCTCATTTAGCTGAAGAGAAAATTGGCATGCAAAAGAGAAAGACAGTAAAGGTCACGAGCAGCCATCAGTTGTGAAGTTAATGTGAGACCAGTCGGGATAGCCGTGTGTCTCTCCACACGCACTGTGAGAATGCACATGCTGAGTAGGCAAGGGGACTGGATTTCAACATGGAGGCAGTTTGACCTGCAAGAGTGGAATGAAGGGCCTGAGAATGGGCAAGATCCCGGTTGCCCTGGTAGGCCCTGCATCTAAAACAGGCCAGGAAGCATGGGAAGAAACAGTGTGGGCTGAGGGGGCTGGCTGAGTCTGGAAATTCCTTTATTAAAAATTACTTTCAGGACCAGCAGTTAGTGTAATGGCTATGTCGCTGGACTCCCACGTAGTCGACCGCGGTTCGAGTCCCAGACCCGGTGGCTTAAACTCACACCGGGTGCATGTGCAAGCGTGCCCAAGATCCCGAGAGGAGAAAGGAGGAGAAGGGATTGCGATGTGGTCATCCCCCCTGGGGGGGGTGATTTCTCGCTTTCTGTCTCTCTGTCTCTCTCCATCTGTCTGGCTGTCTGGCGAGTGCACGCGCCCTATAGCAAAACAAAAACAAAAAGCTCTCCAGAAAAACAAAAAAAAAAAGATTACTTTCAAAGCTAAGAGAAAATGGTCTAAAAGAAGCATGTCTCAAATTGGATTGTGAAGAGGATGGAGATCATGCAGATGACAAGTTTTGCATATGACCTCGCTGTCACACAAATGAGGGAGAGTACAACACAAATGGCTGGAGAAGAGGAGGTCTGGAGTCTGAGAGTTCAGAGTATTTACAGAAGTGTTCTGTGTGGATATTGAAGTCAAGAATGAATGTGGAGTAGTAGTGAAGAAAGAGAAAGAGAGACAGTGAGTGTGGTGTTGGGGGGAGAGGGATGAGGAGTCGTGTATCTTCAATTTTCCTAAAGATTCCAATGAGGAGGGTAGGAGCTCATAATCTTAAAAAAAAAAAACCTTTTTGAATAAATAAAAAACAGATTAGGAGGAAACTAGCAATGAGAAAAATATTTGAACACATACAACAAATTTGGAAAACTGCAAAGGGCACAGAAGACGGAACATGTGTGGCCTGGTTGGAGCACTGCGTGATGTTAAGATACTGTGGCCCTGCACACTAGGGTCACGTGGGAGGCCCAGGTTTTATTTCTGGCCCAACTTAGAGAACCATGGCACGAACCTGTGATCCCAGCTACTCGGGAACCTGAGGCAGGGGGATCTCGACTTGACCAGCATAGGCATCATGGTTAAACACCATCTAGGGAGCTGAGTGTGGTTGTCCCAGCTGCTCAGGAAGCTTACCCAGGAAGATTGTGCTATAGTAAGACCCTGTGTAAAAATAAAAAATAAATGTTAAAAAAAAGATGTATGCAAACTACCAAGAAAACATTAATTCCATTCAATAAAATGGGATAAAATTGAATCAGATAATGGAAAGAATGACATAAATAAACATTATATTTAAAGTGATCAAAACACTTGAAATTATGATGTTTAGCCAATTTCCAAGTCAAAAGAAATGGGCACTTTTATCTTTGATGGCCATTATGTACAATTTTCAGGGGTCAGCAAGTGGCATGGTAAAGAGCCGGGTTCTCACATGGCAAACTATAGTTCGAGTCCTAGACCCGGCAGCTGGGATGAGTGTATGCTGAAAATCCTGAGAGGAGAATGAAGGTACTGCAGGGTGGCCATCCTCCTGAGGGAGTTTCTCACTTTCCCTCTCGGTCTATCTCTGTCTCTCTCCATAAACGCACACACCTTATAGCAAAAACGTTTTTAAACATTCAAACAATCAACTTATTAATATATGGCAAAAGCTTTCACTATATGAATTACTTTTGTCCTATTTCCAATAATTTCTCTGAAAGGTCAGTGCAAAGCTTTATGTCACATGCATCCTTGAAAAGACCATTTGCTCTGTGGGATAAGGGGAGGGCTGTGGCAGAAGGAACCGTTTTGAGTCTTTACCTTTAGTCCCTAACATTAGAGAAAACAGAGCCGACTCTGCGCAGTTGTAAGGCTCCCACGGTGTGACTGAGCCAGCCCGAGGAAGAGGAACGGAAAGGCCGAGAAAAGACAATGTCTCCCAGCCCCTTTTCCTGGGACGTGGCTTCTATCTGCATTAATTACATTATTACATCTGCTATTTCCATCGGAAACACTGAGGATGGCCTTTGTGTATGTATGTGTATGTATGTGAATGTGTGTGTATGTAAACATGCATGTACGTGTATATATACATATCTGTATGTGTATATATATGTGTGTGTGTGTATATATATATATATATATATTTAAGTTCATTTATTTATTTCTTTTTAATCAGAGAGAGAATGAGAAAGAGAGGGACAGAGGCTCCTCGCACCAGCACTCCCACCCCGTGGCAGCCAGGAAGTGCACAGACGTGCAGACAGGCACCCAGGAAGTGCACAGACGTGCAGACAGGCACCCAGGGTGCTCAAGACGGTCCCAGGACCCTTCTCGTAGAGGTCAAGTGCGTTACCACACCACCTCCGGCCCCAGCTCCAATCTTTCAATTACTGATGGTTTTCATGCCCTTGGTGCAGGACCCTGCAGAGTGCCAGGCACGGAGAGTTTCTCAAAACACGCTTATGGAATACGCGGCTGAAGAAATGAGTGGCTGTCCCGACAAAGCCATTGATCAGAGGGTCTCACTGCAGCTCGTGCAGCTAAAAGTCGTTCCACTGTCTAAAGGGTCGGGACCACGGTATCTAGAAGCAGTCATGGCTTCTCACAGTTTAACTTTGGGAAATGCCGTGTGGTAAAATACTAAACCACTGCTGGCATTTAGAGGCAGTCAGACCTTGTTTCCGTTCGCTGATCTGTGACCATGACGTGGGTTTCTGGGCTTCCCTAAGATGGGTGACAGGTTTTTCTCAGGCTGCTTATTTTTAAAATTATTTATTTCTTTTAAGGAATTGTTTAATTTTATTTATTCATCTGTTTATTTTAATTTGACCAGAGAAGGACACACACACACACACACACACACACACACACACAGAGACAGAGAGTGAGAGAGAGAGAAAGTGAGAAAGCAAGCCACCAGGTCCAAGACTCGAACTGTGTTCGGCCACATGGAAATATCCAGTGCCTTAACCAGCACACCAACCACCGGCCCCAAGGCTGCTTATTTGAAATAGAAAAGCATTGAGGACATCCTAGACCAATCATTTAGTATTTTTTAAATAGCTGCAATTATTATAGTCCAAGAAAACCCTAGTTTAATTCTCAGAAAAAAAAAAAAAACACATACCGTATTACCAAGATATTTCTGGAACATTCTATTGAACTTTATGGAAATATCTTTTTATGCAAATTAAGATGAAATGTGTACCTAATGAGAGTACATCAAAATGCTAGTCATCCTAGTTAAACGTTTAAATTATTTTCGTTAGTGAATGATACTTTCACCCAGTCTTTCACCAAACATTTTAGATATGAGTGCACACAGCAGTCCCTTCCTGCTGTCTCTGGGATGTCTGTGTGCACGGCAGAATGAGGACAGCGTCGTCACCTAATTGGGAGGCTGTGTAAATATTTTGCCAGAAGCCAGGCATAAAGGCCTGCTTTCCATACCGAGAGCGTGTTCTCACCCGTCATTATGACGGGTGGTAAGTGAGGTAAAGACCACGGCTTGTCTGGAGGAGCCAGCCTCTACCTGGTGGAAGGCGGAGAATTTACTTCTGTCGTTGTTGAACACTGAGCTGATGGGCTGGAGGGCCGAGAGCTGTCTGTTTCTGTGGAATCTTCTTTTTTAGGAGAAAAATATATATACATACGTATTCTTTTCTTTCCTCCAAAGAGAGCACACATATTTAATTTTGGAATAGAAATAGAAAGAGGGAAAGTTCTGCAAAACTGGGGGTTCTTTCAAATACATTTCATGCTGAATGGTTCCAACTAGTTCGTCTCCTACTTCTACCCAGTTCTTATTCAGCACATAGTGTCGAAACTTCTTGAATGTACATTGGCCACCCATTTTGAGTGTGTTTGTTATTTTAAGTAAGTCTTACGTGTTGAACAACCTGACATTATTTTCTTCCAGCTGATATCAAGTCCAGGCAGGAAGTGTGTTGTGGCTGCCAAGCAGAGTTGCGTTTTTAAAAGTGTGAGAACTATCAAAGCAGTTGCATTTTCGGCTGAATAAGGCCGCGCTTGTGTTCTCTAAGCTATCTCAGAATTGATCTCGTTCATTTTCCTCCTGAGGCATCCAGCCATGGCCAAGTCATATTAAAGGTGGAGGGTTCTAGAAATGAAGCATTCTGTACCCTCATGGATGGGAGAGACAGGAAATAAGGCTAGAGACAAACAGAGAAGTGGTGCAGTGTCCACCAGGGATTCACTGAGAGGGCTCCACGGGTCTCAGGCTGCCCCTTCAGTCCAGGGCTCTGTCCGCCAGACATGCTGTGTGCTGCAGTCCTGTCCAGAACAACTCCTGGTCCCTTCCCAGCTGCCGAGCATTACATCCCGCACGCGCGCACGTGTGTGTGTGTGTGTGTGTGTGTGTGTGTGCATGCGCACATCGACCCAGGTACAGACACACACATGTGTATTGTTTCGTACCTTGCCAGGTGTGAATATGCTTTGACTTTAAGGAAAGGTTTATTATATTTTCCAAAAAAAAAAAAAACATCCCTGCTATTTTGAAATGCCTTGTATTGAATCTTGCCTGAAGAGCTGAAAATAAAGCGTAATGAATGGCAGTTGTTCTCGAGGAGAAAACAGCCTTCCGGGACACCTGAAAAAGTGCAACGAACCCCAGTTTCATATATCATTGTTATTGATGTTAAGAAAATGTGCAGGTGATAATAAATTAGCAAGCAATGAAGACACAAAGCCATCTCTATGAGGCAAAGAAGTTAAAAGTAGATGAATTATTAACATTTATGAAGGGAATTCTAAAATATAAATCTTTTATTAATTAGGATATACAAAATCTTTTCTCCATGTTGAGTATCTATTGCATTTTCAACAATGAACTACAATGATATAAACATAACAACTATTATTGCATATTATAATAGGTACAAAATTATTTTTAAGAAAGAAAAAGAGGCTTACCTCAACATAAGGTATCTGACTCTCAAGTCAGGAAATCCTTAATTATTGACATCCACCTAATCTTTAAATCATCCAACACACACACACTTAGGTATATTTTCTTTTTAATTTGAAAAGTAGCCAATGTATTTTTAGAGCACCTGAAAAATGGCAAAAAAAAAAATCCTTATTGATTCCATTTGAAGAAAACTATTTGGAGGATTACGGAACAAGATAACAGGCATAAACTGCTTGCTTTTATTAATTAGGGTCTGTGTTTTTCAGTCTCTATGAATAGTCAGAGATCGCCCTGTTTGATCCTCCCAGCAGAGCCGTGAGACTACACAGAGAGAAATGCGCGGTCACTGGGGTTAAGGTGAGGGCAGCTACAACGTTCCAGAAGTGTTACGTGAGCTCGCATCTTCTCAGTGTTTTATTTTTGCTGTTCTATTTCGCTGTATCAGTGGATCTCAGGTTCTGGTTCGGAAACCAACAGCTGCAACGTCTTGCCACAACTTTTTTTGTGTGTGTGTTGGGGAGAGGTTTTTGCTACAGGGAGCGTGCGCTCGCCGGACAGAGAGAGACAGAGAGACAGAAAGCGAGAAATCACCCCCCAGGGGGGATGGCCACGTCGCAATCCCTTCTCCATTCTCCTCTCAGGATTGTGGGCATGCACGCACACATGCCAGGTTTGAGTTTAAGCCACCGGGTCTGGGACTCGAACCTCAGTCAACTACATGGGAGTCCAGCAACATAGCCATTATGCTAACTGCTGGTCCCTTTTGCCACAACTTTTTAAAGATACAAAGTCTTGGGCTGTCATTGCAGACTGCTGCTGGCTGCAGCTGGGGTGGATCCTGGTGAAGAGGCCGTGTTTCTGGCTCTATCACTCTCTCTCATTCCATCTGTCGCTCATGGAAGAAATAAACTTTAAAACACAAACACACAAACCAAAGCAACCCCCCACAGATCTGTTCTCTTTCCATCCCGGCAGTCGGAGCTCTCCAGTCAGAATGCAGGAGGTTGGTTCCTGCTGGACACTCAGGGAGAATCCATTCCTTGTGCTGGCCAGCTGCTTCTGAAGTTAGCCTGGGTCAGTTGGTAACATGGTGTGGTTCAGGCAGCTGGATCTAACATGGCTGACTGCACTGCACGCTTTGAGTGAGTCTGGACTCCGTGGCCTGAAAATCAGGCCAGGAGTGTGTGTACGTATGCCCAAAATCTCAAAAGGAGAAATGGAGAAGGGATTGCAGCAGACAGCCCCAATATGTGTGTAGAGGGGGTACTTTCTTACTTTTCCCCCTCTTTCCGTGTCTTTATACCGCAGCAAATTTTATTTATTTATTTATTTATTTATTTTTAAGAGAGATTTTTGCTATAGTGTGTGGGTACTTGCTGGAGAGACAGAGAGAGACAGAAAATGAGAAATCATCCCCTCCCCCACCCCAGTTGCAATCGCTTCTTCTCCATTCCCCTGTCTTGGGGTCGCAGGCATGCATGCACACACACCTGGTCTGAGTTCTAAGCTGCCTGTCTGAGACTTGAACTTGATCCACTGCGTAGGAGTCCAGCACCTTAATCACTACCCCACCTGCTGGACCCCAGGAATTTTTTATTTTTTTAAAGAAAACCCAGCCTGACATTTTCAGCTAGTCAACTTCAATCACCTCAACCCCTTCTGTCAACATCACCTCACATTACCTAATACTAACTCAGATCCTCCTGAAAAGAAGATTTTGATCATCTAATATGACCCCCCCCATATCGACATCCTTAATTTAGCCCCAGCTGTGAAGTCTTTTATTTTATTTTATTTATTTATTTATTTATTTATTTTTTACCCCATATCTAACATAAGCACAGGTTCCCAAGATGGGAACCCAGACATATTTGCATTGCAGAGAGTGGGGGGAGGCATTATTTAGACAGCCACACCAGGGAAGATGTGGTTCTGTTATTTATTGGACAAAGATAATTCAGTACCTGTTTGAAGGCACTATGCCAGAAAGAACAGAAATACACACACACACACACACACACAAATAGTGAATTCTCGTATGACAGACATGTAGCTGAAACTGATGATTGAAATCTCCAGTGACAGAATAATTTATCCCAGTGGGCTAAGGAACACAGTGCCCCACTTACCGTAATTATATGTCTACTTGATCTTAGAGGATCTTTAAGGGACAGTCTCATTTTCTTCAATAATTTCACCATCTCTGAGCCTGTCTCTGCTTGACAACTAATAAGCACTTTGTACAATTTGGCCCATGATCAATGTAAGTATCTTTTTTTCCAGTAAAAGAGTCTTGGAATTTCTGGTAAGAGAAATCCCATGACTATTAATCTTGAATTTACTCGCTGAAGTGGTTTTGTTCATTCTTTTTCTTTGCAGAGTTTGTTGCTTTTTTAGAATAAGGAGAGTAGTGAAATCTGCCATTTTAAACTCAATAACGTATATGAGATACGTTTCATGTACACCAAGACAGATGGCAGAAAGTAGAGCATACAACTCAGAAGAGATAAACCTTGTCTAATTAAGGAAGAAGAGAACTAATTAGCATTCAGACTAAAAGCAGAATTCTAGAAAGGCGTCGTAACATATATAACCTAAAACTGGTAAAGGGGGATGCTGGGCTATATCAGAAAAGGATGTAATCTTTAGTTCTGAAATCCACATTTTATGAATACTTTAATCTGGAAGAATATCTCGTTATTACTCATTGTTAAAGATTTCTTTGGACGCATCTCACATGTCTGTCAATTCTATATCCCTGAAATTGAACGCTAGGAATCCAGGGCCTGGAAATAACTATGCAATCTGAATTTTAAACGAATGAATATAAAACGACTTATTGGCTATAACCTTCCCAAAGCAGGGTCACGGGAAAGGCCAAACCCCCATGGCATGGCATTTGCTGCCCTTGGTGTCTGTCGTCGGGTGACAAAACGGCGATGTGTCAGACAGCAGCGTTTTCACCCGCGTGTAGATCCGTGTTTCAATAGCTGCTTAGTAGTCTTGGCATCCTAGGAAGAAAATTGTATCCCTCTACTCTGCGCTCCCTGGGGCTGTAATGAAGTCCCCGTAGTAATCTAATTCTATCGACTTAGCAAGAAAGTGGAATTATAATTGACAGATAGAGCAAGCAAATTGCACTATCAGGAAAGACAAGTTGACTTAAGTCCTGTTGACAGGAATGTCAAAGTACTGTTTTTTTTTTTTTTCTACAGTTTATTTGCTCTCGTTTATTCAACTTCCAAATATAAAAACTATGCAGGAAACTTCATGTTTTCAGGGAAAACTTTAAATCTCATTTCTTACTGCCACGTGCCCGTAGTGAAATGATTTAGGACATCAATGGTTTTTATCAATATCCCCTTATGCTAACATCTCATGATTCGTAAAGTATGAATTCGAGGAGGGAAAATAAATATTGAGATGCTTGCATCACAGTTTCTGATTCTATTTTGTCTATTTCCATTTTCAGGATAATAAATCTTTTCTAGATACAGAATAGGGCTTTAAAATATATCTTTGGCTTTTTATATTAAGCTTTTATAATTCAACTGATAGCAAACTAGAATAAAGAAAGGCTTTGGAAATGAGGATTATAACATGAAATATAAGATAAATAACATACCGAGGAGTTTGCTTAGTGGGCCTGGATTAGTAAAGTTAAGAACTTCCGTGAAACATAATACATAGTTTGTAAACAGATGTGTTTGCAATCCTCAGAGGAGGAAGAGAACTGTCTGAAGTTTAAAAGAATGACCGATGAGCTCCAATTATCCAGAGAGGTGATTTGATATTAAAGTAATAGTGTTACTTCAGTTATTTATAGATATTATTATAAACAGAGAAAAGAAAAAACACTGAAGAGTGCATGGGATGTATTAAATACCTTGATCGCTTTTTCCTGTTTCTCATTAACCGCCGTACAACTTCAAATACCCACTTTGGCACCTTACTTTTGTCTAGAAATATGATGGCAAATTATTTCTGAAAAGCAAATATTGGATTGTCAGAAAAGTCGTGATGCATTTTGCATAGAAAGACAGAAAAAAATACTTCATGACTTTTCCGACAACCTAATAGTGTTATATAAAGCAGTATATGTGTGTACATATAGGTGTTAAAAATTGTGTGTATTTAGATAGTGTGTGTATGTATGGGAGATGTGTGTACATAAGTAATATACTATATATAGTCATAGTATAACATTCTATGTATATATATGTTGATATTAGATATCATCTATAGTCTAATATAGTGTATATGTAAAGATGTGCATATAGGTATAAATATGTGTATATTTAATATATTGTCTCTAAAATGAAAATGCAAAGCTCAATGGGAAACGTTTAACAGTTTTATGTGTTGTTCCATTTACATAAAATACACGTTAAAACAAACTCTAGACCACTATTTGAATTAAAAATAAAGCATAATGTTAAAAAATAGATAAAAGAGTAGCGGAAATAACAGGACTAGCCAGTGGTGTGGTGGCTATGAAATGCTCTGTGAGGTTGGGCCTGTAGGGAGGCCCTGGGTTTGTGTTCCAGGGCTGCCCTGCACATGGGGCGTGTGTGTGTTCCAGGGCTGCCCTGCACATGGGGCTTGTGTGTGTTCCAGGGCTGCCCTGCACATGGGGCTTGTGTGGGTTCCAGGGCTGCCCTGCACATGGGGCTTGTGTGGATGCCCACGATAGGGGCTAGCTGAGATGGGCTGGATTGCAATATGGAGACCCTGCTGAAGGTGCTCTCTCTCTCTTTCTCTGTTTTTATATTCATATGCATCTATCTCAGAAGTAATGAATAAAATAATCTGTAAATATAAAGGATACAAATCTTATCAATTTAAAGGATAAACATGTTGACATTTCAGCAAAATAATAATTTATTGATTTTTAACAATTTCTCAAGGGGCCAGTATGTGATGTAGTGGTTAAGGCCCTGGACTCCACATGACTGACAATGGTTGGAGTCCCAGAGCCAGTGACTTGAGAATCATGTCAGTGGGGTGCGTGCCATTAATGCCTCCCCAAAATCTGAAAAGGAAAATGGAGGAGAAGGCTCTGTGGTATGGCCATTCTCCCTGGGCAGTGATTTCTCACTTTCCCTCACTGTCTCTCTCTGGTGCATGGGTTCAATGGCAAAGCCTTAAAAAATATTTCTTCAAAAATACTACAGTGTTTTATGTAATAAAACACAGAACATAACATTCTTGGCCAATTAAAATTTATTTCTTACATCTTTTAGGAAATCCTTCCCAATTTTCTAAAATAGTAACAATTGTACCCTTTATCAAATCCCTTTATCCTTGTTTCTTGAACTTTGCTTATATTTAACAAATTTAATACTTCCCTCCCTACATTATTCTTTCTTATTTATTCATCTTCTTTGTCCTATTAGGCTGTAATCATTTTAAATATAATTCTTGTTGGATTCAAAGTATGCAAAGCAGAGATACTGGTTAAATGAAGTATAAACATGCAAAAACTCGGTTATGGTTGAATGGTGGAACTATTTTACCAAAGACGACTCATCAGTTATCTGGCAAGAGAATTCTTCCTCCTGTACACATGCAAAGCAGCAATGGGAGAGGTAATCCACGGGCCAGCCAGATTAGGAGAAAAGCTCCCATGATCCAGCGAGGTGGGCCTCCTAAACACCAGATTGCCTCACAACTGAATGAAAGGAATTGCAAATCAAGACAGAACACTGGACAAGAAGTAGGTTTGGGGTCAGCCTGTGGCATGGTGGTTAAGGTAAGTGGATCCTATAGGGTTGACCCTGGTGTTCGAGTCCTGGGCCTGGCAGCTTGAGAAACGCTCCAGTGCAGGTGTGGGAGCCCAAATTCCCGACAGGAGAGGGAGGTGGAGGAGAAAGGATTGCAGTGTGACCACCACCCATGGGAGTTCTTTTCCCTCCCTCTTCTCTTTCTTTCTTTATAGAACACACATGTGCTCTGACAAATTAAAGAAAAAAAAAAAAAACAGAAAGAAAGAAACTTGGTTTCAAATTTTATTAGTACCAAATCTATTTGGACTAAGTGTGGACACATTCTTCTTGGCCTGGATTTCCATATATGCACAGAGGGAGAGGGATACTTTGCTTCAGACTTATCCATGAACATTGTACCCTATAGCAGCATAGAGTACTAATTTCTGCTCATGAATGTTTACAGACTTATCCATGAACATTGTACCCTATAGCAGCTTAGAGTACTAATCTCTGCTCATGGATGTTTACAGACTTACACTTCGGTAGAACCCCGCATGCCCCTCTAAATCAGATGCACTCATAGATTGTACAGTAATAATATGTATTAGAGTTTAGGGTCTGCCACATTCTTCATTAACTTTTCAAATAAGAAATCTAAATTTACAGAGATCAAGTCACTTGTTCAATATTTCCCTGTGAAAGACTGATGAAGGCATTCTGAAGTTCAATTTTGTCTAATTCCAAAGCTCCATTGCTTAAATCTAATATAATATGATTTTCCTTCAGATATTTATTTAGAACATCATTAAATTTGGTTCATGCCATTATGAAACAAGTTCTAATTTAAAAGGCTAAATATTAAAGTTTCTTTCCTTTTTTTTTTTTAATAGAGATTTTTGCTATAGGGTACATGTATTTACTGAAGAGACAGAGTCAGAAAGAGAGACAGAAAGCAAGAGATCACCCCCCAGGGGTGATGGCCATGCTGCTGTCCCTTCTCCCCCATTCTCCTCTCGGGATATGGGCATGCACACACATACTCAGCAAGAGTTTTAAGCCGCTGGGTCTGGGATTCAAACAAACTTCAGTCAGCCATGTGGAAGTCCAGTAATGTAACCATTTTGCCATCTACTGGTCCCCAAAATTTTATTTTTAAATAAATATTGCCTGTACCAATCTGTATGCTATATCACAAAATAGATAGAAGAATAAAATCAGAACTCATGTTTTAGTTATAGATTAAAAATAAAAGATAAAGGAAATGATTCATAGCATGAAATTTTCATGTTTGACATGTTTTCTAATCATTGACAGAGGTAATGACCAGTGTAATTATTTTCTGTTTAATTAGAGACTATAACTATGGATCTGAGACAATTTAGTTGATGACACTCTGAAAAGAATGAAGAATGTCATGATGGACCCAGCAGGTACTGTGGTGGTTGGAGTGCTGGACTCCCACACGGCCTGGTGCAGTCTGAGACCGCTAGGCTTACTTTCTCACTTTCCCTTTCTCTCTCTGGTCAAATTAAAAAATAATAATAATAGGACCAGCAGTTAGCTGTAATGGCTATGTTGCTGGACTCCCATGTAGTCAACCGTGATTCAAGTCCCGGATCTGGTGGCTTAAACTCATGCCGGGCACGTGTGCGTGTGTGCCCAAGATCCCGAGAGGAGAATGGAGGAGAAGGGACTGTGGTGTGGCCATCACCCCTGGGAGTGATTTCTTGCTTTCTGTCTCTCTGTCTTTCTGGCGAGCACATGCACCCTATAGCAAAAACCTCTCCAAAAAAAGAAAAAATAAAATAATAATTTAAAAAGGTAAATAAATAATTTTTTAAATTGTAAAGAAGTATTTCATCTGACTTTATTCATTTATTTACTTATTTTTATTTGACCAGAAAAGGACAGAGTGAGAGAAAGAGAGAGAAAGAAAGTGAGAAAGCAAGCCACCAGGTCCGGACTTGAACTACAGTCAACCATGTTGAAGTCCAGTGCCTTTAACCACCATGCCACTTGTCAGCTCAAATAAATAAATAATTCTTAAAAAATGGCCATGTTATTGTCCTCTTATGTTTTAAAAACAGCATTTATAGTAGTACTAATTTACTAAACTCATGACCCTTTCCTATTGAAATTTCAGAAGGGAATCACATTTCAGAGAAATGTAAACATTATTTTTATTTGTTTTGCCAGAGGGCACGTGTGCTTTCAGGCTAGACAGAGGGAGACAGAGAGAAGGAAAGTGAGGGCTCACCCCGGAAAAGACGGCCTTACCAGAACTCCTCCATTGTTCTGGATTTAGGCACTCACACACACGCCCGGTGTGATTTTCAAGCCTTCCGGTCTGGAACTCAGATCATGGTAGGCCATGTGGGAGTCCAGCCCCTTAACCGTCACCCTTCGGCCCCTCACTCCTCTTTTCTAGAATTGTTTCCCTTGTTTTCTTTTTCTTTTGTCACTTTTGTTTTCTTGTCTTTACCTCACACATTTTTTTTGTCAATTAGTTTACACTTTATCTATGTGCTTATTAATATGATGTGACCCTCATTGTGGAATCTGGATGACTTAAAATGTTTTAGTATCAATTTTAATCAGTGGACTAATTTATTGTTGAGTAATGCTTACTATTCTGATTATAGTACTATCCACTGAGTGAAAATTGAACAAAAGTCTCTCACTCTCTGCTTTCACGCGTGATACTTTGACGCATATACATGGTGAGATCTCTCGGGGGCATTACTTTGAGGAGCTTCCTTATTGACTGTGCTGATCAGCGCTTTCTTGGCAACTTTAATTGCTGTACAATTTCCTAAAGTTTTAGGTTTATGCAGATTTGTTTGTTCAAGATAGATTAGGATGTTTAGGAAATGGATGAGACAGTTTTTTCTGAATAGTTGATAACCTTTCCCCCAAATTTCAGTCATATTATATATAACAGACAAAAATTGTTATTACAGCATCTAGCAAAATCTGAATTCACAATCTCTAGCCAAAAGGCATTGGAAAAATGTATCTTTATATTTATCTATCTATATTTAATATATATTAATATATATGATGTATATAATTATATGCTCATGTCTAACTTTAAGATTTGCCTTCTTGTTTGTCATATATATGAATAAAATATATTAAACATTA
>NW_006204918.1:2941841-2951847 GCF_000334495.1 Tupaia belangeri chinensis
ATTATATATCATATAATAAATGCATAATTATATATCATGTATAATTTATGATATGTAATATATAAAAATTCATATAATAAATGCATAATTATATATCATGTATAATTTATGATATGAAATATATAAATATAATTTTATATACATAAAATGCAGGTAAGTTTTTGTAAAAATCGGAAATAATATAATCCTGTTTTCTAAACAGCATAGTTTACATTTGTAAGCCGATCTACATAATACAACAGTAGGGCAAACTGCTTACGAGCGTCCTCCAAATCAGTTTATAACACAATCCATTTGGCACACACCAACAGCAAAACAGTTGCTTATTTGTTCTAATATTTGTTGTTCTAAGTGGTAAAAAAGAAATCTATTTTGGCCAGTTTAATTATATTGATTTATGGATACATTTAGGATTGGAGATCATTTAAAAACCAGTGACCCGGGACTATCAAATTGATAAAACAGCAATGAAATGTAAGATCTGCTGGCTTTTATCGATGGCTGCGAGTTCTCATATGGACTGTCACTCGTCACTCTGCGGTAATAAAAATGGCACGTGCAGTTCAAAAGTCAGTAGGAAAATATAAATCAGCTTCGGGACTACCTAAAAATGGAGTTGCACGCAGTGCGAAGTAGCTAGAAGGTCTGCTCTCGTGGCAGCTTGCAGACGTGGAATCGATGAGCTGCCCCTCTCAGGTTCTGAAAAAGTCTCCTGGATTTATGAACTCGGCACGCATTGCTTCTGAGTCCCTTTGCATTGTTGCTTGTTTTTGTTTTTCCAACTCCAAATGCAACCAGTAATTTCATTTTAATACCAATATATTAATTGCATACATTCTATATTATTTTCTAATGTTTGTTTAATTATAAAAGACAATTCATAAAATTTCAAAGAAAATCTGGCCGTATCCTCTGTTAAAGTTGGATTTGAACTCCATCACTCATATGAATTTCATTTTGTAATGAGGAAATTTTCTACAACACATAAATGAAATATTTATTACAAATGACATACATTATTTTTAATGCTCTTGTCTAACTTTAAGATTTCCCTTCTTTATAATATATATGAATAAAATATATTAAACATTATTTCATTTACTCTATAACTAAGTAAGGATTTTTTTAAGAGATTTTTTTTTTTTTTTTTTTTTTTTTTTTGGCTAAAGGATGCGTGTGATTGGTGGAGAGACAGAAAGTGAGAGATCTCCTCCTGGGGGCATGGCCATGCCACAATCCCTTCTCCTCTACTTTCCTCTCGGGATTTTTGGCATGCATACACATACACCCAGCATGAGATTTAAGCTGCTGGATCCAGGACTCGAACCATGATCAACTATATGAGAGTCCAGCAACATAACTATTACTTTTTTTTTTTTCCAAAGAGACAGAGAGAAAGAGAGGGAGAAAACTCCCTCCATAAAGTGTCTACGTGGGTGTGACCGTGCCACGATTCTTTCCCCTCCAATTCTCCTTCCTGTTAGGATTTTGGACACGCACGCACACATGCCAGGCACATTTCTAAAGCCACCAGGGTTGGAATTCGAAATGTGAAGTTGACCATATGGGATCTGGCTTCCTTCACCACCAGCACAGGGATCTGGTCCTTTTTTATTTTAATACTATTTTGGAAACAACTTAAATGTCCTAATCTCACTTGTTATTTAACATGAAAACAGGCATAATAGTAATTATAGGTTGAAATCATACAACGAAAATTGTGTATAAAGTTGCTTAGCCCAATCTGTGATAGAATATGTATTTAATAACTGTTTTTCTTTCCCTTTTGTTAAAAAATTTGGAAGTTATAGAATTCTACTGTATGGTAGGCACTCTCCTAAATAATAATAGAAAAAAATTAAATTTAGCATGATTTTGGTCCTGAAGAACCTGCAACTCTTATTTTTACCTTACGTAACTTCGCTCGAGAGATTAAATTTGTAATGACCATGGTTTCCTAATCTAAACTAATATTCTAATCTTTTGTAATGACCTTGGCTTCCCCTGTCTAACCTATCTTCCTCTTTCCTTTCTGTCATCAATGTTCACAATATATTAACAAAGTATTTCCAGTCACCAGTTCAAATTCGTAATAATGTTCACCTTTATACACATAGGATTTATTTTATTATGAAACTTAAATATCTCAGCCTAGAATATAAGTCCTCCATTATTTAATCAAATCCACGCTATCAAAATAAACTTATACCAACTCTCAACTCACTCACCACATCGGCCCCTCGCACGGTCCATCTGCCATGCCTTTCTGTACATTGTGTCCCTTGGGAATCCCACCTGCTCTCCTCCTCATGTATCCAGTTCTGTTTGTATTTCAATGCTCATTTCTAACCCCTCACCTTCTCCAAGCCTAACGTTTCTGGCACTTAAGTCAAATCAAGTTTTAAAAGAGTCTGTAGTATTCATTGCAAGCCTAAATCTACAAGTGTGTCACATTTACATATTCAAGTAGTTTAGAGGCTTCTTCAGAAGGAGGACAGGGTCTTACATTCTTGTATCTCTAACAGAGCCCTGCTCAGATAAACAAACACAACATACACTTATTACCTGCTTTGTTCCAGAATAATTTAAGAAATTTAGATAAATGCATTCCTCAAAGTGGGAAAATATGTTTTTAAGAGAGCAAAGAAAGAAAAAAATCATAGATAAATAAGAGCTAAGTTATTTTACTATTACATTGCTTTTGCCATATAGAGTATTTTGGAAAAAAAATGAGACAACTTGGAAATGTTAACTGAATCTATACCTACGTGTGTGTAGATATATAGATATAGATATAAAGGATAGGTATTAACATATTTATTGATAAACAATAGGTATTTTTCCCCTCTAAAATATTAAAGAGGTATTACTCAAAGATTTTTCATATCTTCTGGAATTTTAAAGAGTGGTATGGTGGGTAAGATGCTGGACTCCCACCTGGTGGTTAAGGTGCTAGATTTCCATGTGGCTGACTCTGGTTCGAGTGCTATATCTGGGGGCTTAAGAATCAGGCCAGGCACATGTGCATGCATGCCCAAAATCCTTAGAGGAGAAGGGGGAGAAAGGGATTGCGGCATAACCATTCCCCGTGGGTAGTGATTTCTCTCTTTTCCTCTCTTTCTTTCTGTCTCTCTCTGGTGAGCAATCATTGCGCTATGGCACACAAACAAACAGAAAATAAATAAATAAACAACATGCGGGGTGACTTTTAGGAGAGTCAGGCCTGAATGACATGTCCCAGATTGTATGGCTGCACATTACACTTATGCCTGTGCGCGTGTGCATGTGCATGCAGGCACTGTGTTATAGCGTGTGTTGTGTAGAGGAGCTGCAGGCTTCTAAGAGGTTTACACTGTAGCTCCGTGCTCCTTCACAGATCCCAGGACTATGTTCCCTTCCCATCACTCCCTCACTGTTGCAGAGCTCTGCTGAAATGGATGGTTTGGAGAGTTGTAGGAACTTGTTTACTTTCGTCTTTTGTTTAAAAAGGTAACTCAGTGAATCCATGTAGGCTCCAAAGCAGCTTATGCAAAACACGAACGATTCCGCTTTGTCTCTGGACAAACTAGTGCAGTTCACACTATTCTGTTCCCCCAAGTCTCTTGCCTCTCACTGTGGGCTTTGGAAGCTGGCTATGAACTTAGATTCTAACAGAGGGAGGGACACGCACAGCGCTCTGTGGACAGACTTAGTGAAGAATGTGTTGACAACTTATTCCCTAGCCCTACCAGTTTTGTTTGTAGTGGAAGCTAGCTCACAGGGTACCCAGGTTGGTCCGGTGCAATAGATGTCGTTGGCCTTCAAGAAAGGCATTTACTAATGAAGGCATAGTGCTGGTGTCAGCTCCTTCTCTTTCAGAGCAGACAAGAGTGGAACCAGCAGATGGGGTAGCAGTTACATTGCTGGACTCCCACATGGCCAACTGCGGTTCAGGCCCCAGATCCAGTGGCTTTATACTCACGCTGGGTGCATATCCTGCCCAAGATCCCAGGAGGAGAATGGCGGAGAAGGGATTGTGGCATGGCCATCCCCTCTGGGGGATGATTTCTCGCTTTCTGTCTGTCTCTCCAGCAAGCACACGTGCCCTGTAGCAAAAATTTCTCAAAATAAATAAATAAATAAATAAAGATTTTACAAAGAGACAACGGATCACAAACTGTGCTTACATGAGTCAGTCAGCTTCCTGTAGTGTACCCTAATCTATCGTGGCCCTTCTCCAGTCCCTGGGAGAAGCCATTCCCAGCCATCTGCCTACGCAGCTACTACAGGTTGATCAGAATAGGCACATGGGATGTAACTCACTCATCACCTCCGTGCCAAAGAGCTCCTACTTGTTTAAAGCAATATTTTGTAAATTAATAACCATTAAAAATTTGCCAAGAAATATTTCAGAAATTTTAAAAACTCTCATTTTAGTCTAAGCAATTTATGGATAAATTTTATTTATAAGAAACTGAATATATGAATACCACTCACTTTTCTCTTCTATATCAATAATGTTTTATTCTACCTTTTATTTGTTTGATAGTTGATTGGTAGGTTGGTTGATTTAGTTATAGCAATATTTTTCTCTAGATATTTCCCTTAAAGAATTTTTTAGATAATTTTCTTAAGAATGATTTTAATACACTGAGTAGGCTTAAAATCTCTAATTTTTTTCTAAGTCTCAGTGCTTTTAAAGAGTTATGTTATCAGATTTCCATTGCATAAAATATTATCAAATATTTTAAAGTTTTTCCTTTCTTTTCTTTCTTTTTTTCTTTTTTCTTTTTTTTTTTTTTTTGAGAAGTTTTTGCTATAGGGCGCATGTGCTCACCAGAAAGACAGAGAGAGACAGAGAAACAGAAATTGAGATATCACCCCCCAGGGAGGATGGGTGAGTTTAAGCCACTGGGTCTGGGACTCGAACCATGACTGACTACATGCGACTCCAGCAACATAGACATTGCACCAACTGCTGGTCTCCAAATATTTTAAAGTTTTAAAGTGGTTGTATTGATACTTGTTCAGATAAGCAAAAAAAAATTATAGTAGAAATTAGCATTTCATTCTGTAATATTTTAGTTCTGATATTAAAGATAATTCTAATGGATGAAATTTTTATTTTCAAAAATAATTGCCCTGTGCATTCTCTTTGGAAGGTTACTCATCTTATTGCTACTTGGCTGCTTTTGCCTTTTTTTCCATTGCTTAGCTGAGCATTCTGGGTTAGTGATCTTTACTAGGTCTGTCTTTCTCCAGGACTTTTCTGCATAGTCTTTGTGCATGAGTCAGTCAGCTTCCTGTAGTGTACCCTAATCTATCGTGGCCCTTCTCCAGTCCCTGGGAGAAGCCATTCCCAGCCATCTGCCTACGCAGCTACTACAGGTTGATCAGAATAGGCACATGGGATGTAACTCACTCATCACCTCCGTGCCAAAGAGCTCCTACTTGTTTAAAGCAATATTTTGTAAATTAATAACCATTAAAAATTTGCCAAGAAATATTTCAGAAATTTTAAAAACTCTCATTTTAGTCTAAGCAATTTATGGATAAATTTTATTTATAAGAAACTGAATATATGAATACCACTCACTTTTCTCTTCTATATCAATAATGTTTTATTCTATCTTTTATTTGTTTGATAGTTGATTGGTAGGTTGGTTGATTTAGTTATAGCAATATTTTTCTCTAGATATTTCCCTTAAAGAATTTTTTAGATAATTTTCTTAAGAATGATTTTAATACACTGAGTAGGCTTAAAATCTCTAATTTTTTTCTAAGTCTCAGTGCTTTTAAAGAGTTATGTTATCAGATTTCCATTGCATAAAATATTATCAAATATTTTAAAGTTTTTCCTTTCTTTTCTTTCTTTTTTTCTTTTTTCTTTTTTTTTTTTTTTTGAGAAGTTTTTGCTATAGGGCGCATGTGCTCACCAGAAAGACAGAGAGAGACAGAGAAACAGAAATTGAGATATCACCCCCCAGGGAGGATGGGTGAGTTTAAGCCACTGGGTCTGGGACTCGAACCATGACTGACTACATGCGACTCCAGCAACATAGACATTGCACCAACTGCTGGTCTCCAAATATTTTAAAGTTTTAAAGTGGTTGTATTGATACTTGTTCAGATAAGCAAAAAAAAATTATAGTAGAAATTAGCATTTCATTCTGTAATATTTTAGTTCTGATATTAAAGATAATTCTAATGGATGAAATTTTTATTTTCAAAAATAATTGCCCTGTGCATTCTCTTTGGAAGGTTACTCATCTTATTGCTACTTGGCTGCTTTTGCCTTTTTTTCCATTGCTTAGCTGAGCATTCTGGGTTAGTGATCTTTACTAGGTCTGTCTTTCTCCAGGACTTTTCTGCATAGTCTTTGTGCTGGTAGCAGTAAACAGGCTATGCATGAATAAACCATCAAAGAAACAGACCCGCCGCGCTTCAGAA
Source organism: Tupaia belangeri chinensis (assembly GCF_000334495.1). NCBI lineage: Eukaryota > Metazoa > Chordata > Mammalia > Scandentia > Tupaiidae > Tupaia > Tupaia belangeri. Next base: position 2,948,271 of record NW_006204918.1, read on the forward strand.
CCACTCCTGGCTAACTGCGCCTTAAGTCATTCCAGCAGACAACACAGTACTCAGTAGAACAAAACTACTAATCTAAACCATCGTGTTCCATGGCATATCTAATATCGGCTCTGACTCAGGGGAACTTATAAGGATTTTTCGATCTGTTTATGTAGTTGAAGAACTGTACCTAACCCAGATTACAAAAGGAAGCCAGAAAAGTGTTCCAGTGCCTATGGACATAAAACAAATCTATGTATGTACTATGGTTTCATATACCACTCCCTAGCCACTCCCCAAGTCTCAAATAATTTTCTGGGCCTGAATACTCATTAATCAAGCTGCCTCACAAGCAAGGAATATGCAGTAGGGCAATTTAAAAAAAACGGCATATTCTCAAACAGTTATATTTTATATGATTTCCCAAAAATCTCACTAACTTTAATAATGCAAGGAATTAGTAAAGAAATTCAGTGTCTAACAAGTTCAAGGGACTGATAGTACTTTACTTGAGTCAGAAAAAACATGTGCAAGATACAATGCTTGACAGAGAGCATGCTACGATCACAAGATGCAATTCTTGGTTCAGTGTGGAGCTGGAAGGGAAGAATGAGACCATGCATTTTTTAAAAAAAGAATTATTTTATTTAATTTTATTTCTTTTTTTTGGCCAGAGAGCGACAAAGAGAGAGAGAGAGAGAAAGTGAGAAAGCAAGCCACCAGGTCCAGGATTCAAACCATGGTTGGCCATGTGGGAGTCTAGTGCCCTTAACCACCATGCCACCTGCTGCGTTTTTGATAAGGGTCTCTGTTTTGTACTTCTGTTATTACATGCGTGTGCCATTTCTGTTTGTTTTTCCTAAATTATTAAACATATTTAAAAAGTGTGTTCTATTGGATATTGACGAGATGACTCATTTAGTAGTGCATTCCATACTTGAGATGACTTTGCTAACAGTGGTTGTTGACATTTTATCTAATAGAGTGTAATAAAAAATGACAAATTGACCTAACTTCTAAATACTTCCTTTGCTCTTCTTGTTCTGGGAAGCACACCAAAATTAATTATTTAAACATCTACTGTGAGCTTGCTAATGTAAATAATGATATTGCTAGAGAAAGCGACAAAGGCGAAGATGATCTAATTGCATGTATAGAATCTAGATTGCGTTTTCCAAATATGGAGACTGTATCCTTCCTAGACCCTAAAGTAAAATGGTAGAGTGAGAAGAGTGTAATCCATGGTAAAGAAAAAAGAAAAAATACACAGCTTTTTACCAATGGAAATTCATTAAATAGTGACGAATTTACAAACCCAGTGTTACTTAGTAAGGATTAAGTTTCATATTTCCCATTTGTATACAGAAAAACACTCTTTTCTTTTCCCCAGATGTGGGATGAGGGGGACGGCCATGCCACAATCCCTTCACCTCCATTCTCCTCTCAGGCTTTGGGGGGTGCATCCACGTGCAGCTGGCAAACCACCGGTCAAAGATTTGAGCTGCAAAGTTGGACATGCGGGATCCACGTCCTGGAATTGCCAAGCCACCTGCTGGCCTGAGGGATATATTCTTTAGTTTTTAGAGAGATATTTGCTCTATTCTGCATGCATTCTCTGGAAAGGCAGAGAGACAGAAAGTGAGAAATCATCCCTTCAGGGAGGATGGTCACACTGCAATCTCTTCTCTCAGGATTTTGGACATGCACCCACTTGCGCCTGGCATTTTTGTTTGTTTGTTTTGTTTTTGCTATAGGGCGCGTGCACTTGCCAGAAAGACAGAGAGAGACAGAGAGATAGAAAGTGAGAAATCACCCCCCAAGGGGGATGGCCATGCTGCAATCCCTTCTCCTCCATTCTTGTCTTGGGGTCTTGGGCACGCCCAGCGTGAGTTTAAGCCACCAGGTCTGGGACTCGAACAACGGTCAGCTACATGAGAGTCCAGCGACATAGCCATTATGCTAATTGCTGGTCCCCGCCTGGCATGAGTTTTAAACCATGGGTCCAGTGCTTGAACCTCCAGTAGACTACTTGGGAAACTATCACGCCACCTGCTGGTCCTAAGAAACACATTATTTCTTTCTTTTTCTTTTTTTTTTTTTTTTAGGGCGCCTGTGCTAGCCAGAAAGACAGAGAGAGACAGAGAGACAGAAAGTGAGAAATCACCCCCCAGGGAGGATGGCCATGCCACAATCCCTTCTCTTCCATTCTCTTCTCGGGATCTTGGGCACGCACCCACATGCACCCGGCGTGAGTTTTAGCCACCGGGTCTGGGACTTGAACTGCAGTCGACTACATGGGAGTAAGGATTAAGTTTCATATTTCCCATTTGTATACAGAGAAATAGTGACATAGCCATTATGCTAACTGCTGCTCCCGAGAAACACATTCTTAATGACTGTGTGAGACACTTACAAGCCAAGATTTCTCTTTTATGGGATAAAAATTCCAAATTTTATTCACTTTTATTGATGAATCGTTTTGAAGAAACTTGCTGAAATTGTTAGTTACTCCTTATTCTTTATTGAATTTTCTAAAATTGACATCAGAATGCCTCCTAGAATTCATCAACTATTTTAACATTCATACACATTCATCTTAAGGCAAATGAAAATATATTCACTTTTTAAAAGTCTTCCTCCATACTTTTGAGTGGAGTGATAATATTTACTCACTATTACATGATTCTAGAGGAAACACAGACATGCTATTCAGTCACGTGGTCAGAGGAACTGTGAGACTGCACTGTGGACAGCCGGGGCAGCTAGACACAGGGCCAGGCCGGTCTGTGGCTAACCGTGGGCACTAGGACATCGCCCTTCCCTTTGGGAGAGACCAATGAGGCCTCCGTGTGAGCAAGGTACTCCAGGAAGGGGCTCCGTGAGACCTGACCCCTGGTCCAGTCAACAGATGGTTATAAATAAGTTGTATTTGGCATTGGTATCTTGCCATTATTTCTTTTCTTCTCTTTCCTTTCTATTTTTTTTTTTTAATTTGCCAGGAGGCACGTGCTGAAGAGACAGAGAGAAAGAGAGAGAGAGAGAGAGACAGAATGCACCCTTATGTGGGATGATTCATCACTGTCCATCCTTCACTTCTCCCTCCAGTGCGAGGGTTGTATGTATCACTAATACCGTGTTTGTATTCCTAACCTCAGAAGTAGGGAAGGATAGGGACCAGCAGTTAGCATAATGGCTATGTCGCTGGACTCCCATGTATTCAACTGCGGTTTGAGTCCTGGACCCGGTGGCTTAAACCTCACACCGGGCACGTGTGCATGCGTGCTCAAGATCCCAAGAGGAGAATGCAGAAGGGATTGTGGCACGGCCATCCCCCCTGGGGGGGTGATTTATCGCTTTCTGTCTCTCTGTCTCTCTTTGTCTGTCTCGTGAGCGCACGCGCCCTATAGAAAAAAAAATGAAGTAGGGAATGATAAGGATGGTCCCGTGTTGAGCAGCTATCGTGTCTTGGTGTGTGCATCTGCTCATATTTAAAACACAATACTCAACACTTCCACTGATGCCGGACTCGAGCCAAGAAAGTTGCTCTGCTCTGTGTCCAGTTGCTCACTAATCTGTTAAATTAAAGAGCAGGTGTACA
>NW_006204918.1:2951859-2959171 GCF_000334495.1 Tupaia belangeri chinensis
TATGGCTTTCAGCAAGTGTCTCCAGTAGACTGCTGGAATCCCTGCATCGGGCACTTGAAGCCAATTCTTAGAAGCATTTCATTCAAGTTCAAGTTTTCCACTTTCCTTAAATGAAGCTAAATTAAAAAAAGAAAAGAAAAGAAAAGAAAACAAGATGTTCCCCATTACCTTAGTCAATGCATCCATAACTCTGCCTCCTCCTAAATATTCCTTTACTACATGCGTGTTTCCTCTTGTTATTCAGAGCTTACGTTACTCCCCCCCACACACACTTCTTGGCTTGAGTGCCATTTTCAGTTTTCTTTTCTTTGTAGAGGCTCAGTTTAAGGTAAACTTTCTTGGTAGAGAAATAAAGTTTATTTATTTATTGTTTTTTTCTACGAGCGAGCAAGACAGAGAAAGTGAGAGAAACAACTCCAACAAAGTCTTGGTAGCACAGTCCAGCTCCAGCCTTGAGTCGGCACCAAAGCATAAGCAAACACATGCCCCATGGGCCTCCAACTGGAAGCAGTGGGATTGCCTTGTAGACTTCTGTGTTTTTCTATTGCACTTCTAGCTCCCAACAGATATGTTCTTAATTTCTCTCCAGAGTGGTGGTACCTATTCACACAGTTACCAGACGCTGTTGAGAATTCTCATTTCATGTTACTTTTCTGCACACGTGCTATTCTCAGTCATGCCACATTAACCGCACATGTGCATCTCTTTCTGGACTCTCCATTGTATTCCCAGCCTTTTCCTCTCCTCCTGCATCAACCACCTGTGGTATAACACAACTCTGTCTCATGGCAACTCCAAACACCTGTAAGGGTTTATCTTCCGCCTTTCACTCGTCAATATAAACTTACTTCCAGTTGAAAGCAGGAAATTAGTTGACTGTAATTCTACAGAAGAAAGATAATTCAGCCAGCTGATAAGGGCACAACCATAAACTAAGACTACAAACTCATTTTCTGTAAAGACAGGCACAAGGCATCCTCTTTTAGGGCACATCCTCCTCCTCCCTTATTTTTAAGTAATTTCAGCTATTGTGATTTGTTCTCTTGTCTTCAAGATGTTCATCCTCTTAGGTCATTTTTATATTTTTTCCTAGGCTGTTCAAGCTTCTCCAAATCCACTCTATGAGTTTTACATCCCTTCCTTTCGCCTACTTACTTGTTTATATAAAGCCTGCATCGAATGCTTCTGTGAAGCCGCCCATTCATCTACCCAGAGTGGTCACCACCTCTGTCAGGTCCCTAGACCACCTGGTACTTGTGAGAGCTCATCACAAGGGTTAGCCCACTGCTCTGGAACCCAGCGCTCTGTGGAGTTTCTGTAATTAAGCATCTTCCTGGTCTTCTCTAGTGTATGCGTATGTCTTATGTGGATTTCCTTACCAGCATCCGGTACCTGGCTTTGTTTTAGAGTTTAGAAAAATTCACCTTCTCAGAGTTAACCCATTTACTCTCAGACAGCCTAGTCAGAAAACCTGTCCCATTTTTACTTATTGTTTTTCCCAACCACTAATCCGTTCCTGGAAACTTCACAAGTTCCCACATATTCATATACCACTTATGCTATTTGTTGAATAATTTTCTTTAAATTAACTCTATTTAAATAAATGTTTTATTTTGTTGGGGGTTTTTTTTGGGGGGGAGAGGTTTTTGCTATAGGGCGCATGCGCTCGCCAGACAGAGAGATAGAAAGCGAGAAATCACCCACCAGGGGGATGGCCACACCACAATCCCTTCTCCTCTGTTCTCCTCTCGGGTTCTTGGGCACACACGCACACGCGCCTGGCGTGAGTTTTAAGCCACTGGGTCTGGGACTCGAACCGTTGTCCACTACATGGGAGTCCAGCGACATAGCCATTACGCTAACTGCTGGTCCCCTAAATAAATGTATTTTTAAGGAAAATTTTAGACCAATGCAGAAAAATAAAACCAGTCTCAAATGTTGTGAAGTGACAGGAAAGATAAATCTAAGGAAAATAAACATTATAACTAGGAAGATACTATAGGACTGCAAATTTCCCTGAAAAAAAAAATCCAAAAAACAAAAACAAAAAATTTCCTTTATTTAAAAGAAAAAAATATTCTCTATAAAATGCTAAGAAAGCTCAGAAGCACATTGAAAAGGAAATAGGTATCTCAATGAAATCAAAGACGTTTCATGCGATGTTCATTCACTATGTGGAGTGGTTACACTTGCCGTTTAAAATCATTTCTCTACCACCAGCACTGCAAATCTCACATTTGGGAAAGCCCAAATTGCTTTCATTTGCTTATTTGTTTATGGATGCTAGATCTGGAACTCCTGAGATTCAGAGTATTTGATTTAAAATGCTTTGCATGCAGTAGGTGTTTAGTACATATTTGTTGGTTAAGCAGAATGGAAACACAAACAGCGACAATAACTCCCACACCAGTCTACAGGTCTGAATCCCAAAAGAAGTTTTTATCCATTTGTGGGAGTTTGAGTAAGTCAGTGAACATTTTGAGGATTCAGGTGGTTAATAAAAGGATGTTTGGGATACCCCTTTCCTGAGTAGTGCTGATGAACAGAGACAGGCCTCTGTGCACAGGGCTGGCTCCGTGCCTGGCCTATGGCTACTCAGCATCTGGCTGAGAAAGTCCAGGGATCAAAGACTGCTCTTTCTGCTCCTTTTGTCCCTACTAGTTCTTGGAGAAATCATTTTCTCCTCTTATACTTTTTCTTGTTATGAAAAAGTATAAAAGTAATACGCTCCCCCTCCTGGCTGAGGAAGACGAGATGCGTTTCCACGTGGAGGGGTCGGTGGCTGTTTGCTGTCAGTATTATTGTTGCTCATTTTCCTGCTTCTCCCTGACTGAAGGACCATGCACTGTCAAACTGTGCAGTTTAGAAAGGATTCCTTTTTATTTTATTAGTGGAAAGTGTTTGTGTAGGCATGAATAAAAGTAAATTACTGTACTTCATTTTGATTCATTTCTCAGATTAAACGGTAGCACTTAGCTTTGTAATTTAGAAATGTAACAAAGCCTATGCTTGGCATTAACACGCCTGGACGGTAGCAGACAAGTGCTTTTAATATGCAAAATGCTACAGAGAGTACCAGGATGGTGTGACGCAGGTCCACCTCCACCCTGTGTCACAGCAAGAGCGGAGTCAGTCAGTGCGTTTTAGCTCTTCATTCGACTCACGTGACGTTTCAAATGGATTTCTACAGAGGGATCTCCCTCTCTCTTTCAAATGATTGATAGTTTTGTCTTTTAAGCAATGATGTAAATTTTATCATTTCTTTTCCTGTTTATTTTAATGTACTGTTTCTAAAGTAAGTGTGTACAACAAGTACATGAATACATACATACATATCAATGAATGAATGAGTTAATTAATATCAAGAAACACATCAGCTATGTGCATACCCAGTTATTCCTAGCACAGCCATCGACATGGTTTTAAACAGTTTTGTACACATCGAGTCAGACTCCCTCCGTGTCAGTGCTGTTTCTCCATTGTGAAGTAGGGACATTTAGACCAGTTAAATGCAGTGGGAAAAGGTACGTCCATAGGTCAAAGCCAGAATTAAGTACGGGGTCTGAACATGGCTCTCTAGGTCTCTTGGGAAAATGAACTTTTATGAATTAATACTGTCCTTTGCTTTCCCAGCATGGATACACTGTATATTAATCCAGTCAAAGATACTACTATATACGTCATCATCAACAGACAATTTTCCGTTTTTGGGGCCCTTGATTTTTTTTGTTTTTCTTTTTGGTCTGGATCCCCTCCCTCACCCCCACATCCTCCTCTCTTCCCACACTCTCTCTAGTCTCCACGGCTGCTCCCCATGCTTTCCTGCCTTCCAGTCTTTCAGTTTCTGCCATGGAGATCAATCATTTGGTATACATAAGTGGGGATATACAATGTCTCTCTTTCATAGTGTGCTTTCAATCAGAAAACAACTGATATATTGAGAGACTGGAAATAAATCATTGCCCCAAACTTTGGAAAAGGACTTTGGTATCACAGAGTCACAACCTGCATAATGAAGTAAGAACCACACCAGCTCTGTGTAGCTGGCTAACGTCCTGCCCCAAGGGATGGGTGTTCAGAAAACAGTGATTTCTTGATTTGTTTACAGCAAAATTTACACACCAAAGACCTTTTAAACTACATCTTTTATATCTATAGAGTAATGATCATTCTTACTGAGGGAAGGAAGTATTGAAATTAGCTTTTAAATTTAACATCTATAAAATTACCTTGCTTTTACATAGGGAAACATTTGTAATCATTTATGATCAAATATATTAAAATCAATTGTAAGTTTTTCCATTTCAAACTATTGAACCAAAGTAAAACCAAATTCATTAAAAGCTCACAGAAATAGTTGAGAGGCAGACAGTTGTTAAGAGGAGGTTCTTTTTATAAGCTAGCCTTTTAAGTTACCAAATTATATATTTACGTATTATCTACAAACAATTGAGTGTGTAATTATGTTTTATTTCCAATTCTATAGGTAAGCATTTTTCAGCAATTTATTTCTTGAATGGATTTAACAAATAATTTCTACAAAAACTGACATCTTTCTTCAGGAATTCTAGATATAATGTTTTTTCATAGAAAATATGTTCACTGACGTGATGTAATGGAGAAAGAAAAGCTCTATGAATCTTTACTTTTTCATATTTTAGATAAATTGTCCTACATGACCTCATTTAAAATCTTTACCTGAGTTTTAAAGGTAGATGAGTTTACTCTTGACTAAGGAAGCTCAGAAGAAATAATAAATAGCCTTGCACTGGTGGCACAGGTTGTAGAAACTGCTGAGTGACACTGGAGCCAGATGGGAAGGTTCAAGATTCAGACCCTGGTCCACCTAAGCATCTCAGACATTTCCACGATCTCGGCTGGCTGGGACTGAGAGTAGGGACAGAGAGTGGAGATAGGACACTCCTGTCAGGGGTCCTTCTTTCTTTATCTCTATCCTTCTCTGTCATAAAAAATAAAGATTTTTTTTTTAAAAGAAATGACTAATGAATGCTTTAGATGACATGAGTAATATGTGGAAGGAAGAATGTTGAAATGTAAGACACCATAAATCTATCCTCTGACAATCACACTTTATATTCTTGTGGAAGGAGACATCCCTAAGAAATAAAGGAGAGATGTCAGATGGATTCTGCTAGATCTTATGGAACACCTACTGAATGCATAATATCATTGGGAGAACAAGGGCTGTACACTATTCATTCAATTGCTGTTACTGAGAGCCCACCTGTTCCACTTGAGGGAGGTATAGCTGGCAATGACTAATATTCTCTGTCTTCATATGGTGTTTCTTCTAATGAAAGTGACAGAAAATGAACAAATGGATATTTAATAGTGATAGGAAGAAAAATGAACCAGCAAGAGGAAAACTATGAGATACACAGGGATAATAGCTATTGCACGTGAGACATGAGGTGTTTATAGAAGACTGGCTGAAAAACATGATACTGAGTGAAGAACAGACTTGTCAGTGTCTCATTGCCTGGTGGGACCCCACCTCTTCTGGCCTCACCTGGGTCTCTCTACTCCATCTGAGTCCAGCTCCTCATAGACTCAGACAAGGCAGGGCGTCATTCCCCTCCACCCGGAAGTCTCACCCCAGGAGGATGCACGTCTCTCTCCTCACATCCTCCTGGTCTTCGCTCACAGCTTTGGCTTTCAATTCATCTAATTAAGTTGATGTGACACCTTTTCAAATATCCCCCCTCGTTGGTATTATTTAATCCTCCTCACCATCTATTTTTGTCTATTCTCTGTTGCTACTAGCAGGCAAACTTGAATGTGGGTAATTTATGAAGAACTGACATAGGTTTACTTAGCTAGTGTTTTGGGTACCCATGGTCAAGGAACCACATCTGACAAGGTATCCTCCTCATGGTGGAATTTTCTGCAGTCCAGAAGTGGCTCAGAACATGACATGGCTGAGCTCACATGTGACCCTGTGACTCTCCTTCTTTTTTTTTTAAGAGAAATATTTGTTATAGAGCATGTGCACTTGATGGAGAGATAGAGAGATAGAAAGTGAGAAATCAGCCCCCAGGGGGATGGCCATATTGCCATCCCTTCTCCACTCTCCTTCTTTTTATAAAGCCACCAGCATTCAACCATTGGGTCCCCATTCTGATGACTTTAATCCTAAACACCTCCCAAAAGTTCCACCTTAGTACTATAGGCTAATTCTCTACCGTCTTAATACCATTACAATAAGAATTAAATCTCATTGCCGGGGTCCAGCCTCAGCGGGGGTGGGTTAACTCGTCGGAGACGACACTGGAGAAGAAGAAGACTAAGGCCTCGGTGCCTTTTTCATGCACATCCTTAGCCGGACACCCCCAGAGATTGCTCTCTGAAGAGTGACCCCAGCTAGGAATCATCATTCCTTTTTATTGAAAATGTGATACATGCAAGTAAATTGGTGAGGTGCTACGTGTTCTAATTATCAGCTCATAAAGTTTTAACAATAGGGTACAGAAGTTCCATTCAGGGTTGGATTAAAGGTGGGTCTAGTGCAGTTCCGCAATTGTTCATTTGATGTAGGTGGGTCTTCATGGAATGCAGTTTCGGGAAAGCAGCTCCAGCAAGCAGAGATAATTATCAGCAGATGCGGCGGCAGCCATCTTGTGATTACCGAGCACGATACTGAGACGAGAAGATCTCAAGTATAGATATTAGTTCTTATGGGTTTTAATAAAGAATGGAACTTACATAATTTTATAGAGATCTAAAACCTAATATATCTTAAAGGGGTAAAACTACTATTTACTAGGTTAGGGCAGGGACAGCTTTTTCAACTGGCAGTAAAGTGACTAGCAAGTTAATGAAGAACTTTAAGGTGAGCTTGTGGCATACTTAAAACGTTCTATTGTGCCTGTGGCGCCACCGTTATGTATTTTGTTACAACATTAGCCATAGTGGGGCAGGAGTGCCCTGGACCCCTTTCAGCCTAAAAGATTATTCTTAAGCTTATGTTAAATGTATCTTGAAGGGCCTTCCTCAAAGGTCAAGAAGATTTCTGCCTAGATGTGACCTCATCACACCCTCTATTGTGACTGTCCGGAGTAAAGCATTGTAATTAACAGTAGGTGGTCAGAGCAAAGGGGAGTGGTCGGGGGACTTCCTGGAAGATTTTATCATATACTCAGGATGTATAAGAGAGCTATGTAGTTCTTTTATAGTAGTATATTGGGGAGTCAGAGGGGGGCCACTTCCCAACAAGGCTACCACAGTTTCCAGAGCAAATAGCAAGCAGCCTTACCAACATGCTAATTCGACCCAAGTGTTATTCCTAGGTCGG
>NW_006204918.1:2959231-2969090 GCF_000334495.1 Tupaia belangeri chinensis
GTGTGTGTGTGGGGGTGGGGCACACAGCAGCGGCCTTGCCAACGTGCTGACCTGACCTAAGTGATACTTAAAGGTCAAAAGCTCAAAACAGATCCTGGGACCCTACCGGTTCGGACTCCTCCATCTTATTATGTGGATTTTGCAAAGATGTATTCAAAGCATAGCTCCGTCTCCCTTTCCTTATATTGTATTTACCTCCCTGTTCATCGTGTCCACCAAGAGCGTGTAAATGTAAACATCGGGATGAAAGGAACGTGTGATGCTGTCTTCACTGCTCCCTGTACAGTTTCTAAAGAAGTGCCTTGTGAACAGAACGTGGTAAACAAACTTTGTTTAAAATACAAATAAAAATGATGATTCTTGTGTTTTGGGAATATGTTTCTCAAAACTGAGCACTAAAAGCAAGAAATAAGACAAAAGTTGGAATCCTGTAAAGTATCCTAAAACAGAATGCTAACAATGAAGACTGATCTGAACAGATATGTGTGGAAAGTATGAAGATAAAGAATAATGGAGGATCTACACATCAATAAAGGTGTTAAATTTAATGACTTAAAATGTAATGCCACTGATAAAAAAATCATTGATGTGATGATGACAAAAGTTCGATTTTATGTATCATATTTAATGTGCTCCAGAAGGCTCCGGATACATTTAAATTTTTTTTAATATTTAGTTTTTTTTTTTTTTCCTGGCACATGTGCTAACTAGAGATAGAGGGAGAGTGATAAAACAATTCACAAAGGTTGTGATCGTTTCTAAATCTTTTTCCTTCATTTCTGCATCCCATGGGATTTGGAGTATGCATGCCACACTGGTGTATTTTTCAAGGCACTGTGGTCAGCATTCAAACTACATGGTTAGCCATGTGGAATATGGTTCCCTTAACCATTAGGCTACAGACTCAGACCAAGAAGGCTTCTAATTTTATAGATTCAGAGTTGAGACTGACATTCAAGTGAGAATTAAGGTTCTTTTTCTGGAGATCATTGTCTCAATAATCCCACACCATGAGCCCCTTGATACTATTTAGTCCAATTAATAACATAAAACAGCCACTGATTTTCCAATTCAGAAATAAAAGTCTATGACTCTATATAAATATTTTTTCTTTTTCTTTTTTTTTTTTTTTGAGACGCTTTTGCTATAGGGTGCATGCATTCACGAGACAGAAAGACAGAAAGCGAGAAATCACCCCCCAGGGGGGATGGCCATGCCGCAATCCCTTCCCCTCCATTCTCCTCTTGGGATCTTGGGCATGCACGCACACATGCCCAGTGGGACTTTAAGCCACCGGGTCTGGGACTTGAACTGCAGTCGACTACTTGGGAGTTCAACGACATAGCCATTACGCCAACTACTCGTCCCTATGATTGTATGTTAATTTAAATCTAATACAATTCCACTCACTCACTCTCACTATGTCCCTAAATATATATATATATATTCTTTCTACACACATTCATCCATGCCTCCAGTCAACAAATATTCATTGAGTTACTTGACGAAGCCCACTGATGTAGCAGCAATACACTGAATGGCATTATAGTGACTCCCAGAGTGTTTCCATTTCTCAGTTGCAATGAAAATCAATTCGATTTCAGCTGAATCCAACAAGAAGGTCACCAAAACAAATGCTTGGCAGGGAGTAGGCAATCTGTCGAAGTGTGTTTTAATCTCTGTTCGTCGTTTACAGTGTGCCTAGCTTTGTACTTGGTGCTAGGGAGAGTATAAAAGAATGAAAAGGAACGGAGTTTATCATCTTACTGTGAACTAACACAAGAAACAACTATAAAGCAATAGGAAAGAGCAACATGTAGATATATGTGTATACATATTTTGTGTAAGTATACATAAATATAAATTGTGGGTGTGTGTAATTACACAAAAGGCTCCTCCACTAACGCGGGCAATCAGGTGATCTGACCTGGGTTCTCACAGACATCGAAAGGAGGCTACCGTGACGTGGGAAATGAAGAGAACACGTCCTCAGTCTTGTCTTCCCAATCTGCCTTCGGTGGACAGGCAGGCTGCGCCCACCCCACGGGTGCTGACCCATGTTGGTGTCAGAGGTGAAGGCTGAGGTGTCGTGGCTCTGTGGTCAGTTCTCTTGCATGGTTCCTACTAAGATCCAACAGAGGTGGAAAACTAGGGTGTGCAGCCTTGCTGGAGCGATCCACCTGAGGCCCCCTTCAGGGAGACCATTTGGGTTTCTTTCTGCTTCATGGCCTCTGGTGCTGACTGCTCCCCACTTCCTCCTGGTTTCTGCCTTGGTACATTGAAAGTGAGCCTTATGTTCTTCCTCCCTCTTAAAACCTGAATTATTTAAGAGCATTAAAGGCTAATTATTTGCCTCTATACCTTTTCTTCACCCAAATAGTCAATGTTTAATAATATTATGGAAGCCTGTTTTGGCTACCTGTTGTTGATCACTACAATGTAATCTCCAAGTCAACCGCAGTTCGCGTCCCGGACCCGGTGGCTTAAAACTCATACCGGGCGCGTGTGCGTGCATGCCCAAGATCCTGAGAGGAGAAGGGATTGTGGCGTGGCCATCCCCCTGGGGGGTGATTTCTTGCTTTCTGTCTATGTCTCTCTCTGTCTATTTGGCGAGCGTACGCACCGTATAGCAAAAACCTCTCAATATATATATATATATTTGATAGAGTATTTTGAAATCCATTTGCGATGTTCTCGTAACTAGTGGTGTTTTCTGATCTATCATCAGGATGGTGGAATCCGTACTCTTTCACCTTTGTTCCCATTATTTCTACCTGGTATTAGAATAAATGCCAGATAGTTCTAATCTCTCAGATTTTCTTTCAAACATGTTTTCCTATTGATTTTCATTGTTCTAAATAGTGTGGGCTTTCTGCTTGACCAGTTAAACGGTCCTGCTATGTGTCTGGCAAATTCATTTTCCCTTAAATGTTCTTTCTGCCCTACCTTCTGCTATCTGTGTGCCTAGGAGTTTGCCAAAGTCATCTCTGGCTTGCCCCCTTAAAGCCATGGTGCCCTTGACTATCTTTTAATTTAATTTAATTTTTATTATTTTCTCTTTTATTATTTATACATTTGAACGCTACACATAGTTTAGATTGTAAAGAGACTTTACCCACCATGCAATGTATACCTCAGTCCAGCTGAGAACACTATACACATCCTCATCGACAGATAGGAAACCATGTCTGTGTCCCACAAATGTCTTACCTCTCTATTTTTTCCCCAGTTTTCCTTTTCTTTGCTCTTCACCTCCCACACTTTCCTTCTACTTTGTCTGTAGTGTCCTTGATAATTTTTAATGCTTTTATGTTCTCCAGTCTTTCAGTCTCTACCGTAGAGTGTGGAGAGTCACTGTATGTTAAGTGGAGACATACAGTGTCTCTCCTTCATAGCCTGACTTGCTTCACTCAGCAACAGATCTTCCTTATTTGTCCACTTTGTATAAAATTCCTGGACTTTTTTTTTATGGCTGAATAGTATTCCATGGAGTATTAATTCATGGTATTGGGGTGAGCAAAAGCTTGCTCAGCCTCCTTCACGATTGCGTTAATGGTTCATTTTCCTATTCTTACCCCACAAGGAGATCTGAACATTGAATTAATTTATCCGTAGGAACCTAAATCTAAGTTAGGAACCTAAATCTACGTTTGCGTCTGAGTAAACATCAAAAAACATGATTGAATTAAATACTGAATAAGTATTTTCTATCTAAAAATGCTTAATTTTAGGGTAAGGTGTGTGAAATAAGCTAAGAATGACTCCTAGGTCACTAAAAAAATCTCTTTTAAGTGTCCACATTTTAATAAAACATTTATTCACCTGAGAATAACATTTATTCCTTTTTAATGCCTGTTTGGGCTTCTCTTTTCTGTCAGGCTTGGCTAGAATCCTCCTCTGTTTCCTATCTCAAGAGGCAGCCCTTTTCACGTTGATAGCTTTCATCATTCCTGAAATTCAGTTTCTAGGCTGCTTCTTTTCTGAGCTGTAAACCTGACTACTGCATTTTCCACAAACCAGTTGAAGAAAAAAAAAAAAAGCCATTCCAACCGGATGTTTTTCTTAACTAGCAAATTTTGACCAGCATTAGGTTGAAATATGCCTTTGAGAATTCAGTGTCACAGACGGGGAGACGTCTCGATTGCCCTGGTGAGGCGACTTTACTGTATTGTTTCAATCTCTTTCAACATGAGTAGCTGTTTAGAGACTCATTTTCTTGGAGCAGAAAACAAAGTGCTCTCCTGGCGCATAAAGTTCATACCATATCATTTGGACACCTCAGGCATTTTGGTTTTAAAATTATATTTCAATTGTTTCTTTTAAAATTAATTCCAATAAAAATACTTATACAGCACTTAAGTAGGGGACCGCTAGCTTCAGGGTTGGAAGATAAATTTGCCAAATGGTTATTTTTACTATTGAGGATGAACAGGCACGTTAGCATCCTACTTTTCAACTCCCAGATTGTACTTACATAAGTCAATGTAATGTTCATTTGCAAGCTGAAGAAACTGGGGCAGAGAAGGGCCAAGTGACTTGCCCCAAGGTGCACAGAGTGATGTGGCCAGGCTGGAACTGCAACTCAGCACCGAAGTCTGGGGCTGTCCTTAGCGGTCTACTCCACCTCGGGTCCAAACAAGCAATGATCTTTCCAAGCTTAAGTCCAACCTGACCAGCACTCACTAACCGGGGCCCACAGTGTGGTTTAGCACTTCCAGAACAGAAGAACCCCCAACCAGGAATTTAGAATGTTTTGGAATGGAGACTACGTTTTTCTGGTCACAAGAATATTGTAAGCTATTACTTTGGTGTGCCAAGTGCTAGCTGCATAGTCAGAAATGAAAAGCAATTTCCCAAATTAACACATGCTTTTTCTTTTTGGATTCATAGTTCCCACAGCAGGGAACTGAGATCTGAGCAGAAATTAGATGTTCAATTTATATTTTAATTTTAAGGAATCAAATTAGTGATTGAGACGAACAAGTGATGTGTTTTTTTCTGGCCAGCCTGTGTGCTCACATCTTACAACATATCCAGTGTGTCTTTTTTTTTTTCTTTTTTTTGGAGAGGTTTTTGCTATAGAGCAGGTGTGCTCACCAGAAAGACAGAGAGAGAGAGAGACAGAAAGCGAGAAATCACCCCCCAGAGGGGATGGTCATGCCGCAATCCCTTCTCCTCCATTCTCCGCTCGGGATCTTGGGCACACACGCACGTGCACCCAGCGTGAGTTTTAAGCCACCAGGTCCGGGACACAAACCGCGGTCGACTACATGGGAGTCCAGCAACATAGTCATTACGCTAACTGCTGGTGCCCATATCTGGTGTTTCTGTGTGTAGCTTTATAGAATTTTTTAGTATGGTATTTGAAAGATAGCTATGTCAGTTATCACCACTTGCCAGTGTGGTGATAAACTTTGAACTGGGGTTACTAACTTCCCAATACCTAGACTCAAACTAATTTTCTAATTTCCTTAAGTTTTTGTGCAATGCTTGAGTCTTTTTCTCATCTTTTTTTTTTTTTTTTTTGAGAGATTTTTCACTGTAGGGTGCGTGTGCTCACCAGACAGACAGAGAGAGACATAGAGACAGAAAGCAAGAAATCACCCCCCAGGGGCAATGGTCACGCCGCAATCCCTTCTCCTCCATTCTCCTCTCGGGATCTTGGGCATGCACGCACACGCGCCCGGTGTGAGTTTTAAGCCACCGGGTCCGGGACACGAACCACGGTCGACTATGTGGGCGTCCAGCAACATAGCCATTATGCTAACTGCTGGTTCCCTCTTTTTCTCATCTTATTGAAACTCAGATTTTTTTTTTTTCCTAAGAGATTTTTACTATAGGGCATGTATGCTTTGTCAGAGAGACAAAGACAGGGAGACAAAGGTGAGAAATCACCTCCCAGGGGGCATGGCTACTCCACAATCCCTCTCCTTCATTCTCCTTTTGGGATTTTGGGCATACATGCAGACGCATTCAGCATGAGTTTCAATTTGCGTGGTCTGGGAGTCGAACCACCTTCAATCATGTAAGAGTCCAGCACCTTAACAACAACGCCACCTGCTGGCCCCGAAACTCAGATTCTTTTTAAAAATTTTTTTATTATGTATTTAATTTTACTTTTTACTACTTTTTAAATTTGCTATAGGGCACATACACGAGTGAGAGAGAGAGAGAGAGAGAGAGAGGAAAAGTGAGAAAGCAAGCCACCAGATCTGGGACTCAAACCATGGTTAGCCATGAGGGAGTCTGGTGCCTTAACTGCCTTGTCACCTGCTACTCCCTGAACCTCAGATTTTAAAAAGCTATGTGTAATAACTCACCTCTAAGCTCCTCAGTTTTTACTGCCACTTTTACGCTATTTAATCCCACCCCTCCTACAGGGTCACGAGGACAGGAATGTGAGGTGTGCAATTTGGCGGGGTGTTTAGTCATCCTTATAGACAGTGTGTATGCCTTGCACAAGATAAAACAGAGCACAACATTAAGCTTTTATTGTTACCCATAATACAGCCAGCAGCAATTTGATACAAGTATTTAGGCAGTTAACTTTCTTTACTTCTTTCTTCATCTAATCTCATAAACATTTGCAGACGTCTAATTTCTTTTAGCTTTTTTGTTCTATCCAGAAAGATGCCACGCCTGAAAGTATTTATTTACACCTTCTTTCCTCCATTTCCTATTTTAGAAAATAATGAAACCTATCTCATTGAAAAGCAAACACAACTATGGAGTAGGAAAAAAGCAGATCCCGTTTATATGTGCACAGAATCCAGGTCTCAGACATGGACATGCAGAGGCCTTGAGCAGAGAGAGTGAGAGCAGAGAGGCGAGCCTGAGCACAGTCTTCCCCAGGCCAGGCACCTGCTAGCCTGAGCCCGAGCCCAGCCCTCGGCAGTTTTTCATGTGCTGATGTGAGTCCTCCATGTCAGAATACTAGTGACAAGTCTGGAGTTGAATATTATATCCCATAATTTAATCAGGAAAATTGAACCAAAACAGAAGACAAAGTACATGGGAATGATTGGTTCATGCACCTACCATTCTAACAGAATCCAAAGCTGTTTCCTGGCTTTAAGCAAAGTTCCTTAGCATTTCTTTAAGTTAAAACGGGTTTTCTTACTAATACCAAGTGAACTTGCTATTGAAACTGGTTAGACTATGTAAGAAATTGTTTGATCAATACAATGGTGGATGGGAAAGGAATGGAAGACAATTGTAGACTCCAGAGATAGTGTGAGAAGAGGGTGGGAAAGGACAGAGGGTGAGAAAGAGGGGTAAAAAAAAAAAAAACTCTAGAAATGAGAAATGGAAAATTTTTCAGAATAATATGCATGATTAAGTCACTATGCAGTATACTCTGCACTGGTTTTTTTTTTTGAGAGATTTTTTCGCTTTAGGGCACGTGCGCTCCCCAGACAGAGAGAGAGACACATAGAGACAGAAAGCAAGAAATCACCCCCCAGGGGGGATGGTCACACCGCAATCCCTTCTCCTCCATTCTCCTCTCGGGATCTTGGGCACGCATGCACACGCGCCCGGTGTGAGTTTTAAGCCACCGGGTCCGGGACGCGAACCGCGGTTGACTACGTGGGAGTCCAGCGACATAGCCATTACACTAACTGCTGGTTCCCTGCAGTATATTCTGGATGGGAAATCACATTTTGTATGCTGTGATGAAGTTTAGGGAACGAATAAATTGAGTTACCAAAAAGAAAAGTTTCAGGAAAAAAAAATATCTATGCGATAACTACAGTAAGATATATAGCCCCAGCTAGGTGCTACTTTATAGGATGCCTAAAGTTAGACTTGTGTTCATGGAAATGTATATATCAGCTGTATTTGCTATGAAAATATTTAGATTAATTAAGATCTTTAGTAATTCAATAAAATGTGGGGGGGAAACAGTATAGAAAGCAAACATAGATATCAGAGACAGTGTGGGAGGAGAGTGGGAAATGGCAGAGGGTAAGAGATAGGGAATCAAGAATGGAGAAAAAAAAGCAAATACAGGAAACAAGAAATGGGAAATTATTTGGTGACAATAACACGTATGCTGATGTGCTTGATTGAGACAATATACAGTGTACTCTGGATGGAAAATCTCATTGTGTATGCTGTAATGATGTACAGTGAATGAACGTAAATAAAAAAAATATTAAAGAAGAGGAAGAATACTAGTGACTAAGGTTGAGGAGCACCCTCCCTGGGCTATGTTAACTCTCCCAGAGCTATGCTGCCCGTGCTGTGTAGCCCAGCTGCTCAGCTGATCACTGTCACCCTCAGAGCGATGCAACCATTCCTCAGTCCCAGCTTTACTTCCCCACGTGTTGATCCCATTTGAACTGTTTGCATGCTCTATCTCTTATCTTTCTTTTATTTTTAAAGTTTATTTATTTTCCCATGAGCACTAGTAGAAGAGAGAGCGCGCGCACGAGAGAGAGAGAGGGAGAGAGAGAGAGGCAGAGGGAGACAGCACTCCCAACAGGGTCTTGCTGCTAAAACCCACCTTCAGCCTCAGCCTGTCCTACGCCATGGGCACGCGCATGCCAGTGTCCTCAGGGAGGTCTCTGGACTTCAGCTGGGACCTTCTCACGGAGCTGCAGCGCAGAGTCTGCGTTTTATGCCAGCACCACCTTCTTGCCTCTCTCCCGTTTTTCATGTAGACTCGTATGGGCTCCTGATTTAATAACCCAACACCAGGGACCAGCAGTTAGTGTAGTGGCTATGTCACTGGACTCCCATGTAGTCGACCGCAGTTCACATCCCGGACCCGGTGGCTTAAACTCACGCCTGGGGTGTGTACGTGTGTGCCCAAGATATCAAGAGGAGAATGGAGGAGAAGGAATTGTGGCATGGCCATTCCCTCTGGGGGGTGATTTCTCGCTTTCTGTCTCTCTGTCTCTCTGTCTTTCTGGTGAGCGCACACGCCCTATAGCAAAAACCTCTCTCTCAAAAACAAACAAAAAAAAGGCATGTATGCACATGTGCCCGGCATGAGTTTAAGCCACCAGGTCAGGGACTTGAACCGTGGTCAGTTACATGGGAGTTCAACGACATAGCCATTATGCTAACTACTGGTCCCAAGTGCCACTTTCTTTGAGAGGCATTGTCTTTCTACCATTTTTAAAGTATCCTCCAATTACACATTATGTAAGATAATGCTTATTATCTTCGTAGTATCTGTTATTAATGTTATATTACTTGTATCAGGTATGTGCCATTTTATTGTATTTCCCAGGTTCAGAGTATGCTCCTCTTTGAAGATGTTGTCTTTACTTTTCCATGTGCTCATTGTATTTCTCCAAAGATGCTAAATTCTTGAGTGCAACAATCTTGAACTCTACCTGTCCATTGTTGTCACTTCATACATATTTTATTAAACGAAGACCCACTTCTGCCATGCTGTCACAACTATTCCTATCAGTGAGGACTTACAGAAAAATACTAAGATGAGGGTGCCAGCTAGCTTGGTGTAACTCGTACGTACGTTTACCTACCTCAGTAGTCTGTGAGGAAGGGAATAAAAAGCAAATGATCTCTGCGACTCTAGCTCACTTCTCTCCCTCTCTGTAGCCTTTGCCAGGATTCCCCAGGGCTAGATTATGAATGATGAAGCATATTGAAGTCATTCCATCCACATTAACTCATTCTTTTCTGGTATTGAATGATATGTCACTAATTGCACTGAACAAAATAACTTTGAAAACTTAATTTTTCATACCTTTAAAGAGAGAGGTTGAAAAATGTGCAATTCTAAATTCAATTTGTCTTTTTTTTTTTTTTTGAATGTGGAAGTGGCTATGGAACTGGTAATGTGAAGAGGCTGCGAGGATTTTTTTTTTTTTTTGAAGAGGTTTTT
>NW_006204918.1:2969148-3011246 GCF_000334495.1 Tupaia belangeri chinensis
CCCCCGGAGGGATAGTCTCACCACAATCCCTTCTCCTCCATTCTCCTCTCAGGATCTTGGGCATGCACTCATGCACACCCAGCGTGAATTTAAGCCACCAGGTCCAGGACACTAACCACGATTGGCTACATGGGAGTCCAGCAACATAGCCGTGACACTAACTGCTGGTCCCAATATTAAGATTTTGATGTTTCTAATTATCTCTCTTTCAGAAAATCTACTTATACCTCTGAGAAAATAAATATTTCTGCAATTGTACATTTGAATTCTAAAAAATTCATTTATTATAATAAAAATGCTGATTTATGATTTTCAATGACATTTTGAACAACAGAAAAAAATTATGCAAAATATATAAAGAATAAATAAAATGAAAAGTTGTACCAAACCCTTTATTAAAGAAAAACTGGTATAGCAATATTAGTATAGAGACAAAAAAGGAACAGTTCATTCTGACAATGTGTTAAGAAGGAATAATGATAATTTCCCTAAACAACACAACTTAGAAATATATAGAGGAAAAACTGACAATAAGGACAAATAGAAAAACCCACATGCACCTCACACCCAGCCTCTGTCACCTACCCTTTACCATCCACTCGTCCCCTTTATAGTCTCTCCACTATTTACAGCCATCTTCTCTACCATCACCTATTTAAGTGTCTTGATCTCTGCTATAGCCCTCAATACAAATTGAGTGAGGATATACAATGTGTGTCTTTCAAATTCTGGCTCACTTCACTCAACATTGTCTTCCATATTCATCCATTTGAATCTAACAATAGAATCTCACTGGTTCTTATAACTCTGTGATATTCTACAGTGTATATGTGTCAGAGTTTTTCAACCTAGTCGTAGATTTTTGGACACTTAGGTTGGTTCTGTGTTTTAAGAATTGCAAATAATGTCACAATATACATGGATGTGCAAATATCTTCCTGATTGAGGATTTTCCTATCCTTTGGGTAAATATCAAGAAATCGGATTACTAGGTCATATGGATGTTCTATTTGTAGGTTTATGAGAAACTTTCTTACTGTTTTCTACAGAGGCTGGACTAATTTACACACCTCCTAACCATGTAAAAGCATTCTCCTTCCACCATAGCCTCTCCAACACTTGTCTATTTTTTTTTTTTGATCCTAGCCATTCTAACTGATGTCAAATGATATCTCATTAAGGTTTTAATTTGCATTTGCCTTATGACAAGAGACTTTGAATAGTTTTTCATATGCCTCTTAGCTATTCTATCTATTCAATTCATTTGACCACTTTTAATTCTTGATTATTCTTTTTTAATTGGGTAAACTGCTTGAGCTTCCTATATATTTTAGATATCAATTTCTGTCTGAGGAATAATTTCCAAGTATTTTGTTTCATTCCAAGGGTTGTCTTTTTACTCTAGTTACAGTTTCCTTTGCTGTGAAGAAGCTTTTTAGCTTGATATATTCCCACTTGTTATTTTGGGGTCTTATTTAAGAAATTTTCACCTATTCCAATGTCTTCAAAAGTTTCTCCTACATTTTCTGCTAATAGTTTTGTAGTTAGAGGCTTTATGTTTAAATCTTGTATCCATTTTGTGTTAATTCTAGTTAACGGTGAGAGAAAGGGGTCAAATTTCATTTTTTTGCAGATTGCTCTCTGGTTCTTCCAACAATATTTGCTAAAAAGACTTTCTTTTCTCTACTGCATTGTTTTATACTCTTTATCAAAGATCAGTTGATTGTATGATTTGGGATTTATTTCCAGGTTTGGTAATTTGTAAATATGTTTGTCGATTCCTTAGATTGACAATATAAACCTGCAAAAAAATTCTATTTATAGTATTCTCATGATGTTAAGAGAGTCATGCTATTTCAGAATATTATTAATACTTAAAAGTGGATAAACTTTTTAACATTTTAGGTAAGGTAAAAGTTCTAATTTTAAAATAATTTGTTTAATCATTTAGAGTTATTGTTATTCTTCTAGCACTGCTAGTGTACTGAACTGGCTAAGGAAAGTTTTACAATCTTGAAAAACAATCAGATTAGTGACATTATAGGAAAGAAACTTATTGAAGTAAACTCTAGCCTTGTACCTTTGTAGCTTGTATACTCGTTTTTTTTTTTGAGAGTTTTTTTGCTATAGGGCGCATGCACTTGCCAGAAAGACAGAGAGAGACAGAGAGATAGAAAGAGAGAAATCACCGCCCAGGGGGCATGGCCACGCCACAATCCCTTCTCCTCCATTCTCCTCTCAGGGTCTTTAGCACACATGCACTCACGCCTGGTCTGAGTTTAAACCACTGGGTCCGGGACTCGAACCATGGTCAACTACATGGGAGTCCAGTGACATAGCCATTATGCTAACTGCTGGTCCCTGTATACTCTGTTTTTTAAAGAAGATATATAAAGTAATAATGTTAAACTCAGCTTTAATAAAATACTATTCAATTTCTTACAAAGATAAACTAGCTTTAATTCAATAACTTTTGTTTTTAGATTTATTTTAATATATATTTTTAAATTTATTTAATTCTTTTATACATTTAATCACACATATCACTTAGCTTGTAAAGTAAATGTTCCAACATGAATACATTTCTCACCAGTTTTTTCTTTTACATTCTTTGTTGGTCTTTTGTTATTTCATTTGCTTTTCCAAATTGTTAGAGGCAATTGATATATTTAAAGATTCTGTGTTAATTTAACAATAAAAAATTAATCATACTGCTGAAGGGGCATTTTCTTATGTAATTGTATATATTTTATTCCCCTAAGGCACATTAATCTTAAGTCTAAATACAGTTTGTTAAAATTTGCACCATCAGAAAAGCCATGACGTCTTTTTCTATGCAAAAATATGTCATGACTTTTTCATCAATCCAATAGAATATCCTAGGAGAGAAGTTTGATATCATGAGATGGAAAGGAACTGAGGAGCTGGAAAGTTATAGCATCTGACTTACAACTTCTCAGAGACCCACTCTACAAAGGGAAGGGCTCTTGCTGTGAGGCACGCTGTCTTCTGCACCGTCTTGCTTTCTCCTATGTGCATGCCTTTCCCTCTTCTCTTGCTCTTCCTTGTTATTCCCCTTAATTGCGATTGTTCCTAGAGTCCCTTTTATCCTCTTCTATGAATTCTCTATTTGTAATCGTATACACTGTCAAACTTTAAAATATCCACCAAAGTACTGAGGCTTGAAACTCACACTGAACGTATGTACATGTGTACCCGAAGTCCCAAGAGAAGAATAGAAGAGAAGGGATTGCAATGTGACCTTCTTCTTTAGGGAGTGATTTCGCAAGCACATACTACCTATGACAAAGATCTAAAAAAAGCAATAATTCAATATACTGTTAACATTTTATTTAGAGTAGAATTGAGAGAATGAGTTCCATAACTTAATAATTTTATTAATATTTTACATATATTTTATATTAATAAATAATTATAATTCTTTATTCATGCTGTTTTTATTCTTGTATAATTTATTCAACATTATCTTTATCGATACATTAAGTATTCAACTAATATACAGAAAACTGAGTAAAACTTAGAGAAAAACTATATAAAATCATATGCTATAAAAAGTAAAGTGTCCAGGTCTGGCAGGTGGCATGGAGGTTATGGCACTGGATTCTATATGGCTGTTTGCATGACTTCAAGCCCCTGACCCAGTGGCTTGAAAATCATACCAGGTACATGTGCATGTGTGCCCCTAAATCCCAAGAGAAGACTGAAGGAGAAGGGATTTTGACATGACCATACCTGCAGTGGATGGTTTTCTTCTCGTTCTTTCTCTGTGTCTCTCTCTCGGTCTCTCTACCACCTCCACCTTTTCAAAACTTACTTTTTAAAATATTATAAGACAGTGTGCATATTCGATGATTGTGTTCTTTTAGAACCCATTTTTTTCCCTAATAACTCACTGAAATGTAATTAAAATAACAAACCAAGGTCTGAATTAACATTGTAATTAGATCGTTAGATCTATCTAACTCGATAAAAGTGTATGTTAGCTCGTAGATTCTGGAAAGAACCTTGCCTTTTTACTGAACCACAAATGCTGATGTACTCACATTCTACACTGTCAGAGAAAGGCTCAGAAAGGCCTGTGCTCATTGGTCTCTGTCTACTCCCAAGGAGAGCTAAAACCTGGCTTGGATGCGGGTAGAGTTGCATTATGAGTAACTGAAAGCAGAACTGATTGTTTTCAAAGAACCCTGAAAGAAAAGCCTACTACTGGGTTTGAGCCAATGTGATTGGAAGTAATGTGTATCTTACAGATATAACAATTATATAGTACTAAGGAACAACATTGACAATAATGATGTGAAGATTTTTATAACATTTGAATTGCACAATAATTATCTGAGCAATGACTGTCCATTATCCTTAGGTATTTTGTGTCTTTTGACTTAAAAATAAAATTATTGACTTGATTTATTTTTTAGTGTTCTTCTTCTTTCCTTTTTTTCTCACTTTCTTCTTTTTCTTTTTTCTTTATTTTTCTCCCAGATGACACGAGAACAATACATACTAGCAACACAACAGAATAACCTGCCAAGGACTGAGAATGCACAACTTTACCCAGTGGGAATTTATGGGTGGCGAAAGAGGTGCTTATACTTCTTTGTCCTTCTGCTGTTGGTTACCATGATAGTTAACTTAGCCATGACAATATGGATTTTGAAAGTTATGAATTTCACTGTGGTAAGTACCACCATTGTTTTACATCTATTGCTTTTGGTTCGAAGGCAATTCAGCTCTGTTGTTTTAAACTTTTAATAAAAAGTTACTCATCTCAAATATTATGTGTCTTTGAATTCCAAAGACCACCATCTTTTATTTCAAGACCGCATTCAATGTATTTAATGATATGCATACGCTATTACCACCTGTCACTTATGTGTGGGAAATTTGGATCAGGAGAGAGTATAGGACGTTGATTTGTTATAAAGTTAGAAAGATTTACCCAGAAGGCATGAACTATGGCTTGCTCTGAGAGTTTAAAAAAATAAAACTGTTCTTAGAAATAATATATCACATTATAATGAATATTATAAACCATAAGTACTTTTGACTTACTTCATGTAGAGTATAAACTTCTACGTCTCTCTCTACCTGTTTTCTAAGTGACATACCGCGTGATTAAATCTAAGCCCTGGACTCTCCCCTGGGTGGAGTGGGTCCATGTCTGTGGTTGCCATCATGTGGTGACCCAATTCTTTCAGACCACACTGCTGGTACATGGAAAAAAAAAACTGGAAATCAAATCTCTCTTTTATGAAAATGAAGAATTGAGTAGAAAAGATGAGTGTACACCTTATTGATGAACTTTGCCTTGATTTATTGAATGTTTGGAATAAAACTTTGAGCATGACTTATCTGGGAAAACTCCCTAATACCTTTGACCCATGCCTTTGTGGTTTAGAGGGGCTCAGTTTCCCCACTCGTTTGGGGATATTTAGGCACAAATGTCCCTGACTTTGCCCCTGGAGCTCTTGTTCTCTGTTCTGCTCCTTCCTTTTCTGGCTAGTGTTTTCTAAGCGTCATCAATGATTCACTTACTACATGGCAAGGGAAACACCAACTTTTCGGCCTTTTTTTCCTCCACTAAAAAATAACATTGTAAAACAAATGAAGAGTAGAATTTCCTCCAAATGTTGAAATCTCAAGAATTTGATTTCCTCTCTCAAAAGGCATCTTTTGAAAACTCATGAAAAATGAGGTCAGCTTTCTCACTTCAGGGAGCCTGGATTCCAACCAGTGACCAGGTCACGGGTATTTTCAGGTTCAAGCCATGTAAACGTCTCAAGCATATTTAAATTAATTAGGAAAATATACTTAAATGCATAATTACATGGCTGCGTGCCCCACACTCCCAATACCTTGCCCCATGCTGATGCCAAGGATGGATAAGCCATTCATGAGAATAATTGGAACAGTCACCTGTGTCCTTGGGATTCTTGCGGACCTCAGGGTGTCTCTCACCCACAGAGCTATCTAATTTGAACCTCAGCTGGCCAAAATGTAAATGCCAACATATTTCTAGAAATAAAAAAAAGGATTGTTTCTACAGAAGACTTGGCAGTTCTTTTTATTTTCGTATTTTTATTTGAAGCTGACCTTTTTTAAAAATTATGATTTTACCTTTTAGTTATCAAAAGGCTATCTTTTTTTTCCAGCCACTGAAACTCTTTGCACGCAGCAGAAGTAAATGTTGTAATGATAAGGTTATAATGATCACATTAAGATAATCCTTGTCAAGTCCCACTCTCAATGTGGTAATTCATGATTATTCAGAGAAATGAAGAATTACTTAAGCAGTGGCAAACTCTAGCCTTTCTGAATACTGTAGAGGTATATATACTTGGAAAGTGTGAAAAAAATTGTAATTCCATTACATTCCAGCAGTAAAAAGAAAATCAATTTTATGTTTTAAGTAGCATGTTATGTTTGTATCTCTCTCCATAGTGAATTCCAGAGACAAGTTGCCATACTTTAGAAAGAAGGGAAATGTGACTTGTACATGGTTTGGGAAGCATTATTGATCTCTGCAACATCTATTTCACTTTTATTATAAGTTTACCATCCACAACATGGAAATGCATGGCCATTAACATCTTTTATTTGAGCACACTGGGCATGTTATTGTGATCAAAATATTGTGTTTTCAGCACAGCAAGGAGAGCTGCCAGCTTGTTTTAGGATGTTTCTTGGAGTCCCTCATTATGGCACCTATTGTGCATGATCTGGTTGGCTGATATGACCTTATTAACTTCTGCTTCTCGTGCTGTAGAAAAGAAATCATTCTGCTTATTGAGACACCCAGTTGCAGAGAACCAAGAAAAAAGGAAATGAGTTTATACTACAGGGTGAAACACTTCACATAGATAGAAGCAATAATTTCCTGTCTCTGAGAGCTGATAAATGGAGGAATGGGTTGAAGAGGGAATTTGGAACTGCAATCTCTGGAGTTTAGTGTAACCCAATTAACATGCGTTTAGTGGTTGTTTGGTTGATTGATATAGTAACTTTGTGGTTCAGTATCAATGGGCTAGACTTAGAGGTCTACAAAATCCAGGGATTCTGCTGAAGCGATATTCTTCCCTGGGTCCAAGGATCATTCTAAGTAAATTAGAAATTTACTATATTTGCAAATTGCTATGATAATATATTCATTTTAAGCAGGAGCGTTCTAACTAAAGTTGGTGGCATTTAGTTATAAGCCAGTTCTATTAGATATGGTAACTAGCCAAAGAAAGAATGAAAACTTAGAAGACATTTATTAAGCAAAGAAGAAAGGCAAAGTCCTGAATATTGTGACAGAGAAGTCAAGAACACTTACCCGCGGGTAATAAGTGAAAGAATCAGTTAATGGGATACATTGAAAAGAAAAATGCTTGGAAGCTTGTATGATCAGGGGAATGAAGTTGGCTGAAATAAAATCTCAAGAGAAGGACTGAGTATCATAGCCATTTAGGACTTAAATAAACTGAAATATTTTAGTTTAACCATCCATAATTGCTAGAGGTGATTTTTAAATATTCCCTGGGATGATAGACAAATCATTAAGTCTTTGCATACTTTTATTATTTTTAAATAGCTTGATATTTAGTTTTCAGTTTCCTTGTATATGACTTCACCCATGGGATCCTACTTACATCATTTCAATCTGACAAAGATTTATAAATTTACCAAGACTGAATATCACAGATTGCGTTGGGCTCTATGTGAGGTATCACATATTCTCATGCCATTTTTGTAACTAATCTATTTTTTTATCCTCACAATTGATCCAGAGATGTTATTCAGTCTTACCAATCTACCTGAGATTGTGAAAGTAGATGAACAAAATATCAGTTAATTACCAAATCTTTCTAAATGCGTGTACTCTGGTTTTCTTCATTTTGCTCTTTAATAAGACCATTACCATTGGATGAATGTTCTCTTTAAAAACAACAACAAAAGAAAACAAGGCCAGCCAGATGGTGTGGTATTTAAGGCAGCTGGATCCCACTTGGCCAACTGCACGGTTCGAGTCCAGGGCCTGAGGCTCGAAAGAAGCACTGTGCACAAAATCCCGAGGGGAGAATGGCAGAGAAGGGATTGTAGCATGGCTATCCCCCTAGGGGGTGATTTCTCATCCTCCCATGCCCCATCCCCTAGTGAATGCATGTACCCTATTGAAAAAAATATTTACTTCTTCCATGAGTGAGAGAGACAGAGACAGTATCCCTAACAAGGTCTTGACAACGCAGTCTACCCCCAACCTCAGCCAGCTGTGGGTCTAGGGCAAGCACAAGCCCTGAGTACGCAGGAGGTCTCTGGAAGTGAACCTGGAACCTTTCCGCGGGACTCAGCCTCACGGGACATACTGTTTACTGCTGTGCCCATGATTTTGAATAAACTTTGCATTTCCATGTGTCAGGCATTTCTTGCATTTATCAAGTTGTACCCTTGGGATACCTTTGGGATGCCAATTGCATTTTAGTTTTCACCTATGATCTCTAGCTATGAATATAGATGTGAAGATTCAATTTGAAACAACCACAGGTTTCACTGGTATTTTGTCGCCTTTTCCTCCTGTCTCCGTTATGTTCATCACACAATGGTTTCCTTTGGGTGATTGTTTCTCCTCCCCCAGACGGAATGTCAGCCTTCTGGGAACCACGGTTCTGACTTTTCCATTTCTGAATTTCTAAGGCAGAGAGCCCTGCCTGCCAGATAATCAGCCCTTAAACAAGCATTTGTAGAATACTTATCCATCCTTGATGCTAACCGCACTGAATGGCCGCTAAGTTTTCATTTCCTTGTGGTCGTAACCCTTCCAAAGGACTTCCTGCAACAGGGAAGAGTCGCTGGAAGGGTTCCCAGCAGCCCCTGGGCTCCCCATTGCTGATGGAGACCTCACACACACACTGGATGCTTGCCTAGTCTCTGCAGTGGTACTTATTAGCTCTGCATTGAAGAACGAGTTTTGCGTTATGAACATCAGGTTTGACCGTTCTTAGCAGCTTTTATCGTTATGGCCTCACCTATTCCAGGGAGGTAGGGCCAATTTGATTACCCACAGCTGTAACACAGGGAGTTGCCACTATTCACACATTAAATTAGTTATTATGAGATATATTATCCTCCAAAAGATTATACATATAATGCACATTTAAGGCATCAAATATAATAATACACTATAAAACAAATTCCTGTGCCACTATCACCCTGCTAGAAAAGTAAACGCCATCGTCTGCAGACTCTATCTGAAGATAACTAAGTCTGAAGGTTCCTATGCTTTTATTTCACTTTACATGTGTGTATACATGTGTTATAAACTTTAGACTTTTTTTTTTAGCTCAGAAATATGAGAGTACTTCAAAAACGTTGTGAAAAATGGAATGATAGTGTAGGTTTATTTTAGTGAAAAAAGTTTTTTAAATAAATGCATGTTTGCATGACATTCACTTTTCATCATCTTTTCTGATGCGTACCCCTAATTGTTGCAGTTTATTTACTGCTATAAATTTTATTGGATAAACATGACTTGTTTGTCTATTCCTCTATCAAATTTTTTCCAATATATTTCTGTTGTTTAATTTTTCTTGCAAACAATGATCTTATGATAATTTTCATATATCGATATTAATAATAGTTGCACAAGTAGAAGAATTTTTCTAGGTTCTAGAGATTAAGCTGTGAATCTGAGAATCTTTTTTTTGTTGTTGTTAGAGGTTTTTGCTGTAGGGCACATGCACTCGCCAGCCAGAGAGAGAGAGAGAGACAGAGAGACAGAAAGAGAGAAACCACATCCCAAAGGGGATGGCCATGCCACAATCCCTTCTCCTCCATTCTTCTCTCAGGATCTTGGGCATGCACACACATGTGCCTGGCGTAAGTTTTAAGCCACCGGGTCTGGGACGCGAACCACAATAAGGCGCGTGCACTCACCAGACAGACAGAGAGAGAAAGAAAGCAAGCAAGAAATCACCCCCCAGGGGGGATGGCCACGCTGCAATCCCTTCTCTTCCATTCTCCTCTTGGGATCTTGGGCACACACGCACACGCGCCCGGCGTGAGTTTAAGCTACCAGGTCTGGAACATGAACTGCGGTCGACTACATGGGAGTCCAGTGGCATAGCCATTACTCTAACTGCTGATCCCTGTAAGGGTTTCTTTTGTTGACATTACCAACCTAACTCACAGTTGTCTGCTAAAGGGATTTACTACCTCCTAAAGCACAAATCTGAACGTGCTCCCTGTCTCATGAAGATATCCCTTGTTTGTTTATTTACTTCCTCATTTTCTGTTTATTAAGATGTCACTTGGGAGATTTATTCGTATATGTATTCTTATTCTATGTGCTTATTTTTAATTTTTTTTGAATTTATTTATCATCATAATCTTGTTTATATTACATTGAATCACATATAACTTCATGGTGTATTATATTTCTTTTTCCAGAAGGAATACCATGCATATCAGTCAATACAGAGACATTAAAATGCCCATTTCATCATCCAATAGCTTTTCATTGTTTTACCCGATCGTTACTATTATTTCAATTATTTTTTAAACAATCACTATTTCTCATTTTACTTATAAAAAGACTTTACCCAACATGAAATACTTCTCAGACCAATCCAGTTGAGAAGACTTCTATGTGATTATTCATATATTTCACCTCTTGTGATGGGATGGACTAGATTGTATGGGATGCATAATTGTGGTTCGTCTAAATACATACCTACTCTTCTTTGTCAGCCTCTTCCCAGTCTCACAAATGTGGAGAATCCTTGAGTCGAAACTGTGTTATTTTTATTTTATTTTTTCTGACCAGAGAGAGAGAAAGAGAGAATATTCCCCAATGGGGCATAGTCAGGCCACAATCCTCCAGTTGTCAGTCTTATGGGCATGCATGCACACATGCCAGCTGGTCTTAGTGAAGCCAGGATTCAAACTGTGGTTGGCCACGTGGAATCTGGCTTAACTGTTGAACTATGGACCATCTGGGCTGGTCTTCCTTCATTACTTATCTTGATGTCTTTTCCAGGAATACAGTATGTGATACAATAGTTTTGGTTGTATATATATATATATAGTCTATATTCCTGTTCAGTGACTGAATCCTCAAAATTAATGTATTAAGTTTTCCACTCATTCTCCGTCAAACTTCTTCAAATTCCATATCAGTTTTCATTTTGAGCTGAAGCCTCCGCCTCTCCTATGAGCAAGAGGACGTTATTCAAGTTCTTCCGCATCTTCCGGGCAGGATGACCAGCTTCCCTGATAGAAAGAGATTCAGTCCAGTTTCTCCCAGAATCCCACAGCACTGAGGTGAGGTAGTTTTTCAGAGAAACTGTAGTTTGTTGAAATTCCAATTATTGGGTCTGTCTGACTCCCTCAGCAATCACTTCTGTAAAACTCTCCTCTTCCTGTTACCCACACTCTGAGAAACTTGGATTTTGTTTTCAATCACTTTGTATAACTACCCTTCCTCCTCCTTACTGCGAGATGAGCTGGTAATTAAGAGGCACCAGAGGCCTGCTATGACTGGTGAATTACCACAGCCGCCAGCGCCTCCGTGCCACCACTGGTTTACAGCCCCTGCAGAGAAATCCTGCCTGAGAGTGAGAGGAAAGAACCCTGCTCCACGCCTTCCAGATGCTCCTGCTGCAGTGGCACCGTGGCCTGCCTATGACAGAAAGACACATGCTCCCAGACGGTTCCACACTGGACAGTTTTAAATCTCTCAGCTGAGATTACCCAGAGAAATAGGTTGAAATGCGGTCTCATACGTAGGAGATTTGTGGTTTTCTGAACTTATTTTGATTCAATACTCACACATGCACACACACACACACACACACACACACACACACACACCACACACCAGAAACAAAATAATAGCCACTAATTAGAATTAGAATCTACTCTCCAACTACTGGAAGAAAGATGAAAGGGGCCGATAACAGCAGAAACCAGAAAAGGGAAGAAATTTTATTCAAGAAGCCAGAAAGGCAAAAGCAGGGGTGTACATTTTGTTATTTGCATTTCTCACAGAATTGTAGGGCGTAGATTCAAAACCAGACTCAAACCACATGCTCTTTCCAGAAAGTCTTCATTCCTCTCAAAACCTTATTATGAGAGATCTTCAAAGGATTTGTGAGAAATACATTTTTTTTTTCTTTTTTTGAGAGGTTTTTGCTACAGGGGGCATGCGCTTGCCAGCCAGACAGAGATAGACAGAGAGACAGAAAGCGAGAAATCACCCCCCAGGGGGGATGGCAATGCCACAATCCCTTCTCCTCCATTCTCCTCTTGGGATCTTGGGTACGCACACACATGTGCCTGGCGTGAGTTTAAGCCACTGGGTCCGGGACTCGAACTGCGGTTGACTACATGGGAGTCCAGCGACATAGCTATTATGCTAACTGCTAGCCCCAAGAAATGCATATTTTGAAAAGAATTATGCATGCATTTCAAAATGTTTTTGCACCTAAACAAAGTTGTACTGCAATTAAATTTGTTCATGAACTTTTCTGAAGTCCCCTTGTATATCAGGATCTATTTGTGTATGCAACAATTTAAGAAGCTGCAGTAAATTCACTTGTATATTCAAAGCATTATATAACCAGGGAACAAAACATGGGTCTCTCCAGTGGGGTATTTTCTTCTGCGAAATTGACGTCAAGGTACCAATTGGGTGGCACAGAGAAGAAAGGAACTGGACTTCCACGTGGTTGATCATGGTTCAGTCCTGGACCGGGGGCTTGAAACTCACGCTAGGTGCTAGTGAGTGTGTGTGTGCCCCAAATCCCAGGAGGATAATGGAGGAAGAGGGTTTGAGGTGTGACCATATCCCTGGGGGGTGACCTCTCAGTTTCCCTCTCACTGTCTCTCTCTTTCTGGCAAACATACACAGCACAAACCTTAAAAATAAACAAATAAAGGAACTGCTGTCAGTAGCAAGATTTCTCCAGATCTCAGACGTACTAAACTCCCTCTACACCGACAGGCGCTGGTTCAAAGTACGGACTCCAGCGCCAGCGTTGTGTTCACATTCCGGCTTTCCCAGTTCTGAGTCGTGTCACCAAGGACAAGTTATTTATCCTTTGTCTCAGTTTCCTGCTCTGTAGAACAGGTATGCATTATTACCTATTTTGTCAATAATTAAAATAATGAGACCAGCAGATAACGTAGTGGTTATGTTGCTGGACTCCCACCTTGCAGACTGTGGGTCTAGACCTGGACCTGGTGGCTTAAAACTCACACCGGGTGCGTATGCATGTGTGCTCAAAATTCCAAGAGGAGACTGGAGGAGAAGGGATTGCGGCGTGGTCATCCCCCCTGGGAAACCATTTCTGACTTTCTGTCTCTTTGTTTCAGTCTCTCTGGTGAGTACACATGCTCTATATCAAAGATCTCTCTAAAAAAAATAACAAAAAGATTTAAAGTAACGAAAGTGTGTCAGAACTGCCTGGCATGTACTAAGGGCTAATAACTAGCTTGCTGCTATGGTTATTTCACTCCCTTCTGCATTTCTGTCTTTCCAGAGACTTCACGTACCACGTGAGTCAGCCTGGTCCTGATAAAGCAATCTTTTTATTTTTTTAGAGGTTTTCGCTATAGGGCACGTGCGATCATCAGACAGACAGAGAGAGACAGATAGAAAGTGAGAAATCACCCCCCAGGGGGGATGGCCACGCTGCAATCCCTTCTCCTCCATTCTCCTCTTGGCATCTTGGGCACGCACGCACACGCACCTGGCGTGAGTTTAAGCCACTGGGTCCGGGACGTGAACCGCGGTCAACTACATGGGAGTCTAGCGATGTAGCTATTACGCTAACTGCTGGTCACACCGAGGTTCTTTTAAGTGCCTAAGATTGCTTTATCAGGGGACCAGCAGTTAGTGTAATGGCTATGTCGCTGGACTCCCATGTAGTCGACCGTGGTTCGCGTCCCGAACCCGGTGGCTTAAAACTCACACTGGGCGCATGTGCATGAGTGTCCAAGATCCCGAGAGGAGAATGGAGGAGAAGGGATTGCGGCGTGGCCATCCCCCCGGGGGGTGACTTCTCACTTTCTGTCTCTCTGGCGAACGCACGCGCTCTATAGCAAAAACCTCTCCAAAAAAAAAAGAACCTCAGTAAACGTGCACTAGTAAGTGAAAACAGCTGCATCAGGGAGTTCACAGTCATGTTAGTCCTGATGATAGAACAAAGGTTAAGGGCATGAAGTTTGGATCCACACGGCTTCCTGGCTGGTGCCTCGCGGGTGACCTTGTGCCCGTGCTTAGCCTCCTCAGCTCCAGTCGCCTCATCTATTAAACGGTGCTGATGGTGTTCACCTCGTGGGATATTAAGTATTAAATGAGGGAGCCTTTGTAAAAGCTCTCCAGATAGGTCCTCGAGGAAGCACTGAATTGGTACCAGCTAAGTATAATGACGAATTTTGTTTCCAAGCATAATTAACCATTCACAACTAAAATTATTTCACAGGATACCTTGTGTTGGGGAAATGCCTTATTTTGGGGCTAATGAGGAGAAATTCAGAGGCCATGTGAAAGTCTGATTCAATGCTGAGATACAAAAACAGTTTTTATCAGTCTAAGAGGAACTGTTCAGTGGCCAAATAGAATCATTATTTTGATGACACTAAGCTCTTGGTTTTGAAAACCTGTATTATCTGAAAGTAACCTTTCTGTCCTCCGAATGAGAAAGCTCACCTGTTGGAGAGAGCTAATCTCCTTTTCAAACCTTCTTGTAAAATGAGATTAAAAACAAAAAAATGCCAGAGGGCACATGCCCTCACCAGAGAGAGAGAGGGAGAGAGAGAGAGCGAGCGAGAGCGAGCTGCAATCCCTGCTCCATCTCTCCAGACTCGCAGGATTTGGGACACCCACGTACACGCACCTGGCCTGGTTTTCAAGGCGCTGGGTCTGGGAAATGTGGACATGGCCGTGCGAAATGCAGCCGCCTCAACCACACAGTGACTGGCCTGCAAATAGAATTCTTAAAACACATCTGGATAATGTTGTGGGATTTCTGGTTTTGATCCTAAATGTCCTGAGTTTTTAATGATCAGGGCATTGCATTATTACTTAATTGAGATATTATGTTATTAATTATTTTGATAGCACTCTAAATTATAAGTCTTAGGCCATAGCGTTAAGGTGTCAGGGAACTTATATTTAATTAGCATGTCGTTTATTTAGCAATAGTATGCCCTTTATTTATTGACCAAACTTTTTTGAGAATATTATAACACCACAAACTATTATATTCCCTTTGGCAGCTGAAGATACAGAAGTTTAGGGAAATTGAACTTTCACGTAAGAAACACAGGCTGTAGTTTCGAAGTTCATGGTCTTTCTACCACATTCTATTATATTGATAAAATTAAAGTTATTTCAATATTCTTCATTAGCCAGACAGACAGAGAGAGACAGAGAGATAGAAAGCAAGAAATCACCCCCCCCCCAGGGGGGATGGCCACGCCACAATCCCTTCTCCTCCATTCTCCTCTCGGGATCTTGGGCACGCACGCACACGTGCCCAGCATGAGTTTTACGCCACCGAGTCCGGGACGTGAACCACGGTCGACTATGTGGGAGTCCAGTGACATAGCCATTACGCTAACTGCTGGTCCCGGGATCACTGTTTTTTAAATTATATTTTCGTATCATTAGGCGAATGTCACAGCACTCTCCGCTCTTACTAACCCAGTGGGGAGTGTTCCTCATCTGTCTGGTCTGGTCGGTGGCTGAGGACAGGACAGCTCTGACAGCTCCGTGGGCCCCAAGCCTGACTACACTGAGTCTGCCAGTCTGAGCATCAGGTTTCATTTCTGGAGAGTGGAATGGCACTTACTGATGACACTTTAGTAAAAGAAACAGCGATTTTCACAAAGGCGGTTTGATCCCTGTGATTTCCTGGATAAACTATCTTTTCCGAGGAGCAGGTCCTTGGCCATCGTAGGAGACCACCCTGAAGGTGATTCAGGATCCGAGTTTTTGGCCACCTTTCCGGGCTGCCATGTCCACTCCCAGTCATCCCTCAGCGCGTGCATCGTGGCCTCTGCTGAGGATGGCCAGGCTCCACCTTCTGGGCCATTCTACAGCTCTGCAGTGAGGGCTGGCCCAGGAGACTGCACCTCCTTGGCCGGGCGTGTGGGCTGATGACGGAGCTTATAGGAGTGAGTGATACAGTTAATCTTGCGAGATCGCTTGCATTATAACGCTCTGTCTGCAGCTCCTCGGAACTTCATGACGAATTGTCCCTCTCCGATGAAATCTTTCGCGCTTAGTCTCAGCCCGGTGGTACATTTTCTTTCTTTGACTAAATAAAGAAAACTTTAGTCATTTTTATCCAAGTTCAAACAACTACCAAGTGGTAGTTTTTTTTTTTTTTAATCCAATTGTAATAAACTTTGAAAATTGTAGCATAAATCACAAACTATGCATAATGTGTAAAATGAAGTTCATTAGAAAAAATGAATGTATGGCAGAAGAGAAGTCAAGATTTTCTTAAATTTTATGATTTTCTGTTTGCATTTAATTATACATTTTAAATAAAGCCAATTCTTCTGGGAGTAGAAAAAAAAAGGAAAGGCAAGAGCAAGAAAATGAGCCCTTGAATAAAAAATGATAGAACGTAGAGCCTTGCAAGTTCTTATGTTGCATGTGGAGTGTGATACCCTAGAGCTGCAGAAGACCTTAGTCCAGTGCCCTCCGTTTATATAAGGGGAGGAAGAGGTCCAGGGCGCTAGAACCACTCGCCCAAGTTCATAGCCAGATCATAGAAGAGGTCAAACTGCCTTCAATTTAGGGAAACGTAAGTTTCTCCACATGTGCACTTAGTCTCACAAATTATAGCACATGATATATCTTAAATGAAGTAACTATTTTAGTATAAAGATTCTGGAGGGTGGATTTTAAGTTTTAAGACAAGCGAGTTAGTAAATTTTAATGTCGAGGCCAGCAGATGGCGTAGTGGTTACATCACTGGACTGCCACGTGGCCAACTACAGTTTGTATCCTGGACCCAGTAGCTTGAAACTCATGCTGAGTGTGTGTGCGCGTGGATACCCAAGATCCCTGGAGGAGAATGGAGGAGAAGGGACTGTGGTGTGGTCATACCCCTGCAGGGTGATTTCTCACTTTCCTTCTCATTTTCACATTGCCTCTCTATCACTCTGGCAAGTGCATGTGCCCTAAGCAAAAATGTCTCTAAAAATAAGTAAATAAATATATGTTAATATTCTTGTTCTTTTGTTAAAAAGAGCAAGCATTTGCTTTTCAAAAGCAAAATCGAAAAGCTGTCATATTTGTTACTTCCAAGTATAGCTAAAATTATTTTAATAAAAATGATCTTACTGGGTAAGAATTTGCATTGATTTTGGTTTTGAATAATAATTACACCACATTTTTTTTAGAATTATTTTACTTAACTTTATTTATGTATTTATTCATTTTCATTTGACCAGAGGGAGAGAGAAAGTGAGAAAGTAAACCACCAGGTCCGAGACTAGAGCTGTGTTTGGTCATGTGGGAGTCCAGTGCCCTTAACCATCATGCCACCAGCCAGCTCACCACAGCTCTTTTTTATTGCTAATTTGAAGACTGATCCACAGACCAAATAAATATTAGAACTATTAATTGTAAGCATATTTAGTTTGGAGTTTTCTGTCTCTACCACTATCTTTAACTACTTCCAGGATGTCAATATGAAAGACCCTTGCAAATAATCCCTGTGGGCTGGAGTATTGGCTGAGAGCTGAGCCTTGGGTAGGGGACCCCACCATTCCTAAAAGCTCTGACAATGGGTCATGACCCAAATCCAAGACTGCTCAACTGGAGTTCACCTTGTCTTTTCAATTCTGCAATTGAATAATGTTGTTAGAGGAAGACATCTGTTTTCTTGCAATTCACATATTTTTATCTTTGAAAATTTTTAATTTCTCTGGGCTTAGAAAATTTTAAAAAGTGCTCAGCTCCTGTTAGTTTGAAATCTCCTTTATTCCTTCTTGACTTAAAATAAACTGCAGAAACACCGGACATTTACTAAAATGCTTTGCATGAGCAGATCAGGTTTATCTCACTGGTTTTATCAGTGATGGGAGGTATAAACTCTAAAATAGGGGTTGAGTGCTGGCACAGAGGTAAAACTCAATGCTCTGTGAAGCAGTCCCACCTGGGGAGATTCCTGGTTCAAGTCTGAAGACCTAGATGAATATTCCAAGACACATACTTGCCCGTAATCTGGTACTGACTGAAGGCTGGGGGTGAGCTGGGACATCAAGACCCTATATAGGTGAGGCCAGCAGGTGGCAGAGTGGTTAAGGTGTTGGCTAAATGGTTCAAGTCCCAGATCCAGCAGCTTGAAACTCATGCTGGGCACATGTGTGTGTGTGTGTGCCCAAAATCTCGAGAGGAGAATGTTGGAATAGGGATTGTGGTGTGGCCATAATCCCTGAGGGGTGATTTCTCACTTTCTCTCTTTCTGTATCTCCATCAAAAAATTTCTCAAGAAACGAGAAAACTTTTGTGGGATGCTATCTCTCTCTTTTGTCTTTTTGCTCACAGAAGAAATAAATAAATACAATTTAAACAAATGTTATATATATGTCACCTACAAGACATACCTGTGTTGTTTTTGCACTACTAACAAAGAGATATTTACTTTTCATATGCATTAGTGTCCAAGATATGTGTGAGTGTGTGTGTGTGTGTGTGTGTGTGTGTGTAGTTTTATTAGTTTTTTAAGAGATGTTTTGCTGTAGGGTATGTATGCTCAACAGAGAAACAGAGAAAGACAGAGAGACAGAAAGAAATTAATCACTCCCAGGGGGATGGCTATACCACAATGCATTCTCCTTCATTCTCCTCTTGGAATTTTGGGCATGCATACCCATGCACCTGGTGTGAGTTTCAAGCCACCAGGTCTGGGATGCTAACTGCAGTTGACTATGTGAGAGTCCAGTGCCTCAACCACTAAGCCCCCAAAATACATACTTTTGAGATTAAGAGAGACAGAGACAGAAAAACAGACATGCTAAAGTAGTGTTTTGTTTTGTTTTGTTTTGTTTTAGAGAGAGACAGGTGAGCACAGTCCCTTCTCTCCAGTTCTCCTCTCAGGGTCTTGGGCACCCAGGCTTATGCACCGAGTGTGAGTTTTTAGCTGCTGGGCCTGGGACTTGAACCACGTTTGACTGTACATGGAGTCCAGTGATATAACCATTATGAGACTCACAGTCTCATCTGGTTTAGATGACAAGTACACACATGCATGCCCAGTGTGCTCGGGGAAGCCTTGAGATGCAACCCCAGCATCTTTCCAGGGGGGTCCAGTGGCTTTACCTCTGTGTTATCATCTGACTCTCCCAAATACCTGATTTTTCAGAGAAAATAAGTTTGGGAAACAGCTGCTAGCATAGTGGTTAAGGCGCTGGACTCCTGTAGGGTCAACTGCAGTTCAAGTGCAGGACATGTCAACTCGAAACTTCCATCGGGGGCTTGTGCCTGTGTGGCCCAAATCCCAGTAGGAGAGAAGAGGAACAGGGATTATGGTGCGGCCATCCCCTCAAGGGGGGACTTTTCAGTCTCCCTCTCACTGTCTCTCTGTTTTTCTCCAGTGGCCTATGGCAAAAACCTTACAATAAAGGACATTTCTTTAACAACTTAAAAAAAATGTGTCAATGTACAACATAATACATATTTTTTTATCCTGTTCATGGCAAGTTGCAATTTGAAAAATAGAATTCTGTTTTTCAATTAAGTAAGTTTGTTTTTTCGGATATGCTCGGTTCTTGATTGATGACTTAAAAGAAATATTGACACTTTATATTTCTGTAAGAGCTCTGCTGTCAAGTAGTTAATGAGCTACAGAAGAGAAGCAAACAAAATATCAAGCATTACCCAATAATAGCTTAAATACATTCATTTAAAGTGTATGAATACCTAGACATGTGAGGAAACAGAGAACTGATGCGAGGAAAGAAGGAGAAAGGAGCACACACTCATGGAGCAGTGTGTTTGTACGCTTCCTTCCAGCACAGTTCCGACACATTCCTACGAGATACACATACTAGCATCCTTCGTTTTAGAGAGGTTTTTGCTATAGGGTGTATGAACTCACCAGAAAGACAGAGAGGGAGAGACAGAGAGACAGAAAGCAAGAAATCACCCCCCAGGGGGGATGGCCATGCTGCAATCCCTTCTCCTCCATTCTCCTCTTGGGATCTTGGGCACTCGCTCACATGCGCCCGGATATATGTCACCTACAAGACATACCTGTGTTGTTTTTGCACTACTAACAAAGAGATATTTACTTTTCATATGCATTAGTGTCCAAGATATGTGTGAGTGTGTGTGTGTGTGTGTGTGTGTGTGTGTAGTTTTATTACTTTTTTAAGAGATGTTTTGCTGTAGGGTATGTATGCTCAACAGAGAAACAGAGAAAGACAGAGAGACAGAAAGAAATTAATCACTCCCAGGGGGATGGCTATACCACAATGCATTCTCCTTCATTCTCCTCTTGGAATTTTGGGCATGCATACCCATGCACCTGGTGTGAGTTTCAAGCCACCAGGTCTGGGATGCTAACTGCAGTTGACTATGTGAGAGTCCAGTGCCTCAACCACTAAGCCCCCAAAATACATACTTTTGAGATTAAGAGAGACAGAGACAGAAAAACAGACATGCTAAAGTAGTGTTTTGTTTTGTTTTGTTTTGTTTTAGAGAGAGACAGGTGAGCACAGTCCCTTCTCTCCAGTTCTCCTCTCAGGGTCTTGGGCACCCAGGCTTATGCACCGAGTGTGAGTTTTAAGCTGCTGGGCCTGGGACTTGAACCACGTTTGACTGTACATGGAGTCCAGTGATATAACCATTATGAGACTCACAGTCTCATCTGGTTTAGATGACAAGTACACACATGCATGCCCAGTGTGCTCGGGGAAGCCTTGAGATGCAACCCCAGCATCTTTCCAGGGGGGTCCAGTGGCTTTACCTCTGTGTTATCATCTGACTCTCCCAAATACCTGATTTTTCAGAGAAAATAAGTTTGGGAAACAGCTGCTAGCATAGTGGTTAAGGCGCTGGACTCCTGTAGGGTCAACTGCAGTTCAAGTGCAGGACATGTCAACTCGAAACTTCCATCGGGGGCTTGTGCCTGTGTGGCCCAAATCCCAGTAGGAGAGAAGAGGAACAGGGATTATGGTGCGGCCATCCCCTCAAGGGGGGACTTTTCAGTCTCCCTCTCACTGTCTCTCTGTTTTTCTCCAGTGGCCTATGGCAAAAACCTTACAATAAAGGACATTTCTTTAACAACTTAAAAAAAATGTGTCAATGTACAACATAATACATATTTTTTTATCCTGTTCATGGCAAGTTGCAATTTGAAAAATAGAATTCTGTTTTTCAATTAAGTAAGTTTGTTTTTTCGGATATGCTCGGTTCTTGATTGATGACTTAAAAGAAATATTGACACTTTATATTTCTGTAAGAGCTCTGCTGTCAAGTAGTTAATGAGCTACAGAAGAGAAGCAAACAAAATATCAAGCATTACCCAATAATAGCTTAAATACATTCATTTAAAGTGTATGAATACCTAGACATGTGAGGAAACAGAGAACTGATGCGAGGAAAGAAGGAGAAAGGAGCACACACTCATGGAGCAGTGTGTTTGTACGCTTCCTTCCAGCACAGTTCCGACACATTCCTACGAGATACACATACTAGCATCCTTCGTTTTAGAGAGGTTTTTGCTATAGGGTGTATGAACTCATCAGAAAGACAGAGAGGGAGAGACAGAGAGACAGAAAGCAAGAAATCACCCCCCAGGGGGGATGGCCATGCTGCAATCCCTTCTCCTCCATTCTCCTCTTGGGATCTTGGGCACTCGCTCACATGCGCCCGGCGTGAGTTTATGCCACCAGGTCCAGGACTCGAACTGTGGT
This sequence comes from Tupaia belangeri chinensis, assembly GCF_000334495.1. NCBI lineage: Eukaryota > Metazoa > Chordata > Mammalia > Scandentia > Tupaiidae > Tupaia > Tupaia belangeri. The sequence goes on from NW_006204918.1 coordinate 2,991,088, forward strand.
CAACTGCATGAGAGTCCAGCCACATAGCCATTACACCAACTGCGGGTCCCAGCATCCATATTTTGAAAATAGAAAATTGGGCTAACCAGGTGTGTGGTGGTTAAGGTGGCTTGATCCCCCATGACTGACCTGTGGGTCTAGTCCCGGACCCAACGGACTCAACTCTAAGTGTGCTTCAACTCCGGGTGTGTTTGCATGTCCAAAATCCTGAAAGGAGAGGGAGAGAGAGATGGAGGAAAAGGGCTTTCGACACGACCATGCCCTGCTGGAGGTGCTTTCTCACTTTCCTGCTCTTTCTCTCTGTCTTCTCTCATTTGCTATTGCTCGTCTGCTCTGGCAAAAATTTAAGGAATAAACTAAAGAATTTGTCCATTGATCATGGGCACAATGGTGCCTGTTGTACTCACAGAGGTCTTGGGATGTGATCTGAGAATGTTGGTCTGCCTCGCAGAGCACTGTATTTTATGGCAACGCCACCACCCAGTCCCTAATACTTCAAAAGAAAAAGTACGTATTTAAAATAGATTTTTATGTTTTAAAGAGGTTTTGGGTTCACAGCAATATTGAATGGTAGATACAGAGAAATGTTCTATGACCCTGAGCCTTTCTTTTGTCTTTGAGAGAGAGATTTTTGCTGTAAGGCACATGCATTCACCAGAGGGATAGAGAGGCAGAGAGAGAAAATGAGAAATTACCTCCAGGGGGATGGCCATGCTGCAATCTCTTCTCCTCCATTCTCCTCTTGGGAGCATAGGCATGCACACACATGTACCCAGCATGAGTTTGAAGCCACTGAGTCCGCCACTCGAACCATGGTCAGCCATGTGGGAGTCCAGCGACATAGCCATTATGCCATCTGCTGGTCCCAGTCCCCTGTCTTTTCACAGGTACAGCCTTCCCCACCACCAGTATCCCTCACAAACAGTGAGCACACATTAGTATGTCATTGTCACTCAGAGTCCAGAGTTTACATTATGATTGGCTTTTGGTAGCGTACATTCTGTGGGCATGTATTCCTCTTTATAGTGTCATATAGTATCATAAAGATGTTCACATCCCTCCCTTCTCCAAAGCCCTGGAAACTACTGATCCTTTTCCTGTCTCCATAGTTTTGGCTTTTCCAGAACATCAGGAAGCTGGAATTATGGAGTATGTGCCTTCCCAGTTTGCCTTCTTTGACTTAGTAACATGCATTGAAATTCCTTCCATGTGTTTTCATAGCTCGATATCTCTTTTTTTTTTCTGAACTAAATATTTCATTTTCTGGATATACCACAGTGTATCCATTCACCTAAAAAGATAATTTTGATTGCTTCCAATTTTAGCAATTATGAATAAAGCTACTATAAATACTCATACGCAAGTTTTGTGTGAAAATAAGTTACCGACACCCTTGTTTAGGTAAAGATCAAGGAGTGCAATTGCTGGACTGTACACGGAAAATATTTTAGTTGTATAAGAAACTGCCAAATTACCTTCTAAAGTGGCTGTACTATTTTGCCTTCCCACCGCCAGTAAATGGGAGTTTCTCTTTCACACTCTTGCTAGTATTTGGTGTTCCAGCATTTTAAATACCATTTTCGAGCTTACCTAATTAGCAAATAGCTTCTCCTTTTTAAAAATCCTACATTTAGTCACAAAAATGGTGTGTACTTCAATAGGTCTACTGTATGTATACTCATATATACAGATGTCTAGTTGATTACAGAACCCCACGACAGATGCCAAGCTCTATGTATGCTCAAGTCCCTTATATAAATAAACACTACATAAATAGTTTGTACAATGTGCCTCTTATGGAATAGTGACAAGAAAATAGTCTATATGTGTTTGATACAGACAACCAACTTTTTTCCTGAGCATTTTCAATCCATACTTGTTTGAATACATGAATACAGAATTCATGATATGGAGGACCAACTGCATGTGCATATATATTTATGTGCATATCTGTGTTTAGAATAAAAAATACAGTATATGTACAAGTAAGTATATCTTCCCATCTAAAGATAACTACCCTAAAATTGTATTAAAACTAATGAAAATCTGTAAAAGTTGTGTAGTCATACAAATGAATTTTTCTTTACTGTTTGAAGAACAACTTGATATTTGTGTCATTTTTAGAGTGACAGGTCTTTAAATAGTAATATAACATTCAGTATGCACTGTAATATAATAAGAAGTGTAGAGAAAAAAATTCTGTCCAAAGAAGTGCATCTTACGTTTGAGGTACTGTAAAGATCTAAGCAAAGAGAACTAGTGTTATTTAGGTGTATGTTCATTAATTAAAGTGAGTTTCCCAAAGGATATTCATAACTGAGTGTTCATGATGCAGCATAAAGTGAAAAATTTGAATGGTGTATGCAATATTACCTCATGTCTCTAAAAAGAATTGCATAGAAAAGGATCTTAAGCAAAAACAATGATATTAAATAATAATTATTTCCCAGTGAAGCTTTTAGGTTTTTTTTTTATTTTTCAATGTCTTTTTTGTGCATTTTTCAGTCATTTCAATTCAATTAGCATATATTTTATAACCAAGTAATTTTTTTGTTGTTGTTGAAATAGGGTTTCACTATATTGCCCACTCTGGCCTTGAACTCAGGATCCTCCTACTTTGGTCTCCTAAGTAACTGGGATTACAGGCATGTATCATTGGGAATGGCTAAAATACTATTTTTTTAAAATAAAGAGCAAAACTATCTTTGGAAGTCTATGTAAATTTAATTTCATTATGTTCAATATAAAATGGCTTTGATTGCTTTATTTTCTGTAATTAAAATTTTAAAGAGTATCAGTGAAAAACTAAATATTTTACAGACTTGATGAAGTGATAATAAATACTTAAAAATAGTACTATTCCAGTTGAAAATCTGTCTCATTGTGTTATCCTGTTTTATCTAAGAAAATTAGAAACATTTTCAAGCCAACCATTTCCTTTAAAATAAAATAAGACTTTTAAACCTGCCAAGATGGTGTGCATATTTCACAAAAGATGCATCCAATCTCAGCTCAGCAATATTTTCCTTTTCTGTCTCTTTTTTACTAAAAATAATATCAAACACATGAGAAAATACATTTGCTGACTTGGAAAACTCTATGTGGAGAGCTAATCCTTAGTTAGGAGTCACTGAATATTAGATAAAGCAATATTTTAATTGCCTTCATTAATGTTCTTATTTATATTAAAGTGAATTTCATCCAATCTCAGCTCAGCAATATTTTCCTTTTCTGTCTCTTTTTTACTAAAAATAATATCAAACACATGAGAAAATACATTTGCTGACTTGGAAAACTCTATGTGGAGAGCTAATCCTTAGTTAGGAGTCACTGAATATTAGATAAAGCAATATTTTAATTGCCTTCATTAATGTTCTTATTTATATTAAAGTGAATTTAGCGAACTTAGCCCCTAGGAGACAGGCTAAGCTAAGTAATTGAGAATTATAAACTTTATTTTCCCAGCAGATGAGAAGGAGCCTAATTTGACTTTCTTGCTTCTTTTTCTTTGGTACTCTAAGGATGAAGTGGCTGGACTTGGACTAATCGGGCTTCATTCTTGTACTACTGTGATATAGATGCATATGTAAAATAGAGCATTGTTTTAGCAGTTGGTAGCTTCATTCGTCTTGATCATTATTTTTGGGGGGATGTCTTTTACTTTTTTTACTTTTTCTTAAATGCAAGATAAATTTGTAAGTCTCATAAAATAGCAAAACTCAGGTAGTACTGTTATCACCACTAAATAGCCTACCTCCTTAATTTACTTTCCTGATGTATTTCACACAATCAAGATTCTTATTTGAAATTCAATCTATAGTTTGCATGAAGAACTGTCTTCATGGCCAACTGACAAAAGGCTGCATATTCAATCCCGAAGATCACCTTTACAGTAGCAAATGCAGAATTGGCTCTGTAGCTAGTGGGTAAGATTCCACTTGACCAATCTTGGTTGGAATCTCAGTCTCAGTGACTTGAAAAATTACTCTGAATGAATACGGAAAATCCTAGCAGGACAGAGAGATAGAGGAGAAGATATTACAGTGTGGCAATTTCCCTGTAGGGGGATGCTTTCTCATTTTCTCTCTCCCTCCCTCCTTCTCTCTCTCTCTCTCTCTGCAGATTGCACAAATCCTTTGGCAATTAAAAACAAACTAGCAAGTGCAATATAACATGCTAGTATACTGAAATAAGTTCCAATCTGTCTTATTTCAGGTAAAATTAGTGAGAGAGAGCATTTTGCATTGTCTATAATCACTTTCATTTGGATATTTGTTCTTCAAAAAATCACAGTAGTTTATTTTATTAACCCCCTCCAAAAAATTTATCTTTTTGCCTAATATTTACTTTAGTCTCGGTATGAGTTTGAATTATTAATCACCCAGTTTGTGAGTAATTCTATACTCACTTGGCCTGTGCTTTTTAGTATCCCTAATAGAGAAATACTGAGATTGGAAGCAGACAAAACTGTTGATGTCTTATAAATTTCATGAATATAAAAATCAAACAAAGCCAAATTTTTGTACTTAAGAACTTACCTTCTTGGTGACTGCACAGGGAGGTCACAATATAGTAGCACCCTGTATTTAACAAAAGAGAGAGAGAGAGAAACTCTAGCCTTGTCTTTTAAGAACATCCAATGTAGAATTCTTGCTCACTCACATCTACAGGAAAGAATAAATATATTTCCTTCATTTCTTCACTAGATTATGAGAAATGAGTCATTTCAGGCAGGCAAGTGTTCAAGTCAGTTCAGTGTTAACTATTCGTTAATATTCCTTGAAAACCACAAAGAGTGTAAATGGCCAATTTTTCTATTCTCTAGTTAAAGAAAATGTATTGTAAACTTTCCCTAGTGAGATGTTGAGATGTTGACATTGTGGATATTGGTATATTACCGGATACAAATGATTATGAAAGAGTTAGAACTGTATCTGTCATTTCCCATATTAAATGCTACCCCCAAATTCTTCTCTTTCACTTCAATTCACCTTTATGTTCTACTTTGAGGTGTAAAATGTATATTAATATGGCCTCAATATTGCAAATTGTAAGACCAATGAAAGAAATTGATTGGTGACTCAGAGTAGTTCTCATTTTTTCCTTATAGCCAATATCCAGACACAAGCCTTTCTTTTTTCATCCTGAAAGGGAGAGTGAGAAACACAACTGCTATTAGAACAACTTTTCACCAAATCAACTGGCACTCTTATTTAGAGTCAACTGTAATACCTTACTAGCACAAAGCTGTGCTTACTTACACGGTTCCGCATTTCAAAGCAGTTGTAATTCAGAGGAAGGTCTAACAACAATTTTCACCAAAACATTTGAGTTAATATTTTGTGTTCTAAGATTTTGTCTATAAGTTTTCCTTTATAATTTTTTTACAGAAGGATTATGTATAAACAAATACATTGATTATCAGTCTAAAATCTGCATCCATGATCCTTTGTATCAATCCTTTAGGTTACTGATAATAATGTTAAAAGACATTAGTTTCAGCATGCTTATGTGAGTACTGATGGTTTGGGGTTTTTTGATAGCAAAATTGCTCTGCATCCATGCTCCTTTGTATCAATTTTTTAGGTTACTGATAATAATGTTGAAAGACATTAGTTTCAGCATGCTTATGTGAGTATCTGCATCCATGATCCTTTGTATCAATCCTTTAGGTTACTGATAATAATGTTAAAAGACATTAGTTTCAGCATGCTTATGTGAGTACTGATGGTTTGGGGTTTTTTGATAGCAAAATTGTAATTATAGATCTTCTGTAAATTACAACACACCCTTGAATTCCAACACACGTCTGGCAGCCACTTATTTTGAAATATTTTTACTGATATATAATACCTGTACACATGTGTAGGGGTACAGTGTAATTTTATGTAAAAGACTAGAAAGAGTAATGATTCATTCAGGTTAATTGACATACTCATCATCTCAACCATTTGTCATTACTTATGTGGAGAACTTCCAAAATCCTCTATTTAGTTACTGTGAGGTATGCAGCAGGTTGTCACTCTCCATAATCTCCCCACTGTATTTTGTAATGGTAGAAATTGTTCCTCCTATCTATCAGCAATTCCTTTTCTATTAACGAACTCATCGACATCCCTCTATCCCCTGCCCCTCATCCTCTGCAGCCTCTCGCAGTCATTCTTCACCTCTCTGCCTGGATGAGACCATTGTTTCCCTCCAGTTTCCACATACGAGAGAGAACGTGCAGTATTTCTCTTTCTGGGTCAACCAATTTCACTTCATGCGATATCCATAGGCTGCCCTATTAACGTCAAATGGCAGAATTTCATCCTTTCTAATAGTTGACTATTACTCCATTGTGTGTAAATATTAATGTATATGGTATAAAATTACATGTACGAATTCTTTATCCATTCTTCAGTTGATGGGTGCATAGGCTGCTCCCTCTTTGGACTGTTGTGAATAGTGCTACCATAAACACTGGAGCAGTGATAGCTAATGACATTCTGATGTATTTTCCTTTCACCACTACTTGGTAGAGAGATGGCTGAATCGTATGGTAGCTCTCTTCTCAGTTTTGTGAGGAACCTCCATACTGTTTTCCATAATGGCTGTATGAGTTTGCATTCCCACCAGCAGTATAATAGTGTCCCCTTCTCAGCATCCTCACAGCCTCTTGATAGTACACAAGTAGTGTGTGCTCACAGACACGCTAACATACAAGCGAACACATAAACAGTAAGAAAAGAACACTCATCCTAATACATTGGAAGTTCAATACTCAAAGCAATCTGCTATTAGGTTGTGGAGAAAGTCACGACGGAGCTTTCCATTCACGGATGCCTTGACTTTCCCATCCCCACGTATGCCAGATGGTGACCTGACCAAATTCGGAAACGCCAAGCAAAATGTAACAGTTCCAAAATCAGAGCCTCTCCTGAACTTTTGTTCTTATTTGGGATCCCAAATAAGATACAGAAGCTAATTGGTCAGTATTTATGCCAGGCCAGGAAAGAAAAGAGCAGTTTCCAATCTTTATATTCTAAACTGTAGTTACCTTAAATCTGTCTTGAGTTCCATTGTTTTTCCTGCTTCTCTAAAAATTATACCGAGTAAAGTCTCTTTATAATCTAAATGATGAATTCAATATGAATTGAATGTATAAATAATAATGATAATAATAAACAAATTAAAATAAGTAAATAAATAAGTAAAGTTAAAAAAAAACTAGGTCAGATGACATTTGCATGTAAACATTTCTCTTAAGTTAAGATAATCAGAATAGGAAGTATTCATTTTTTATTTCAATTCATAGTTTATATTTTAAAGGTTTTTTTTCAGTGACTTTATACATTTCTGCTCAGATTGAAGGGAAGTATCTTCCTTTTATCACATTTCTATCCATGAGTTTATTCAATAGACTATAGAAAAATAAATCCATTGATGAACAGTGTGAGAAAATGTGTTTAAAATTAGTTGAAGCAACATTATATGAAGATAACATTTTGCTACTAAATATTGACAACCAATAATCATAATATGAGATTTTTGTGAATCTAAAACAGTGATTGCACTGAAACATTTTATTTTTTTTTTAGAGGGACCAGCAGGTGATGTGGTGGTTAAGGTGCTGGATACTCTCACATGGCCAACCACGGTTCAAGTCCCAGACCTGGTGGCTTGCTTTCTTATTTTCCCTCTTCCTCACTCTGTCTTTCTCTGGTGAAACTAAAGATAAATGAATGAATAAATAAAATAAAATAAATATATATTTTTTTAGAATTTAAACTTATTTATGAGCTCTTTTCTAAAATAAACTGCAAAATTAATGGAAAAAGTAAAGTTATTCATTAGTGATTAGAGACATTTATGATGAAAGCACAATTCTTTAAATTTGAAAATCTGAGCTATATTAGAATTTGAATATAAAATATGTTTTATTTATAGCATAATTTATTAATGGGTAATTCACAATTTTTTAAAGTATATTTATTTTATTCATGATGAAAAACATGTGTGTGCATGAGAGTGAGAGTGAGAGAGAGAGAGCGAGGCACCCTCACCAGGGGCTGACCACATTGTGATTGACTTCCCTCAGCCCTCCAGCTTCTCAGAATCCTGCATACAGGTCTGGCATGTTTCCAGTTAGGTCTGGAACTCTGAGCTCAGGGTCATCACGTGGCTTCAGCACTGCAGTTCAGTTTGCTACAGACTATGCTGCCCTGCTGGACCTCACTCTACTTTCAATGAAGACCAGTCATCATGCCCAGAACTGTTTGGGACATTATCTTGAAATGTATTACCTCTGGGACCAGCAGTTGGCCTAATGGCTACGTAGCTGGACTCCCATGTAGTCAACTGCAATTCAGGTCAAGGACCCGGTGGCTTAAACTCATGCCAGGCACATGTGCGTGTGTGCCCAAGATTCCAAGAGGAGAATGGAGGAGAAGGGATCTCTCTGTGTCTCTGGTGAGCACATATGCCCTATAGCAAAAATCTTTCTTAAAAAAAAAAAAAAAAACAGGGGGTGCAATGGCTGTGCCACTGGACCCCCATGTAGTCAACCGCAGCTCGAGCCCTGGACCGAGTGGCTTAAACTCATGCCAGGCGCATGTGTGTGCGTGCCCAAGATCTCAAGAGGAGAATGGAGGAGAAGGGATTGTTGTATGCCCCTGCCCTCTGGGGAGGGATTTTTTTCTTTCTGCCTCTCTGTCTCTTTTTTTCTGGTGAGCACACGCACCCTATAGCAAAAACATCTCAAAGGAAAGAAAAAAAAATGTATTACTTCTATCTCAGTGATTAAGCTATGGATTTAAATATTTACAATAATTCTTAAAATTGCATACTGAAATGATATTTTAAAATTTGCTTATAAGGGCACACCATGCATAACATAAAGAATAAAGAAATAGATGATAAAAATTCTAATTATGGAAGGATAGATTGTACATTATATGATTAATAGCATGATGGACAATGCGTTCTGTTTGATTTTTTACATAATGAATATATTAAAAGTATCCTAGTGACATATACCATAGAAAATAATTAGGATAAAAACACTTGCTTAGCTCTGATTTAAAGTATTGTCTTATTTCTAGCTAGTATAACATTTGAAGACTGAATATAAATGACCAATTTCCACCACAGATAAATAGAAATCTTATTTGCAAAGTAAACAGAATTTGAGACAATGCCTGTAAATGTAAACACATCTACTCAAAAATACAGTTAATACCAATAGATTGTTTTTAGTTCTCCTGAAGACAATTTTTGATTCTTTAGAAGTTAATTTTAGTTATAATTTTTTACAGTTACCCATAGAGCGTCATAAGTGATCAAAATCATATAACCTCATAGATGTTTCAGACTCTATCTTTTATTTAAGAAATATCCCATATAGTCTCTTTCCTGGTGGACAACTATAATGAGGGGAATATTTTATTGTAGTTACTAAGGAAAAAATGTAAGTAATTAAATATGCAGTTATGGCAATTATAAGTCATTATTGCAGTTAATGACATATTCACATTAACACCTTCCTCCTAGAAACAGAGAAAGGGTTACTATCATTATTGTCAGAGTTAAATGAACTACTCCAATAGTAAGCGGGGGGACCAGAATTTGAACTCAGACCTGAAATGCTCTATTACTATAATTCTTATTTGTCATGCACTGGTAGATCAAAATTTACTTATTTATTTTCATTTTGTAGTTGGATAATAACTTTATGGGTCAGCAGATGACATAGTGGTTAAGGTGTTAGACTCCCACATGACTGACCATGGTTTGTGGCCCACACCTGACAGCTTTAAGTTCATGCAAGGCACATGTGCATGTGTGCCCCAAATCCTGAAAGGAGAATGGATGAGAAGGGATTGTGGCATGGTCATGATCACCCCTGAGAGGGTGATTTCTCACTTTCTCTCTCTGTGTCTCTCTGCCTCTCCAGGGAGCACATGTACCCTATAACAAAAGTCTCTCTCTTAAAAAAAGAGAAAAAGAAAAATATAACTTTAAAGAACTGGCCTTGTCAGGTCCAAATATCCAGTTCCATGTTCTCAAAGGAGAAAAAGAGGTTTAAAAATTAACCTACATTTCATAATTTCTATATTAAGATTGTATATGGTCTGAAATTAAGAAAACTTTATAGCCTCTCAATAAGCATTTAAAACGAGTTACAATTCACCAGCTGAGGGACTAAAACACAAAGACAGTCGTCACACCTTTCATGACAATAGAAATCTGACCAGCGACCTCTGTAAGGACAGGCACAGAGTGGTCGGGGCCTCATCAAGGACAGCCGCTTCCCCTGCTCTTTGTCCCCACTGCCCACTCAGGACCAACGAGAGAAGGGCTCACCCCAGCCTCCTGAACCTCTGCTAAGCAGCCCCATCGCAAGCTGAAATATCCATCAGTGGAGCCTGCCCTCCATTCCACAGTGAACTCTTCTCCCCGGATTAGCCCATGTGGAGTCTGACGGACGCTAGTGAAGATGAATGAATCTTTTCTCACAGTAAGCTCGGGATAAATAAGTAGCCCCCATCTGCTCCTAGTTTGTTAATATTTTGCATTTAATTTTAAAAATGAAATCAGTCTTAGTTGATTCTTTGAGACTTTCATAATCTGAAGGACTCAGACTGCATGGTCAGTCATACCTATAAATCCCATCTTCCCTGAGATTTGTGAGAGCTAGCGGCTTTCCCCTCCCAGGTTGGTGATTGCAGCAGGTACGTAAGCCGTACTTCTCTGAAGCCAGATCATGCCTGCAGGCCTGAGGGTTAACCTTCATTACTAATATCCCCTGCCTCTCCGGAAGGATGCAAGGACCAAACTCTTACCACCATCTCAACCTCAGTTTAACTATACAGCACCTGCTTAGGCAGTTCTGACCTTCACCTCAAGTCCAGGCTTAGAAAATGGTGTAATATGTGCACCTCGAGGAGCCATTGAGAGAAAGGAGAACATGGGCCCAGCCACTTTGGCGCAGCAGTAATGCAGGTGCCCTGCAAGGCTGGAAGTCATATGGACAGCCATGGACTGGAAGCCATAGGGACAGTCATAGGCTGGAAGCTGTATGGATAACCATGGGCTGGAAACTGTATGGACAGCCATGGGCTGGGGTCCCCAGAGTAAGCTTGAAAATATGCAGGTGCATGCATGGGTGCTCAGGATTCGGAGGAGTGGGAAGGCTGGAGAAGGGGATTGCAGTATGATGAAAGCTGGTTAATAGTGCTCCTCTCTCTCTCTCTCTCTCTTTCTGCTCTCTCTCTCTGCTCTCTTAGATGTGTGCACATGTACTATAATTAAAACAGAAGAGGGAACAAAAGTATGTAAGACCACGAGAACAGAAAGTCTGGTGAGGTCAGCAGTTTTCAAAAGATTATACAACGTCAATATAATACTCAGAAAAGTGTTTTGGGAAACATGAGGGATCATAGACTTTGTGGAAACATGGAAGACTATAAATGATGAGCAATCAAAAGACTTAGAGGATATATGCATTTGTAGGCATTGATTTCTAGTATAAAATTGAAGAAAATAGAGAAAATGGGGAAATTTTGACATATTTGCATAATTATTCTGAATGATTATGGACTTTGCAGTTGAGCTAAGGATGTTCTTGGCTAAGATGGCTAAGTATGTTCTGTGATTCTTTCTCTGAATGAACATCTACTGTGATCTAACCTGAAGATGCCCTTGCAAAGCTTACCTTAAGTGATGATCTTAAGTGACTACCATCGTGGGTAAGTATGGATGTGGAAGAGGTCTTAATACACACTACTTCCTGTTCTACTCTGGCTTGTGTGTGAACTGGCTGTTTTTAATCATGTTCTCAGAGTCATGGCAGAGACTACCCAGACTATTTTTACCCCATCATTAAGTAATTACTTTACTGAGGAGTAAAGAATGTTTTAAGAACTCAGCAGCGATACAAAATCGTTGTTCAGATGGCAATTATCATGTATCACGATTTTGATAGTTAAATAAGGGAGTGGAAAGAATCACTGAACAAGTTTTTAGGAAGAGTTTGAATACAGCAATTCTGAAAGACGTCAGTGTGTCTAACCACACCCAAGTACAGGATTAGGAACAATGAATCAAATCCTTTGGAAATACAATTTTAGTTTTTTTTTTTTTTTTTTTTTTTGGAGAGATTTTCACTATAGGGTGCGTGCGCTCGCCAGACAGACAGAGAGAGACAGAGACAGAAAGCGAGAAATCACCCCCCAGGGGGGATGGTCACGCCGCAATCCCTTCGCCTCCATTCTCCTCTCGGGATCTTGGGCATGCACGCACACGCACCTGGTGTGAGTTTTAAGCCACCGGGTCCAGGAGGCGAACCGCGATCGACTATGTGGGAGTCCAGCGACATAGCCATTACGCCAACTGCTGGTTCCCACAATTTTAGTTTTTAATCAGATCTAGAACAACTGTTATGATATATAGTGACTAGATATGCACTATAATGATATTACATATTCACATAATGGTGCCAAGGTTTTCAGAGGAAGCACGTGCGAAGAGTATTCAGGTTAAAGTCAGTCAGCGTGACAATGTGTAAAAGCACAGTGTTCACACCTACGCCTGTGTTCCATCGCTGCTCTCTCCTTCCTAGCTGAATAAACTGAACCTAAGTAACGTCTATATATGTCTCATTTTCTTCATTTGTAAAATAAAGTTACTAATACCTAACTCACTGGGCATTTTGATGACTAAATGTGAGCAATGGCATTAACAGAGATCCCTAAAAATGACTTTTTCTCCAGATACAAAACACGAAGCATAAATCCAGAACAAGACAAAGTAAGGCAAAGCACCCAAACAAAAACACTGAAAAAGTTTCTACAAGTGTCCTAATTAATAAGGAGAAATGATGAAATAGGTTTTTCAACTATATGCCAGAAATACCAACTAGGTTTAATCGACTTTTTACTCGACATCCGAAATTGTCCTTACTCACAAATAGGAAAGAGAGTCACAGTGCTCTGAGGGACAGAATAATCTTCTCCCTCTACACGGTCCAGCTAAGTATCAGTGCAGAATAGAAACGTCTGCTTGAAGTCTCTGTGATGGTTAGTTATTAGTGTAAGGCCAGACTGGTTGAGGGATGCTTCTGCGGTTGATAAAGCTTTATTTCTGGCGTGTCTATAAGAACGTTGCCAAACAAGATTGGCATGTGAGTAAATGGACTCCGTGAGTGGACACCATCCAATCACCTGGGACATGGGAGGGGCAAACTGAGAAGGGCCAGGCTCGTTTCCCCTCTCCTACTTCTCTCTTACCCTACACGTCTGCCTTCCTTCCCTGCCCCGTAGCTCAGCTCTGGACTATGTTCAGCTCTTTCCTGCACTTATCTCATGTCCTTTTAGCCAGACAGAATCCACATCCTTTAACTTTCGTACTTTGAACTTTGGGTTTGTACCCGCTGTATTCCAAATGCCTTCAATCTTTAGGCATTGACCTGAGGGTTGCACCATTGTCTTCTCTACTGCTGGGTCTTCCCTCTTTTCTCCGCCCTGTAGACAGTCTAATGAGGGCTTCTCCATCTTACAGTCATGAGAGAGATTTTCTGTAAGAAGTCCCTTATTTTATATATATTATTTCATTAGTTTTGTTTCCCAGAGAGTTATTTCTGTGTTCCATTGCTGTAATGCCCTAAAAAGCCATCAGTGAATAAAAGAATTTTCATCTTCTTTCTTGTAGAATTCTTCTTATTTTTTTCTAAAGAATTTTTATTTATTTGTTATTATTAGTAGTAGTTTTTAATGTGTTATGGGACATGTGTGCTTACCAGAGACAGAGAGGAATTGAGAAAGCAAGCACCAGGTCAGGGACTTGAACTACGATCGACCATGTGGGAGTCCAGCACCTTAACTGTCATTCCACTTGCTGGCCCCAAATTCTTGTTCTTTCTAAGATCACCCCTTTTCCCTGGTTAGGGCCAAGTGAAAGAGGCAAATGCTGTCTAGTCTCTGTATTACACGAAGGATTTAAATGAGGTGATGGTCGTAGAAACAGGAGCTGGCGTTTGCTCAGCAGCTACCGGAACACCAACACCACACCAGTTCCTCCTTATTCATGGTTTCGCTTTCCACAATTTCAGTTATCTATGGTCAACCAAAATCTGAAAATGTTAAAGGGAAAAAACCTCCAGAATTAAACATTTTATGACACTGGAATTGTGTCATGGAGAGTAGCATGGTGAGATGTCTCAGCATCCTGAACTACTCCACTGGGAGGGAATCCCCCCTCTGCTGGGTCCACGCTGGGTAAACCACCCGTCCGTGAGTTCACAGCTGTCTTGTATCAGATTGAAAAACACGGCAGCTACAACGTTCAGTACTGCTCACAGTTTCAGACATCGATCGGGGATTTGGAGCCTCTCCTCAAAGATGACAGAGGACTGCTGCACTTCATGTTGGGTATGGCTGTGGAAATGTGAAGTTAATGCCATTGGCATGTCATGAACAGCAGCAGAGGGCAGTACCTCTCCACACCTACGCCGCTGTTCACCAAGGAGAAAGCCCGAGAGCGCCACGTGTGGGAGGTACAAATTATATTACACCAGAGAGGGGCACTTTCTACCTGTTAGGATAAAAATTCCTTCTCTATCATGATTACTTTATACAGCAAAACATATAAAAGAACAGTATGAAATTAAGCAAAGGAAGTTACTAAACAAAACTTGAACGCGAGATCAGATTGGGCACAAACAGGAGGAGAGAGGAAGGTTATGAGGAGAGAGATGCAGACATGCAACAGATTCCAGTCTATAAGTCATATATTTTTCAAATAAGAGACAAAGTAAAGATATCAAAAGCAGATAGACATTAATACCAGACAGGTAATATTCCCCACTACAAAAAAATTACCGAAGTAAATATTAATATTCATGGTGTCCATAAAGAAAAAAGATCAATACCTAGACAGTTTGATAACAATTTATACATTTAAAGAAAAAGAAAAATAAAAGAATTTAAGCTGCAACGAAAAGGCAGTTATTTTACTAGGAATAAAAACATACTGTTGGGAACCAGCAGTTAGCGTAATGGCTATGTCGCTGGACTCCCACGTAGTCGACCACGGTTCGCGTCCCGGACCCAGTGGCTTAAAACTCACGCCGGGTGCGTGTGCGTGCGTGCCCAAGATCCCGAGAGGAGAATGGAGGAGAAGGGATTGCGGCGTGACCATCTCCCCTGGGGGGTGATTTCTCGCTTTCTGTCTCTGTCTCTCTCTCTCTGTCTGTCTGGCGAGTGCACGCGCCCTATAGCGAAAAACCTCTCCAAAAAAAAAAAAAAAACATACTGCTCATCTAATTTTTTTTTTTTTCCCAGTGGAAGAGCTATTACCAGGTTTTGAGTGAAAGGCGTTGCATGCTATACCAGGATGTGTTTTACGTCGAGGGCCTGGTTGCCCGAATGCCTTTGCTTCCCTGACATCCTCCCCTCCTGACTTGCTTTCTCTGAATTCTGAACTCTCCATGGCTTTTGTCATACACTCCCTTCCTGCCATGTTTTTGCATTTCGTCTTGGTTTTATGCACGTCCTTTTCACATCTCGCTTTATGAGTTCTTCCAAGGTGATCTCGTTAGTGACATTGCCCCTAGTCCTAAATCATAAAACAAAAGCAGGACCCAGTAGAGACACAGTGGTAACGCAACTGGAGCCACACGGAAAGTTCGCGTCCAGGGCCTCCCTGAGTACACCAGGTTTGTGCACACCCATGAGCCCAGCCTGCAGGGCCTGGGGGTGAACCGCAGTGGGCACACTCAGCTGGGAGGGCCTGCCTGGGGCTGACACCTGACAGCCATTTCCTCACAGAATTCCCTCGTGGCTTTTGTCATAGACTCCCTCCCTGTCATGTTTTGCATTCCGTCCTGGTTTTATGCACATCCTTTTCACATCTCGCTTTATGAGCTCTTCCAAGGTGATCTCGTCCTAAATCAGAAAACAAAAGCCGGACCCAGTAATGACACAGTGGTAACGCAACTGGAGCCACATGGAAAGTTCGCGTCCAGGGCCTCCCTGAGTACACCAGGTTTGTGCACACCCATGAGCTCAGCCTGCAGGGCCTGGGGGTGAACTGCAGTGTGCACACTCAGCTGGGAGGGCCTGTTTGCGGCTGAAACCTGACAGCCATTTCCTCACAGAATTCCCTCCTCCTCAGGGTAGTGAGGTATTCTTTCAATGTATTTAGTTGATGTGACCAGTGTTATGAAGGATAATCTGCTTTACTCAGTCTACTCACTCAAATGCTCATCTTATTTAAGAAATAAGTTCACAGCAACATCCACACCAGTGTCTAACCAAATACCTGGCTACGTGGGCCTAGTCAAGTTGCCAAGTGATATTAACCATCATATTCTTAAAATAGCTTTCTGATTGACCCACTTCAAATCCATCCATCCTAGTGCGATTAGAATGAACCATCTAAAATACATTTTTGGTCTGTCTTAAGATATTCCAAAGACTCCTCCTTGCCTGATTTAAAGTCCAAGTGGACCCTTACTGCTACATACATCTTTTATAACCCAATTCCTGCCTCACTTTCCTGCCTCACTTGCAGCACACAGTATTTAAAATTTTATGCTCCAGTAATGAACAACTGCTCACGAATGCTTTTTGCTTTTGTAGTTATCTCTTCTTGAAAGGGTTTTCTATGTTGTACCTAAGGAGAAAACCCATTATTACGCTTCTAAACTCTGCTCAGCCCCCTGGCCACTCCCCTCCCTCCTACGGATTACACTAAGTGCCTTTGCGTGGTTCTCCCACTGCTTCGACGTTACCCTACGCTAGCTGCGTTTATGCCATCCTGTCGAATGCACCTGTTCACATTTTATTCACTCCCACTAGACTATGGGGTGCCTGAGGGCCAGACCTGTGTGTTACTTACTTCAGCATTTCAGGCCCTAAAATAAATGGAATTAGGGACCAGCAGATGGTGTAATGGTTACGTCTTTGGACTCACTTAGTCGATCATGGTTTGAGTCCCAGATCCAGCAACTTGAAACTCAAGCCTGGCATGCAGGCCCAGGATCCCAAGAGGAGAATGGAGCAGATTTAACTTTGCTAATTATGTATTTTTGTTCCCTAAGTAATTTATATGGGGCTTGTTTGGTTTGGATTCAGAGGTTTTTCTGGTTTTTTTTTTTTTTTTTCATATATTCCTAAGGAAATCAATTCTCCTGATCCTAAACAATCTATTCCACGTTTAATAACTAATGTCCCAAGAATGATCCACACTGCGAGTGACAATGAGAGCCCTTTGTCAGCTGCTTATTGATAACAGTAACTAAGTGATTACAATTGCTTTACTGTATACCTTCTTGGCAAACTGTATAGACTTTCCCCAACACAGTAACATCATGTTCAAATAACTTCGATGAAACAAATCTGATGTCACCGAAAGGTGACAGATTACTACTCATTTTGATACTGAGATCATTCGGTTAGAGATTTTGAAAACCATCTTGGGGCCAGCCCACAGCGTGGTGGTTAAGGTGGCTGGACCCCACATGGCCAACTTCATGGTTGGAGTCCCAGGCCTGGTAGCTTAAGAAACGTGCCTGGCGTGTGTCAGTGTGTGCCCGAAACCTTGAAAGGAGGGCTGTATTAGAGAGAAGGGATGGCAGCATGACCATCCCCTATGGCGAGCGATTTCTCTCTCTCTCGCTCGAAGCATGCACTCTCTGGCGAACTTGCAAAAGAACAATGTCTAAATTGTTGCTAGCAGAGATATTTAACATACTAGGTTTGTTTTTGGTTTTTGTCTTTTGTTTTCTGTTTCTTGTTTTTTTGGATTACTACTATAGACAATTTGTGAGGAAAAAAAAATTCCTCAAGTCTTTTCCAAGGTTGATCCTGCGTGTGTGTGTGTGAGTTATGCCTACGATATATGTATATATCGGATGCCTCTTTTCATGAGTTTTCCTTACTGTGAGCTATAGTAGTCAAGCTTGCCAGCTCAGAGATCTGATTTCATGATCAAGCCTGGGGTATTGGTTACTCCATAATAAACTTAGGATCTCTACATTACAACCATGCTGGTTAAATGCAGAAGGTGAACTTACTAATGGCTGAGAAATAAAAATATGTTAGGTACCAGAAGGTTCCGTATCTGCTGCTGTTTCTCCCTGTGGGCAAATGTACAGGGGCAGTCAAAGCCCCCAGAAAGCTGGGACTGACTCTCGGGACCTATGACAGCAGAGTGATCTCGCCACTCACGGTCATCAGGACGAAGCTCCCCAAAACAGTCGAGGGCCAACGCTGATGCTTTCCCTGAAGGCACTGGTGTCTGCGCGGCCAGGTGACCTCCGGGCGTCCTTTTCTGTGTTTCTGAGCGAGACACGGCACCTTCTCAACGGCCGGACTTCTCAGAAAAGACACTGTGCTCACACTGCTAACGTGCACACCTCAAAGGGTGAGCATTTCTGCGGGGCAACACTGCTAACCCGTGAGGGGCCTTAGTTTTAAGTCAGGTGCTCTGAGGTTACTAACTGGCGTTGACATTCCTGACTTTTTTTTTTTTTTTTGAGAGGTTTATTGCTATAGGGTGTGTGCGCTCGCCAGACAGACAGAGACAGACAGAAAGCGAGAAGTCACCCCCTAGGGGGATGGCCACACGACAATCCCTTCTCCTCCATTCTCTTCTCGGGATCTTGGGCAAGCATGCACACAAGCCCAGCATGAGTTTTAAGCCACCGGATCCAGGAGTCAAACCGTGGTTGACTACATGGGAGTCCAGCGACATAGCCATTATGCTAACTGCTGGTCCCGACATTCCTGACTTCTATTTTTTTTTTCCTTCTTTTTTTTTTTTTTTTCTTTTTTTTTTTTTTTTGGAGAGGTTTTTGCTATAGGGCGTGTGCGCTTGCCAGACAGAGAGAGACAGAGAGACAGAAAGCGAGAAATCATCTCCCAGGGGGGATGGCCACGCCGCAATCCCTTCTCCTCCATTCTCCTCTCGGGATCTTGGGCATGCACACACACGCGCCCGGTGTGAGTTTTAAGCCACCGGGTCCAGGACGCGAACCGCAGTCGACTACGTGGGAGTCCAACGGCACAGCCATTACGCTAACTGCTGGTCCCAACATTCCTGACTTCTGACAGTGCTGACCTCTGCGTACCTGGGATGGTAACAATCAGCCTCACACGTGGCTGGAGGCAGATGGACAAGGGAGCAGGAGCAGGATTCCTCTAGCGGAGGGCTTCACTGAAATGGAGGAGTCCAGGGTCAGTAAATTGTAATTTTCACCAAAATTAGAGAAAGTGATTCTCAAATTAAAATAAAAAAATCAAAGAACTACAACAAAAATAAGATTTCATTCTTATGCTGTTCAGTCATCTTTTCCAAAATCCTGTGGTCTCACCCCATTTTAAAGATACTTTTCTTTTCCACCTATCTGCAATGTAGTTCTCTTTGGTGGTAAGTACAGTCTACTTTTAAATGATCTTTAACGTACACACGTAAAAGGCACGCATTATCAATCTTTTCTCATGGAAGGTATGGAAAATGAATTGTCTTGATGACAAACTATTTAACTATATCTGCTGTTCTTTTTTTTTTGGGGGGGGAGAGGCTTTTTTTTTTTTTGCTTTAGGGCGCGTGCGCTCGCCAGACAGACAGAGAGAGACATAGAGACAGAAAGCGAGAAATCTCCCCCCAGGAGGGATGGTCACACCGCAATCCCTTCTCCTCCATTCTCCTCTCGGGATCTTGGGCATGCACGCACACGCGCCTGGCGTGAATTTTAAGCTACCGGGTCCAGGACGCGAACCGCGGTCAACTACGTGGGAGTCCAGCGACATAGCTATTACGCTAACTGCTGGTTCCCGATCTGCTATTCTTCTAAGTATGTAGATTGTATCAATTTCTCCTTAGCCAGAATGATGAGGAAAATCATCTTCTGAAGGGTATTTTTACACTTCTCAGGACTGAAAATAAACACCATATACATAAGCATAAAATTAATAATAAATTAATATTAATTATACCAGTCATATATTAAGGTCAATCTATTTATGACTGTAATTTTAGATTTAGAATCTTATTTTTATCTTTTGCCAGTGTGCACATGTGTTCACCAGTGAGAGACAGAGACAGAGAAAGAGGAGAGGAAAAGTGAAAAAGCATCTCCCTCATGGTGGAGGGGACAATCTCTCTGAAAGAATGCC
>NW_006204918.1:3011260-3020770 GCF_000334495.1 Tupaia belangeri chinensis
TGGTGAGACCAAAACCCAAAGTAATCACAGTGCTAAGTGGTTTTAAATGCTGCTTCCTATCATTTTCTCCTAATTTATCTTGACTGGATTTTACTTAAGTTCATTTTCTTTTTCTTCTTCTTCTTTTTTTTTTTTTTAGAGAGGTTTTTGCTATAGGATGTGTGTGCTCACCAGAAAGACAGAGAGAGAGAGAGACAGAAAGCGAGAAATCACCCCCCAGGGGGGATGGCCATGCCACAATCCCTTCTCCATTCTCCTCTTGAGATCTTGGGCACGCACGCACACTCGGGCCCGGCATGTGTTTAAGCCACCAGGTCCAAGACTCGAACTGCGGTCAACTACGTGGGAGTCCAGCGACATAGCCATTACACTAACTGCTGATCCCTGTTTTCTAACATTTACTCTTTCCTACTTTTGCCCTTATGTTGCAATCTGTAAGACCCATTCAGCATAATCCATGCCTGGCAGAGAGTAATTAGTCAATTAAAGCAAGATCTGTTCGTGTAGGATGCAGATTCCGATTCAACAGTTATTAAAACTGTACCTGCACTTCGTCCTTTATGTATACGTTTCTACAGTCCTGCATCTAGCACTCCTATAATTTATCATCTGGCCAAACATTAATTTATCTGTCACTGTTGTCAGATACTTCGTATTTTACTGGTGTGGTGTGGCTAAGACAGTTGGGTATATTTTAAGATACTGGGAAACTTTTGAATGTTCTTTTCAAAATGTGTGTGTGTATTTTCTGCTAGCATGTGAGAAGCTTTTGCAATTTGAGTATTTCTTGACCATTGACATTTTTCTCAGGAGTCTGTGGGCAAATGTCTTGCGTGTAGTTTTGCCGTGGGCCACACCCTACGGCGTGTGGTTTACTGTAGACTTACTAGGGCTTGGTTTCCTTTCTCACTCCACTTCTACTGTCTATCTGGGATTACCGATACTTCCGTTATCGCATATGCTGACTTTTCATTCTCGGGCACACCTCCTAGTTACTAATAACTGCCTTAGAATGATTTCTCCAACTACGTTTATTGGATTTCTTTCCATCCTTAACATTGCCTTCTTTGTATTTTCAGAAAATATCAGCACTAAAAATGATTTTTACTGGCATTGTGTTGTTCAGCTAAGATTACTAAGGAAATCAGAAATCAATCTGCAAGTATTTTCTTTTTATTTTAATTAATATAAATTAATTCTTATTTTTTTAAAGAATTATTTTATTTTAACTTTATTTATTTACTTCTTTTAATTTGACCAGAGAGGGGTAGAGTGAGCGAGAAAAAAAAGAGAGGAGTAGAAAGTGAGAAAGCAAGCCGCCAGGTCTGGGAATTGAACCACAGTTGGCCATGTGAGAGTCCAGCACCCTAAACCACCACACCACCAGCTAGCCTCATGAATTCTTATTTTGGAATGACTAGAAATCACATTAGATGTTTAAAAAAATCACAAATCAAATCATTGCAGAATAAGCTTAGTAATACAAGATGTCTTTCCTTCAGGTTTAAGTCTGATGTCTGGGTAGATGGACTAATTTGAATTACAGCTCCTGTGGGGCACAGGAGGGGTACAGTAGAGAACGTCACTGCTCTCGTGAAGTCCACGATGTCTTCCTTCCAGATGTAACCCTGTCGTCATTCACTATGTTCCTGTCAGGGGCCACTGCACTGCCTGCACTAAAATTCGTATTAAATGCACACTAACTGAACTACATAGTATTTTTGAGGGAAAAGAAAGCAATTTTTTCCCACACATGACAGAGGGAGCCCTGTTTACTGGGCCATGGAGTCCCCCGATGTCTTAGCTGCCTTTTCTGCTCTGTGCTCGGTCTCCCCTTTGTTCTGGTTTATGAGCTTTCCTAACACGGAGGGAGTTCAGTCACCGGAGAGCATGCAACGGAGGGCCGTGGGACCATAGCTTAGAGAAATTATTATTTTTTTTGGAGAGATTTTTGCTATAGGGCACGTGTGCTTGCCAGACAAAGAGAGACATAGAGACAGAAGGTGTGAAATCAACCCCTAGGGAGGATGGCCACCCCGCAGTCCCTTCTCCTCTATTCTCCTCTCGGGATCTTGGGCAAGCACGCACACGCACCTGGCGTGAGTTTTAAGCCACCGGGTCCGGGACACGAACCGCGGCTGACTATGTGGGAATCCAGCGACATAGCCATTACGCTAACTGCTGGTTCCCAGCTTAGAGAAATTCTTTGGGAACTTTTCTGAGAGCTCTTCAGCCTAATTTAATCAATATTCAGAGAAATTATTTTTTATGAATGTAGCTAAAATGATTCATCCACCATGAATTACAAAGATCATAAGGTTAAGAAGAGAAAGAAATAAACAGGACTTTGATCAATAAACAGTCTACGTAAGATACTGTAAGTGAGTGGGGTGGGTCTCTAGGATGGAATTCTCTTCATGCCTTTAAATGTTGTCATCACACTTTTGTTTGAGGCAATAACTACATTTATAACATATTTCTAAACTATCTTTTGCTTGCTGAGTCTATTCAAATCTAATTATGTTTCTCTGATAATTTATTCAGTGACATAGGTTTTTTAAAAACCTAAATGAATAATAAAACTGTGACTGTGTAAAATTCAAGCTTGTGTACAATTCCTTAAACATTCAAAAGTAGTGATATCCTTTAGCAATGATCACTAGTGCAGATTAGGTCCAACTCATGCCTTCATGTGGTTACTATAATAATGTAATCTTAATCATTTGGCTTTCAAATTTTATAGAGCTACACTGGACATACTCAAATACTATTCTGAGAAAAACCAAGGCAGTTTTATGGTAGGGAGAAAAATTTCTTTGGTCTGCTTGCTTTGAGAATTGGCAAATATTGAAATTTGTAGATGGAGCTCTTTGTGAGATGACATCACCTGACATTTCAAGTAGGCTACGAGTTAAAGAAAGAATTACATTGTAAGTAAGGACTTGCCCCATGTCTACGGGAGTAGGTTAGTCTTCCTCCTCGCTTAATGCTGTTATGTAACACTTTTCCCCCCTTCACCTACCCCTCCACACACACACACACACACACACACACACACACACACTACACATTTTCTCTATAAGGGAGAAATAACAGATTTTTTCCTAACAAAGTAAGGCAGTTTCAAAGTCCACATCATGACTGGTTTCTTCATGTACATTTAATTTGGGTTTTTAAGCTTTTCTTAATTCACGGTAGTGCATGAGAAAGTATGAGAGACAGAGATCGAGGGACCGAGAGAGAGAGAGAGAGAGGCGGGGGGGGGGCGAGGGGAGAGGGGCACCCTACTGTGTGCATCATCACTTCCTATTGGGGCGTGCTCACGGTTGGTTTGACAACTGTTGGCTCTTTTTGCCTAATCTCTGATTCCTTTTCCAAAATGCCACGATTTTAAAATCCCAAGTTTACTCCATTGTCTTCCTCTTTCACCACTGATTCCACATAGTTGTCATGAAGGTAACAGGTGCTTCATCTGTTGGGGGCTCTGGGGTTCATTCTCTGCCTTGCATTTACTGAAGACCAGTAGCACTGCTGTTAGCTCCACTTGAAGGTTCACTACAATCTTCTGCTGTTTAAAAGTAAGTACACTCAGAGACTAGCAGTTAGTGTAATGACTATGTTGCTGGACTCCCATATAGTTGACCACGAATCGAGTCCCGGACCTGGTGGCTTAAACTCACGCCAGGAGTGTGTGCGTCTGTGCTCAAGATCCCGAAAGGAGAATGGAGGAGAAGGGATTGCGGCGTGGCCATCCCCTCTGCGGGAGGGGTGATTTCTCGCTTTCTGTCTCTCTGTCTCTCTCTGTCTGTCTGGCGAGCACACACACGCTATAGCAAAAAACTCTCCAAAAAATAAATAAATAAATAAATAAATAAATAAATAAATAAAGTAAAAGTAAATACACTCTGGAAATAGAAATGTGAGTTTTTGTTGTTGTTGTTCTGACTCTGGGACACAGATACACAAAGAGTGTTCTTACCCTTCGTCTGAATACCTCTGTGATTTGAGACATCTAGGTGACACATTTTGGGCACATAGGCATACCTTGGCTTCCAGGACATTTATAAAATGCCATTCCGGTATTTCTATAGTATTTCCAATATGTTCTATAGGTTTAAAGTAAAACAACTGCCTGGAAAGAATTGCAACAGGAACCAATTGCTAGTGGAAAAAAATATGTTCTACTATGAAACCATTAAAATAATGATTTCTATATTTTCCTGTTTGACAAAATGAGCTCTGTCTCAAGTCATGTTTTGTACTTGGAGTTTTAATTTTAATTGTAAGATTCTATTCAATTAAGGCTGTTCTCCTAGATCTTAGTAAGTTCTTACTGAGGGACCCCAAAACTGGCCAAGCTTATACATAATCTCTTGCTTCTTCACATTCAATAGTGCTTATGTGTTACCGCGCTGAGAAGTTTTGCATATAGTTAGAATGTGAGTAGGAAAGAAAATAATTGAATAGGAAAAGAGACAATATTTGGGATTGGGGAATAGACAAACGGAAGGAAGAATTTATTAGCTGATATATATTGGCTTCTCCTTCAACATCTCTATACTTAGGCTTCCCCCCTTCTTCTCAATTATTAGAGTTTGGAAAATAAAAATGATAGGAGCCCATGATTTGAATAAAGTTCCTGTTCTAGCCTCCAAGAAACCAGACAAAAATAGAGTCACCCATGCAAAAATCACATTATCAAACTGAACCTTCTGGAAAACTGATATATTTCAAAATAGACAAGTTTTTTCGGAAAACAGAAGATCCTAATCTATCTCAGCTGCCTTATAAGGATGTAAATCTTACGTGCATTTTGCAGCTTTCTTGGGAATGTTCCTTTTAAACAGATCAAGATGCCTGGCCTCACTGGCCATCCTGCTCCGTGTATATCCCCGACACCTAAATGCATTCTTGGTTTACTCGCCAGGCCATCCGTGACAGCAGGTCGCCATGGCGTCACTCTGCTCCCTTCATCAGCCAGTCACTCTAGACAGGACTCCTGGCTGCACTTCCCTCTCGGTCGTGGCTTTCACACCCCGAGACCTTTATACCCCTAGATCTGTCAGATCCAGACGGGTTATCATGGACCAGGTGGATTTTGTCTGCCCGGGAAACCGCTAACCCTGCTCCAAATTAACTCGTTGGCTTGACTTATGTTGCTTAAGACTTTCTTTCGAAGTCGACAGGTTATTTCAGGATTCTCATATTTTGGTTAACTTCCAGACTGCAAGCTACTGTGAGGTTTTGGGTTTGTATACACATACAGAGGAGCCTAATTTTGTCTTTCTTGATCAGGAGTCTTTCCAAAAAAGTGAATTGTCTCAATAATGCCATTATCACTCCAAGAACTATTAAAAATCATTCTTGATAAAAATAGTTTAACCTGTATATTTCAAAGTTTAACTACTTTTGGATTACTCATTTTCTTATTGAAATATTCAGTAAATAGTGAGTTGTACAGTATTACAGTGGTATGCAAACCTCATTGCCCCTTCAGAGAAGTCAAAGGAGCACTTCTGTATTCAATACATTGAAATGATAGCTGGTCAATGTCAGAGGTTCAAGAATGTTCTGAATGTGAATAGAAAAACAGAAACGATCAGAAAATATTTGATCAATTCAAAATGAACCTGTTAGTAACTCAAAACACAGTTAAACACATCAAATAGGATTCTTCTTGATTAAAAAAAAAAAGGAAGAGGGAACCAGCAGTTAGCATAATGGCTATGCTGCTGGACTCCCACGTAGTCGACCGCGGTTCATGTCCTGGACCCGGTGGCTTAAACTCACGCCAGGCGCGTGTGTGTGCGTGCCCAAGATCCCGAGAGGAGAATGGAGGAGAAGGGATTGCAGCATGACCATTCCCCCTGGGGGGTGATTTCTCACTTTCTGTCTCTATGTCTCTGTCTGTCTGGCGAGCGCACATGCCCTATAGTGTCTCTGTCCTCTCTCTCTCTGTCTGGCGAGCGCACATGCCCTAAAACCAAACCCTCACAAAAAAAAAAAAAAAAAGAAGAAATGTAAAACTGTAAATTAGAAATAAGATAGTTACCACTTGATAAATGATCTGTGAGCAAGTCAGAAGTTATAAATGAACAATACATATCGTATTACTGACAGTATAGGACTGATTAGAAGAAGAGGCATTCTCCCATGTAGGTTAAGGTATGGTATGAATGTGCCCTTGAAATTCAGGTTAGAACATGACTGCATCATCTGCAGCGTAAGGCATGCAGTGAGAACTAATTCCTCCAGGTGTCCCATGATGAGGCCCAGTGGGCAGTAACTGGTTCATGGTGACTGCATCATGGAGGCAGCTGTCATGAATAGACTAATGACGTCTTGTGAAGCCCAGTGAATAACAGCTTTCGTGAGAAATGGTTAGTTCATGCAAGAGTTGGTTGTTATAAAAGAGATTATTAGGGCTACTCTTTGCACGTGCCCACCAATCTGTGTGCCCAGTGGCCACGTCGTAGGCCTAGGACTTAGGACTTTCCAGCCACCAAAATTGTGTGCATAAATAAAAGTCTACCTTCTTTATAAAAATCACCTCGGGTTGGGTATTTCTGTAAGCAACACTAAAATGGACAAAAGCAGTTAATAACTATATTTTCTTTTATTTTTCATAATTTTTTAAGCCCCTTAAGAACAGTCGTGTGGTCTAGCAGGTGGCATGGTGGTTAAGGTGCTGGACTCCCATATGATGGACTATGGTTCAAATCCCAGACTTGGTTCCTTGAAAATTACACAGGACATGTGCTCGTTTGTGCCCAAAATCCTAAGAAGAGAGTGGAAGAGAAAGGTTTGCACTGTGGTCATCCCCCCAAGGGATGATTTCTCACTTTCCCTCTCACTCTCTCTCTCTCTCTCTCTCTCTCTCTCTCCGGTGAGCACATGTGCCTTGAGGCAAACAAAACAAAACAAAACAAAGTTACTATAATTTTTATGAGACTTGAAATGATTATTGGTAATACCATAATATGCAAATGAATATTTCTGTATACTGATAATTGTAGAGATGCTTATTTAGTATCTTTCAGATTAAGCACTGGCAGATTAAAGATATTTAAATATTTAAATTTGCTCGTGTGTTAAAAAAACAACACTAAAATCAGTCATTGCCTATTATGTGGAACTTGTGCATTTCTAATTTACAAAATGATTTTTCTTTAATTAGCATTCCTGATGGGAAACTCAAATAGATCCAATTTCAAAATGCATTACGTATTTCAGAAATATGTCATGTGTTTCTCCAAAGGGGCACTAATATGTTTATACTTTATTATTGTCTGGGATGAAGATGAGATTAGGGGAAGGTTTGAGGAGTTAAAGTCGGAGAGTTTATCAAAGCTTCCAGCCAAGCATTTCAAGGAGAAGGTAGACAAACATACAGTAGGTTGTTGTTATTGTGCTATTTGTTCTGAGAGACGTGCTTAGCATTCGGATATCATGAAACACTCATAGAAATATTGGGCCAGAGCTGGAGGAGTTCTCTTTTGGTAATATGGGTATACTCACATTAAACCCCTCCACTCTATACCCCAGTGGATCCCGTGCACGAGCCCGTAAAGAGTTCTCCTAGTGAAGGCGAATGCATTGTAGTGGAGTTTACCACCAACCTGATTGGAGCTGACAACCGCTGGCTATGTAAGGGGAAGGAGCCGAGCAGGTGTGCTGGAATGAGTTAGAGATGGGCTTTCCCCAGGTGTGTCGTCCTTGCCTGTCAGCATATGGCTTTAGGATCATAAGAAGAAAAACACTACAGCTCAAATCACTCAATCCAAATAACACAATGAGTTAGGACTCACGCATGTTGAATAGGAAGTGTACATATATTCCAGACTGCCCATGTTTCAATACATCGACTATTAATAATTATTCATAGAAATGGCGATGTAGGAAGGAGAGTCACACATAAATATAAAACGGGACTATGATGGCAGAGAATTCAGTGATCACAGACATTTTTATTGAGAAGGGCCTGATTTTCTAGGACTGTTTATTCACTTATGAAATGAAGGTATTTGGCTAAACCCAAGATCCTTTCCAAATACAAAAAAAATCTATTTCTGCTTTCTAAATCTCAAATTTTTAAGTTCCACTAGTTGCTTTTGTTTGGTTGGTTGGTTGTTGATGTCATATCTTTAAGACAGGGGTGAAGTTAACTTGGGGGTTATCAACTGGGAAGAAGGGAGCAGCATAGAAATTCAGTCTGGGTCAGGGCATAGGGCAAGGGCAGCCTTAGCTTCTTCCCTTTACAAATGTCAGTTTTCTCATATAAGTGATTAATGAGGTTTTGTCATTAGTTTGGCCACCTTGGGGCAGGAACCTGAGGGAATTGAACTGACAGCATTGAGAGTTTAAATAAGGGAAAACTAAGGTCCAGACTGGTGACCCAGCTCACTCAGCATCACAAAACTAGACATTGATGAAGTCGGAATATTGATGGCCTTTTTTTGATATTGCTTGATACTACACTGACTCTAGTAATCTTTTGAGAATCTGAAATAAGAAAAAGAAGTGATTTAGACCATCATTAACTTGCACACAAAAAATAGAATATATATATACATATATATATATATGTATATATACAAAAAATAGAATGGTGTGTCCATTTTGCATGGTATGTCCTGGCCACTCCTCTCTGCTTTTACTATTTTGCTGACATATAAGGTATTTACCTACTTGTTTCCAAAAGCCTTAGGGTATGTGTATTTGCCAGAGAGAGACAAAGAGACTGTGAGATGGAAAGTGAGAAACCACTACCTAGAGGAAGGGCATACTGCAATTCCTGCTCCTCCACTCTCCTCCAGGGATTCTTGGTGTGCACTCACACCCAGCGTCATTTTTCCATGTGTCAGGACTGGGACTCAAACCACGGTCCACCAAGTGCGAGTTCAGTGTCTGGGCCGCCGTGCTACCTGCTGGCTCCAAGATTACAGGGTACTTATAAAGAATCTCAACATGGTCACATTAGCAGTATGGCAGTATGGAAGTCTGTGAATTCTTATGCGTAGGTCTTGTCAACTAACACTTTTCGGAGATAAATGAAATACTCTCATTTAGTGTTGCCCACTGCCTATTGAGCACTTGATATATAACTGGTGTGATGGAGAAACTAAATTATTCACATTTTTTCTTCAATAACCATGTGTAAACTTTGACTACTACTACCAACAGCGTAGTTATAGATAAGGAACAAGATTATTAAGGGTTATTTGCCGGGGACCAGTCTCGACGTGGGTGGGTTATCTCGACGGAGGCGGCAAAGGTGAACAGAAGACAGAGGCCTCGGTGCCTTTTCATGCATGTCCTATGCAGGACACCCCTCAAAGATCACTCTCTGAGGGGTGACAACTGCTAGGAATCATCATGCGTTTTTATTGAAAACGTGTTACATGTAAGTAAAGGGAGAGGGGCTAGTGTTTCAATTATCAGCTCATAAAGTTTTTAACAATAGAGAACATAGATTCTATTCAGGGTTGGATTAAGGGTGGGTCTAGTGCA
>NW_006204918.1:3020994-3035694 GCF_000334495.1 Tupaia belangeri chinensis
TATTTTGAAGGGCCTTCCAAAGGTCAAGATTACTTCTGCCTCGAAAGAACTTCAGCCCACCCTCTATTGTGACCATGGAGATAAAGCATTGTAATTAACAGTAAGTGATCAGAGCAAAGGGGAGCGGTCGGTCGGGGGACTTGCTGGAAGATTTTATCGTACACTCAGGATATATAAGAGAGTTACATAATTCTTTTATAGTAGTATATTGGGGAGCCAGAGGGGGGGTCGCTTCCCAGTAAGGCTGCCACAGTTTCTGGAGCAAATAGCAAACAGCCTTGCTGACATGCTAAGTGACCCAAGCTTTGTTCCAAGGTCGGGGGCACACAACAGTGGCCTTGCCAACATGTTGATTCGACTGGAAGCAGAGCTCAAAGGTTGGGGAGCTCAGACAGATCCTCGGGCCTCACCAGGTCGGACTCCTCCAGTTATTGAAATTCAAAAGGTGAGGGACCAGCAGTTAGTGTAATGGCTATGTCGCTGGACTTCCATGTAGTTGACTGCAGTTCGAGTCCCAGACCTGGTGGCTTAAACTCACACCAGGCATGTGTGCGTGCGTGCCCAAGATCTGAGGGGACAATAGAGGAGAAGGGATTGCCATGTGACCATCCCCTGTTGGGGGTGATTTATTGCTTTCTGTCTCTCTTTCTCTCTCACAAGCTGATGCACCCTGTAACAAAAAAAAAGCTCTCCAAAAAAAAAAAAATTCAAAAGGTGAGTATTGGGACCAGCAGATGGCATAATGGTTACGTTACTGGACTCCCACATGGTCAACCACGGTTCAAATCCCTACCCAGTGGCTTAAAATTCATGCTGGGTTAATGTGTATGTGTGACCCAAATCCCAAGATGAGTATGGAGAAGGGATTGTGGCATGGCCATTGTCCCTTGGGGGGTTATTTCTCACTTTCTGTCTGTCTCTCTCTCTCTCTCTCTCTCTCTCTCTCTAGTGAGTGCACATGCCCTATAGCAAAAAAACTCTCTTAAAAAAGAAGAATGTATTTTAAATGCTCACAATATAGATTACACACAATATGGAAAATACGAGCCCCAGAATACATACTGGCATTTACACAGTTATCAAGCGCTGCTTCATACCAACACTTCCTTTTCTGATCTAAATCCTGTGCAAAAAAGGGATTATTTTATCCATAATATGGATTATTATGCTACAAATTTTCTTAATTTCATTTTATGTGGAATTTATACACATGCTAGTGAAGACAAGGATCGTTTTACATTAAGGAGGCAATGCCAAAATGTCTAAGAGTATTGAACAGGAAAGCAGTTTCCAAAACTGTTCATGAGCATCAGCAGGCAGTTGAAGTGGATATACACAGCGAATAACGGGTTATCTCACGGAAGTCCCTGCAACCTCCAATACAAAACGTGTTTTTTTTTTTTTTTCTTTTCCTTTTAGATTTTTGTTATAGGGCACATGCACTCATTGGAGAGAGATAGAGAGAAGGTAAGTGAGAAATCATCCCCTAGGAGGGATGGCCATGCCACGATCCTTTCTCCTCCATTCTCCTCTGAGGATTCTGGGCATGCACGTACACACGCCAGGCATGGTTTTCAAGCAGTGAGGTCCAGGACCCAAACCACAGTGACCATGTGGGAGTCCAGCACCTTAACCACCACACCACCTGTTACCCTCCCTCCACCACCTACTCTCTTCTAAACTAAAGGTGATCAGGTCATAGAAATTGCTGGAAGTTCAGTTTTGGGTGTGGTATGAATCTGTCAGAGATGAATTCTCCTGTTTCCAAGTAGGGAACAGGACGTGAACACCAGAGAAATCAGTTCTCTACTAGAACTGATTGGAGGGCCTTTCACATGATCAGAAAAATGAAACTGTTAAGAGTACTCACTATTTTAACTGAAGCATTGCCCACATAACAGAAAAGTTAAGAAATCAAGGCATGCATACCCAGCTTAAAAAGCAGATCCTCAGCTTTTGTTCAAAGGAAGATGCTTTCTTACCAATTGTGTGTAAGTAAATGTAATCAATGAAAAGTACATGATGGATGTGTGAAGGTTGCAAACATTGTCAGTCAAGTGAGTTTAAGTCACCAGGTCTGGTACTCGAACCATGGTCGACTACATGGGAGTTCAACAACATAGCCATTACGCTAACTGCTAGTCCCATGAATGTTATTTTTTAAAGTTTAAGTTTTGGGGTCAGTCCCACAGCCCAGGGGTTAAGGGAGCTGGATCCCGCCTTGCCAGTCATCATACAAATCCCAGCCTTAAGGCTGGAAAACACACCAGGCACGTGTGCATGCAAGCCCCAAGTCCCAACAGGGTGGAAAAATGAAGGAGATGGGATTCCAACGTGACCACACCCACTGGGGAGGTGATTTCTCCCTCTCTCTCTCTCTCTCTCATGTCTTTATCGTTCATCTCTCTCTGTCTCTCTCAAGAACATGAACCCTATGCCAATTTAGATAAATAAATAATTTGGTTTATTACTTTTCATGTATTAAGTTCTTTGTGCAACATTAGGTTTTTCAGTTCCTTTAATCTACAGTTCTGGGTTTTTAGTTTTTTAGTTTTTTTTTTTTTGAGAGGTTTTTGCTATAGGGCACGTGCGCTTGCCAGAAAGACAAAGAGAGACAGAGAGACAGAAAACGAGAAATCACCCCCTGGGGGGATGGCCATGCCACAATCCCTTCTCCTCCATTCTCCTCTTGGGATCTTGGGCACGCATGCACACGCACCTGGCATGAGTTTAAGCCGCTGGGTATGGGACTCAAACCGCAGTCTACTACATGGGAGTCCAGCAACATAGCCATTACACTAACTGCTGGTCCCCAGTTCTGAGTTTTGAGACACCTTCCCTCAAAGGCAAAACAGTTCTGGACATTGCCACCTCAGTAGTGAGATCTTGCCACACGGTAATAGGTCCAGCCATAGAGAGGAGGCAGAGCATGTCAAACGTGTGTGCAGACCCTGAGATTTCTGATTTAATTGCCGCTAATACGTTAACAGTTCTGTAACACTAAGTCCAGGCCGCTGTTCTACAGGTGATAAAACCAGTCCCGTCACTTCCCTTTGACAGGAAAAGAAGCATTATCCCAGCGTGCCCTTCATCGGATTCTCTGTCATGTATGACCATACTTGGTTTATTTTATTTTATTTTATTGAGAGGTTTTTGCTATAGGGCACGTGCACGCACCAGAAAGACAGAGACAGAGAGACAGAAAGCGAGAAATCACCCCCAGGGAGGCTGGCCACGCCGCAATCCCTTCTCTTCCATTCTCTTCTCGGGATCTTGGGCACACACACAGATGTACTCAGTGTGAGTTTAAGCCACAGGGTCCTGGACTCAAACTGTGATCGGCTACATGGGAGTCCAGCGACATAGCCATTACGCTAACTGCTGGTTCCGTGAACATACTTCTTTTAAATATGAACAGAAAATTATTTAATTAAGCATTATGGAAGCCTAATAACAGTGCTTTGTGGGTTTTCATTGGATGAGAATTTTATTTCCACCTTCTCTAGCTTTGGCAAATTTCCACTCATAGTATTTCTAACCAGAGACTAGCTAAATACTCTCCTTCTGTTTTTCTTTTGTGGAAAACGATGCCCACATACTTCTTTTAAAGATGAACAGCAAATTATTTAATTAAGCATTATGGAAGCC
The DNA here is from genome assembly GCF_000334495.1 of Tupaia belangeri chinensis. NCBI lineage: Eukaryota > Metazoa > Chordata > Mammalia > Scandentia > Tupaiidae > Tupaia > Tupaia belangeri. Next base: position 3,024,643 of record NW_006204918.1, read on the forward strand.
TAATAACAGTGCTTTGTGGGTTTTCATTGGATGAGAATTTTATTTCCACCTTCTCTAGCTTTGGCAAATTTCCACTCATAGTATTTCTAACCAGAGACTAGCTAAATACTCTCCTTCTGTTTTTCTTTTGTGGAAAACGATGCCCAGGACTCAATGCCCGGAACTTGCGAGTCTCCTGTCGCTGTTTTATATTCTGGGCACGGCTGGCTCGTGGGTGCGGCCTGCTGCTCCGGTTCGACATGATTGCAACTCAACAGTAATTGATCTACTTAACATTTGGAATGTGCTAGCAGGCAATATTTCTTCCTTGCAAAGGTCCACTAATTTGGGATCGATTTGCTTTTATATGTGTTGGTTATTGGTTTTCATTCTTTACTGTGACCAGATAACCATGGGAAGGAGCAAATGTGAATAGAGTTCTGTGCAGATAAGGGTAAATCTCAGGAAGTAAGTCCGAAACAACGTAAAGAAATGTATATTCTTTCTCAGAAGGCATGGCAATAATCTTCATCTGGAAATGCCATTACTGTTGTACTTGTTAATTCATATTTATATATTAAGCATGCTAAAAATGTTGGGTTGTCAGGAAAGTCATGGCATATTTTACTATGCAAGAATGAGCCATGACTTTACAGACAATTCAATATGAAAGTAACGTATAAAGCAGAAAATAAGATTTTTAAAAGGAAAAGTTTCTGCTTCAAAAGCTTTGGAATCAGTTCCTAAGAAGACAGAGGCAGGAAAATTGCTTTCTTTCTCAGTAGATGACATTGTTTTTAGTCCATGTTTTTCATGAGCACACGATGACAGGAATATCCATCTTATCTTAAGGATTGGGGAGCAAGGATGAGTTGGACATTCGAGTTCCATGTTTCAGGTAGCTAAAGGTGAAACTACTTTGTCCATCGATTATGAAGAGTAATAGCTCTCTAATCTCCCCACTCACCCGCCTTCCTGGGGATCTTATCTGTCCACATGAGAAAGGACAAATCCTCCAACCAGAATGCTGGTGAGTGGACGATGCACCTACCCTCACAATTGCGGTATTCAAGTATCTAAAGAGAAAGCTTGGCAGTGTACTCACAATTGGAACGAGAGAAACCGTGTCAAATAGGTCAGAATCATATTGCTTTCAGACAAAGTAATATGATGTAGAAAACAGAGAGAGGCCAGCTGTGTGCCATGATTCCACATGGCAAATCATGCACATCCAATCTAGACGTGGTGCCTTGAGAAACAGCTCGGGGGGTGCATGTGTGTGTGCATGTATACTCCAAATAGCTGGACAAGGATGACGAGACAGAGAAGAAGGGATTGCGTTGTGACCATTTCCATGGGTGGTGCCTTCTCCTCTCTCTGTCTCTCTCTATTGAGCACATGTGCTCTCTAGAAAAAAAGAAAGAAAGACAATAACGGAGAAAGCCCAGGGCCAGCAGGGGGCATGGCGGCTAAGGCAATAACTCCCACATGGTCAACTGCGGTTGGAGTCTGGACTTGGTGGCTTGCTTTCTTACATTTTCTTTCTTTTTGGTCAAACTAAAAAATAATAGCAATAATGAAAAGTAAATTAAATAAGTAATTATAAAAAGAAAGAAAGAAAGACACCAAGGAGAAGTTATATAATGACCATTGAAGGAAATTTTAGAAGGGCCAGCAGGTGATTAAGGTGGTTACATTCTCACATGGTAGGTAAGGCAGCTAGATTCTCATGTGGTCGACAGTGGTTCAAGTCCTGGACCCATGGCTTGAATAGCATGCCGGGTGCTTGTGCACACACGCCCAAATTCCTGAAGAGAAAATGGAGAAGGAGGGATTGAGGGATTGCCATCTCCCCTGGGGGGGGGCGATTTCTCACTTTCTCCTTCTATGTCTCTCTTCTCCAGTGAGCACATGAGCTCTATGACAAAAACATATATATATATGTGTGTGTGTGTGTGTGTGTGTGTGTGTGTGTGCGTAAATGGAGTAGAAGAGGTACTTTTCCTTATTTACCTCAGCTATTACCATTAAAGCATTTGCACCGACTGAGTAGGGTATTAGAACTGGCATTCCAGCCAAGCAGAAAGGTGGTCGTCACTGTAGTGACCCGAGGGCCGTCTGAATAATAGCGCCAACCTTCCAACCATCTCAGCCGGCGTGGTGTCAGTGGAGACCTAGTGGAGACCTATAGCTCCCACTCTGTTGGGGAGAAATGAGGGTCCCTTCAGGGTACAGTGGAGGCACATTTTGACTTCTATGTCTCCCTGATATTAATGAGAAACACACACTGCTTCTATGACTAGTGTGGTGTCAGAGAAAGCAAACTAAACAGAAGTCTTGAGTAGAGTTCGGATCTTACAACATGAAAGCATAAGCAATCAGATTTCAGTCAAAGGCCATTCAGCATACCAACAATCAGGAAGACCTCCAGTGAGTTCACGAAGGTGAGCAATAGAAGCCAATTTGGAGCTGTGTGTATTAAAACTGAAGGGGCCAGCAGGTGGCGTGGTGGTTAAGGTACTGGACTCCAAAACACGCTAAACTGTGGCATCAGCCCCAGAACCGGTGGTTTGAAAATCATTCAAGATGTTGTGTGTGTGTGTGTGTGTGTGTGTGTGTGTGTGTGCGCGCGCGCGCCCAGAATCCTGAGGGGAAATTTGGGGGAGGAGTGATTTCTCAGTTTCTTTTTATCTGTCTCTTTCTGGCAAATGCATGTGTCCTACAGAAACAAAACAAAACAAAAAATTGCCCACTTAACAGAAGAGTAGACATTTTTACAAAAAGAACAAATATGAGCATAAAGCGAAGGTAAAATAGAGCTTCAGCCAAGAAATAAAGTCTCAGCAATGAAATAGAAGATGTACAGAAGAAATGAATAGAAATTTTAAATGTAAAGAATACAGCAAAATCAACTCAGTGGGTTGTACAGCCAAATGGAAAGAGCATGAGAAAACAAATAGTAAATTCAAAGATGAAAGAATGGGGAGCAGTAGGAATTAATCCGTAAATTCAAAGATATAATAAAGTTACCCAGTCTGAGCAACAGAGAAAAACTAATGGAAAAAATAACAGAAGTTCCAAGTCCTACACAATGAAAATAATAGATCTATTGTTTGTATCATAATTTGTCCTAGAAAGAGCAGAGACAGAGTGAGAATGAAAATTACTAGACAAAATGGTGGCTGGAAACTTCTTAAGTATTTGCAAAATACAACTCCAATTTTAAGAAGCTGAGTTAACCTGAAAATAAGAAAACTCTAAAGGAATCCACACCTACATACATTATAGTCAAGTTCCTAAAAGCTAGAAAGAAATTATATAAGCAATAAAAGAAAATTGTCACCTTTATTGAAAAAAATAATAAGATTTATATACAGATTTTTCACCAGCAGTCAGGGGAAGCAGAAGAAATTGGTAAATTAAAGTTCTGAGGAAAAAAGAAAGCAAAATTAAAAACCAACATTGTCAATTCAGAATTCTATTTTCAGCAAACATATCAGTCAGAAATGAAAGAAAATTTAAGTCTCTCTCAGATGGAGGAAAACAAAGAATGTTTTTCCAGTTGATCTACCCTAAAACAATGGCTAAAGGAAGTTCACATACACGAAACTGAAACATCGGGTAGAAGGAACAAGGTAGGCAATACTATCAGAAGGTGTAAGGCTTTCATCTGTCTAAATCTGTCCAGGGGGTGAAGCACCAGGGCCAGTGCGGTCTGGTGGGTTCTATTTAAGGTGACTGTTACAACAAGGGAAGAGCGAGGAGCTGTACAGTGAGGTAAACTTTCTACACGTCACTCCAACAGACAAGATGACGACACTGCAGAATGTGCAGATCTGAGCCTGGCCGTTTTCCCATTTTCATTACTGTGTGGGTTTCTAACGTCAATGTGGGCATGTAAAGCATTAATGCAAGTCGAAATGTTTCAGTGAACGGGTTTCATCAGTTCAGCTTTAGAACATTTACAAAGAAACCTATTGATTTTTTCTGGACAATGACAACATTTGGATTTTTTAAAAACAAGTGAGTTTCTTAGTGACGGTAACGTAAAAACAAGAACATGGTAAGATCTTTATATAATGTAATACTTAGAGCAACCTCAAAAATATGTGAAGGAACATACTCAAAGGTAAATAAATAAAATACAATTATAAAAAAAGTAAAATGCTAGGACCAGCAGATGGCAATAATGGTTTCGTGACTGGACCTCACATAGTTGACCACAGTTGGAGTCCCAGACCCGGCATCTTGAAACACATGCTGGGTGCACATGTGCGTGCCCAAAATCCCAAGAGGAGAATGGAAGAGAAGGAACTGTGGCATGGCCATCCCCCCACGGGTGATTTCTTGCTTTCTGTCTCTCTGTTGAGTGCCTGCGCCATATAGCAAAATTCTCTCTCTCAAAAAACAAACAAACAAAACAAAACAAAAAAAACAGTAAAATGCAACACACGCATTGTCTAGAATTCGTGTAAAAGTGTTCAGATGAATCACCAAGTGACAATTTTAGAAAAGGAAGCACCTTATCAGTCATTAACTTCCTGTTTCAAAAATCTAGACATAGAAGAGCAAAGTGAACCACAGAGGTAGAATGAAGGAATTAACACAGACCGTTTAAATAATTAAAATGGAAAATGAAAAGAAAAACAGAAACAAAAAATAAAGAGGACTGGTTCTTTGAGCATATTGACAATATTTACAAACTTCTAGAAAGACTGACAATGAAAAAAAACAGAGAAAGAACACAAATGACCAATACAAAGAATGAAACAATGTCTAGACTCTGCAGACATCAAGATGATAAAAAGAAAAATAATATAGAAAACTCTCCACAATTCACTCTAATTCAAATAGTATATTTAAATAGCCCTATAAGTTTTCAGAAAATTAAATGTTATTTGTTTACGTGTAAAGAATTATTCATTTCATTTTATTATTATTTTTAAATTTGTTATAGGGTACATACAGTCACCAGAGAGAGAGATAAAGTGAGAAAATTAGCCGCTGGGTCCAGGACTCAAACTACGGTCAGCCATGTGAGAGTCCATTACCTCATCCACCAAAACACTTTCTTGCCCCAGAAAACTAAATCCTTTTTTTTTTTTTGAGAGATTTTTGCCATAGGGCGCATGCACTCGCCAGACAGACAGAGAGAGACATAGAGACAGAAAGCGAGAAATCACCCCTCAAGGGGGATGGCCATGCCACAATCCCTTCTCCTCCATTCTCCTCTTGGGATCTTGGGCACGCATGCACACACGCCCGGCGTGAGTTTTAAGCCACCGGATTCAGGACGCGAACTGCGGTCGACTACATGGGAGTCCAGCGACATAGCCATTATGCTAACTGCTGGTTCCCAAACTCAATCTTAATATGAAAATACAACCAAAATCTTCTCTTGTTCAAGATTATTTCACTGGACAATTTAAAGATTAAATAAATGATAATAAAACAAGTATTAACATTAATTTTACATCATCACTTCCAGAAAATACAACAGGGAACACACTTCAATTTATTTTCCTACTCTGTTGTTTCAAATAATTATTTATTTAACTTAGTTTATTATAGTTTATTATCTTAATTTGCTGTAGGACACTTGTTCTCATGGGAGGAGTGGGAAGAGAAAGCAGGTTGCCAGATCTGGGACTTGAACTGCAGTCAGCCAGTTCACTGGAGCCCAGTGCCCCAATCACCATGCCACCTGCTGGCCCCTATTACTCTGTTATTAAAATGATACTGAAACCAGACAAATACAGTAGCAAAAACTAAATCTAAAGCCATAATCCCTCATGGATGCAGACCTCAACATTCTTAAGTAAATACTAACAAATAGAATGAAGCAAAATGTAAAGGAATTATGAATCATCATAAGTGGGGTTTACCACAAAGATTCCAAAGTGGTCCAATACTCAAAAATTCATTAACGCAATCCAGCAAATGAACAAGTGAAAGGTACACCGTCACATGGTCTTGTTTACTGAGTCGTGCAAAAAGTTATGATGCATTTTTCTGTATTTTTGAAATGACAAAAATAAGAAATGGAAAAGATGAGTGGGGGCCGGATACCGGGGAATCTGGAAGGAAATGGATGTGTTCACGAAGAGCATGGGAGGGCCCCTGCTGTTGGGGGAGAGGGTCCTCTGTCTCCACAGCTCAGTGCATGCCCGACTGTGCTCTTCCGCACCGGGTCTGCAAGGTGTCATCGGGAGAGGTGAGCCTCGTGTGCGCAACCTCTGTCTTAGTTCTCACAACTCCGTGAACTTACAATTACTTACAGCTTACCTAAGGAAATTATATAGGAGGGGAAATAGCTCCTTGATTTTGCGGTTCACTGTTCCTAAATTCGTTAAGACACAGCAAATGCAAACATGATTATCACATAACATTGCTTTTTAAGACGGGCCTGAACAAGTATGCTGTTACTACAAAGAGGGGAGGAGAATGTTCGAAACTATTCGCAAATATTGTAAATGATGACGTTCAAAAAGGACAAAAATTAGCATGAGATTTCTTTTTGAACATCAGATTTCACTTTTGAGAAGACGTAAATGTTTTTCTAAGATATGCATACTGTGCATTCTCCTTTCCCCTCCCTACTTCATGTTCACACAGCAGCTCATTATGCCCTATCCCTTCATGCTTGCTGCTGAGTGACTATTATATGACAATTATGGTTTCAGTCTGATTGCGTCTAAGGAATAAATCGATTAGTTTCATATTGTTTTCCTTGCAGAAATGTTGCTTACCTGATTAAGCATTCAGTTTTATCATTCATCGCTAGTTAAGACCAGCAATGTGCCAAGAGATACATCTAAAGACTTGGTTTCTTACATCTTGGTCCAAATTAAATTTTAATGTTATTAACAGTTTCAATTACCATTGATTACACCATGCTCACGTTTTCCTGGGTCAGCATGAGTGACAACTGTGAATGGTAATAGCTACCCCCATGAACACAGGGTCCCTGTGGCGAGGCTGTCATTAGAAACCCTGTCACTGCCAGCGAGCACTTCGGCAAGTCCGTGCCCCTGTGACACAGACAAAAACCACGCTTTGTGTCGGTCATTCCAGTGCGTTGTTAATAAGGTGAAGCAAATTATAGGTTGCTAATATGCCCTGGAAGATTTCACAGGATGCACTATAAACCAGGCCGAGTGCAACTTATCATTAGGGCATGACTGTTACGTATTTGTTATGACATTTTTTTTCATGTTAAATATATCATTACCCTTCTATTTTAAAGATTCTTAAAAGATAACTAATTGTGGGACCAGCAGTTAGCATAATGGCTATGTTGCTGGACTCCCATGTAGTCGACAGCGGTTTGAGTCCCGGACCCGGTGGCGTAAACTCACACCAGGTGCGTGTGCGTGCGTGCCCAAGATCCCAAGAGGAGAATGGAGGAAAAGGGATTGGGGCGTGACCATCCCCCCTGAGGGGTGATTTCTCGCTTTCTGTCTCTCTCTGTCTTTCTGGTGTGTGCACGCACCCAAAAACCTCTAAAAAAAAAAAAACTAATTGAATGTTTTTAGGACCAACCCTTACTGAATGAGTGTAATATTTTAAGCATTGTGACTGACGTGACCTCCATGTAAGACGTAACGTCAAGGCTGTAAAATACACAGGTAAGCACAAAGTCTTCTCATCATTATTTTAGGGAGTACTTTTAAGGTTTTGAAAACATACATCATGAGATAACTGATTATTTGTGTGGAGACGCAACAAAAATCCTAACATAGTCTAAGGCCAGACTTAGCACATGAGTAGAGGAATACATGAGAGACACTGCAGGGGGGAGACAGCCAGACTCACTTTTCAAGACACCAAAATACACAGCCAGAAGCTGAATGAAGGGCCTTCTCCATGGCTCGATGGTGAAGCAGGCAGGTGTCCCATGGCTGGCCCAGTGCTTCCAGTCCAAGGCCAGGCAGCTTCAGAAGCAAGCTGAGCACATGTGCCTACATCCCCCAGATCCCATAAGGAGGGAGAGATGAAGGGATATGGTGTGTTCTTTCCCCAAGGAGGTGCTCTCACTTCTTCCTTGCTGTCTTTCTCTGGTGAGCCTGCAAGCCCCCTAAGGAAACCGGAAATGGTTAAAATAGTGCAAGTTAGAGAGCACTCCTCAGTTCTTGACTAATTCTTAGCAGAGTAGTCACCACTAACACTATCCAACACTGTAGGTGGTTTTAATGTACTCATATACATAAGGTCAAATGTTTGCCAACTAACAAGGAAATTGAAATGTGTGTTCTTAGGCCAGCAGGTGGTGCGGAGGTTAAGGCGCTGGTTCTCACATGGCTGACGGAGTGGGCCAAGTCTCAGACGTGGAGACTTGGGACACAAGCGGGGCACACGTGTGTGTGTACATGACCAGACCCTGAGGAGAACGAGGAGAAGGAATTGCAGTGTGCCATCTCCCCGGGCCTGTTTGCTCTCTGTCCCTCTCTCTCTCTCCCTCCGTCAGTCTCTCACCAGCAAGTGTGCAGGCCCGATAGCAAGCTAGGAAAAGAAAAAAGAAAAGGAAAGAGAAAAGAAATACATGTTCTCTTGACTGTCAGAAGAGATTACATACTAGTTTATTTTATTAAAACTAGAAGATTAGGGACCAGCAGGCGGCGTGGTGGTTAAGGTGTTAGACTCCCTCACGGCTAACTGATTCCAGTCCTGGACCCGATGACTTGCCTTCTCACTCTCCCTCTATCTCGTCAAATGGAATAATAATAATAAATAAATAAAACCAGGACCAGCAGTTATCGTAATGGCTATGTCGCTGGACTCCCATGTAGCTGACCGTGGTTCGAGTCCTGGAACTGGTGGCTTAAACTCATGCCAGGCGCGTGTACGTGCATGCCCAAGATCCCGAGAGGAGAAAGGAGAAGGGATTGTGGTGTGGCCATCCCTCCTGGGGGGGGGGGTGATTTCTCGCTTTCTGTCTCTCTGTCTTTCTGGGGAACACACATGCCCTTTAGCAAAAACCTCTCCAAAAAAAAGAAAAAAAATAAATAAATGAATAAAACCAAATAAATGATCATTAAAAATAAAGCTCTTTTAAAAATAAAACTAGAAGATTAAGTAAAAATTTATGAATAACACATTTTGAACTTTTTCATGCTAAGAACTTCCCCATGTTTCCTCGTTATGAAATTTTATTTGTTTATACATTTATTTTGTGTGATCACTGTTCAGTACTTGTGCTGAGCTAGAGCTAAATCTAGGAAGGAGACCCCACTTCGCTACTGCAGCGTTAGCTGCTTGTAGCTAAGTTTTATCAAGTTTAAAAAAAAAGAACTTCCCGGAAGAACCACATAGCATTGTGTAAATATATGTAAAACCTACACTAATTTTAAAATTTTATTTTGGATCTTAGTTGATGTAAGTAATTTGTAAGAACTAAAGTCTTAAAACTGCAAGAACTACATATGTACGTGTGTGTATGAGTGTGTGTGTGTGCGTGTGTGTGTGTATGCTTGATAGATGATAACCAGCCTTAAAGGGAGTGGGTTAACATTCCTTTTGCTGTACAATGACTAAATTATACTTAATACTACAATTCTACTTTCTTTTTCTTGAAATATGCGGCAAGCTATGTTGATCCAAACACTTTAACCATGCCAGAGGTTGGCCCAATTTTGTTTTCTTAAATGAGCATATGATTGATGTAAGTTTTCCAGATGTGAAACCAATCCAAACAGAAAACACTGCAGACTTAGAAAAGGCTCAGCTTCAACACAATAAAGACTTACGTCAATGGTTGTCTGGCCAGCAGGTGTGTAAAGGTTAAGACACTGGACTCCCACATGGCTGACTGTCCCGACCTGGGGGACAGTCAAACAGGTTTCCTGAGGGAAGAAGTGAGAGATGGGACGAGCGGCATAGTGTTAAAATAAGGAGACAACGCAGTGTTACAACTCTTCAGGGTCATCCGTTTGCTGTGGGCAGCATGGAGACGACACAGTGTCACAACTCTTTAGGGTCATCCAGAGAAGACGCAGTGTCACAGCTCAGGGTCATCCAGAGATGACACGGTGTCACAACTCTTCAGGGTCTTCCAGAGATGACGCAGTGTCACAACTCTTCAGGGTCTTCAGGGTCATCTGGAGACAATGCGGTGTTACAACTCTTTAGGGTCTTCCAGATCATCTGGTGATTGTGGGCCGGGGGTCATGGTTATATACATGATGGTGGGCCATGATTGGTTGTAAAAGGTGAATTATGATTAGTTGTAAAAGGTGGGTTATGATTGGTTGCTTTGTAGACCAATCATGAGGTGCCAGATATGCAAATCTGAGGAATTCTAGTGGCCAATCAGAGTATAGTTTTGAAGGTGAGGTTTTGAAGGGAAGCCAATCATGGCTTTTGGCATTGCGTAATTGTTTGATCTCTGAGAAACCAGCGATATTCGCTGGTGCGCAGCCTCCCACATATCCATCCCCCTTCTCTGTTTTAATTTGAGAGATGAGGAAAAGGCCTGGGGGAATCGTGCCAGTCTTAGGTTGAAGTCGTTTATGGAACCATAAGTCCATTCTTACCTGCCCTTGGAGAGTCCCATAGCTATGATGGGCCTCCTGTCTTAGGTGGAAGGACTGAACAGTTATTGGGTTCATCAGACTCTCTTACCCGTCTTTGGCTAACCGATTCAGCGCCTCAGGCAAGACCAGTATAGGAGTGTTGGTCTTCCATAAGCAAGTCAATTTGTTGTTTGAGGAATGACATGTGCCTATTAAATATAACAGGTCCCAGTGAGCAAACAATTAAAAGGCCAATGAGTGAGCCAAGGAGGGAGAGCAGGAAAGGGAGGAGACCGTTCCAGGCGACCATTGGCGAGTTGTTTTCTACATTGTTGGAGAGATTCTTGGAGTTGATGTATTTTGTCACGAATGATGTCGGACTTGTTGGCGTAAAAGCAGCAGCATTCCTGTAAAGAAAGACAGAGACCCCCCTGTTCTGCCAGGAGGCGATCTAAACCTCGTCTATTTTGAAGAACCGCCTCAGCCGGGGAATCGAGTTGGTCTGAGATAAGACCCTCAGTGACTTGGCATAATAACCCAAGCCAGTGGAGCCGGCAGCTCT
>NW_006204918.1:3035835-3036355 GCF_000334495.1 Tupaia belangeri chinensis
GGTGGGTGTTTTCCTTAAAAGCCTCTACATATTCTGATTTCCAAAGCAGGTAGTCTCCTTCTGAAAGTGTAGCTCAGGCTAATAAACATAGTCAGACTGTGTGAGCCAGTCCTCGGCGATAGCTTCAACTATAGCTAAGGTATACGGAGCAGTAGCTCCACATTGGACAACTGCCACCTTAATTTCTTTTATCATTTTAAAGTCAAACCTGCTGTGACGGTGCCAAACCTGTCCTTGGGGATCTGTAGTTTCCATAACAGGGAATCTCTCAAAGTCTGTCATATGTTCTCCCTGAACTAGTTTTTTTTCTTTGTCTGTATTGGTTTTTAGTTTCTCTAATTGTGATACAAAAGGTATCTGCCTGGATAATATTTTTTTTTAAAGAATTATTTCATTTAACTTTATTATTTATTTATTTTAATTTGACCAGAGAGAGACAGAGAGAGACCAAGAGAGAGAGGGAAAGTGAGAAAGCAAGCTGCCAGGTCTGGGACTCGAACCATGGTCAGCCATGTGGGAG
>NW_006204918.1:3036444-3040541 GCF_000334495.1 Tupaia belangeri chinensis
AGACTCTTTTGCTATATCTCTGCATCAGTAACAACACAAACACTTGCAGTGGAATAAGGTTGATGATAAACACATAACCACCCCAAGCAAAGACCATATAGAAATACGATAAACGGCACCACATTGTCCAAAAAACTGACTCAGTTTTTGACTCATTTTTATTTGGCACTTGTAGAGCCTTAAGGTTGTTTTTCTTTCTTAGTTTTTTGGATTTTTTGGGTTTTGTCTCGCCTTCAGGACTTTTACCTTTGACCCCAGACCCAGCAGCTTGAAACTCAAACTGGGTGCTTGTTCGTGCATGCTCAAAATCCCAAGAAGAGAATTAGAGAAGAGATTGTGGTGTGGCCATCCCCCTGAGGGGTGATTTCTCACTTTCTCTGTCTCCCTCTGTCTCTCTAGAGAATGCACACACCATATAGTAAAAATACCTCAAAGAAACAAAACCCCAAACTGCATTAATAAGATATATTACTATAAAATGTATACGTTTCCAGGATAAAGTACATTTTTAGAGACATAAAGGTAGAAAATTTCTTTCAGCATTTATACTTGCAATCTGTAGACTGTGCCTTTTTTTTTTTTTATTTTGGAGAGGTTTTTCGCTATAGGGCGCATGCACTCACCAGACAGACAGAGAGAGACATAGATACAGAAAGCGAGAAATCACCCCCCAGGGGGGATGGCCATGCTGCAATCCCTTCTCCTCCATTCTCCTCTCGGGATCTTGAGCATGCATGCATACGCGCCCGGCGTGAGTTTTAAGCCACCGGGTCCGGGACGCGAACTGCGGTCGACTACGTGGGAGTCCAGCGACATAGCCATTACGCTAACTGCTGGTTCCCTAGACTGTGCCTTTTTAAAAATTATTTTATTTAACTTAATTTATTTACTTTGAATTTTTTACCTGAGATGGACAGAGAGAGAGAGAAAATGAGAAAGCAAGCCACCAGGTCTGGGTCTCAAACCACAACTGGCCATGTGAAAGTCCAGAGCCCTTAACCACCACGCCACCTGCTGGTCCCCTGTGCCTTTTTATTAAAGCTTATTCCCAGTACTTAAAAAAAAAAATCTATTATTTTAGATTTATAAATCCTTAACATATAACTTTTAACAAACATACATAAAAACTACAGACCCAGTAGACATAAACAAAAAAGTTAAACAAATAGATATTTTAGAAAATTCTAAGTAAAGAGGAAAATGCAAGAAAATACAAATATATGCCATTATGAAAAATAAGAGATATAATAATCAAAAGAAAAGATAAAAATGTTAATATTACATATGGTATATTTCATTCTTCCTTTTTTTTTGGAGAGGTTTTTCTTATAGGGCACGTGCACGTGTCAGAAAGACAGAGAGACAGAAAGCTGGAAATCATCCCCCAGATGGATGGCCTCATCACAATCCCTTCTCCTTCATTCTCCTCTTGGGATCTTGGGCATGCACATACATTTGTCTGGCATGAGTTTAAGCCACTGGGTCCAGGATTTGAACCATGGTCAACTACATGGGAGTCCAGCGACATAGCCATTATGCCAACTGCTGGTCCCACAATTCATCCCGCTTTTGAAGCCTTGTAGCCTTGTGGTCAGGTGTTTTGTGCAGAAGAATGGGGCCCTTTCTGTTGACACATGCTGGCTGTAGGCTTCGCAGTTTTCAGCGTGACTCGTCGAAGTGAGTGCACTTCTCAGGTTTCACTGGGGTTCAGAAAGCTGTGGTGGCTCAGACCCCACCAAATAGTGGCCAGGACTGATTTTGGTGCAGTTTTGCCTTTGGGAAATGCTTTGGAGCTTCCTTGGAGTCCAGTCCTTACAGTTGTCATATAAAACCCACGTTTTGTAGCTCATCACAATCTGATTCAGAAATGGTTCATTGTTGTTGTATAAAATATGGGAAAAAACTTCAAATGATGTTTTAAAAACATTTTTGGTCAGCTCATAAGTAACCAGCTTATTGAATTTTTTCATCTTTCCAATTTGCTTCAAATGTCAAATAACTGTAGAGTGTTTGATGTTGAGTTCTTTGGCAACTTCTCTTGTCATCATAAGAGAGTCAGCTTTTAGCTTTGATGATCTGTCTGAATTGGTCATTGTCAACTTCTTTCTTTTTTTTTGTTTGGAGAGGTCTTGGCTATAGGACAAGTGCATTCGCTGGAAAGACAGAGAGAGACAGAGAGACAGAAAGTGAGAAATCACATGCCAGGGGAGATGGCCATGCCACAATCCCTTCTCCTCCATTCTCCTCTTAGAATCCTGGGAACGCACACGTGCCTGGTGTGAGTTCAAGCCACTGGGTTGGGGACTCAAACCATGATCAACTACATGGGAGTCCAGCGACACAGCCATTACTCCAACTACTGGTCCCGGTCATTGTCAACTTCTGATGGCTAGCACTACACTCCTTATCTTCAAGGCTCTAGTCTCCTTTGCAACTTCTTGAACCCTCTCTGCACTGTATGTTCATTAGAAGTTCCTGAACAATGCGTCATTGATGTTGTGAGTTGTCTCTGCTGCTAATGACCCATTTTGTACTCAGATAATCGTTGAATTTGCCTTTTTTCTTACACCATTTTCATAGTCTAAAATACAAATAAAATAAACAGCAGGAACCGCACACTTGCGTGGGGGGATTAAAAGCCACTGGGTTGGGGACTCAAACCATGATCAACTACATGGGAGTCCAGCGACACAGCCATTACTCCAACTACTGGTCCCGGTCATTGTCAACTTCTGATGGCTAGCACTACACTCCTTATCTTCAAGGCTCTAGTCTCCTTTGCAACTTCTTGAACCCTCTCTGCACTGTATGTTCATTAGAAGTTCCTGAACAATGCGTCATTGATGTTGTGAGTTGTCTCTGCTGCTAATGACCCATTTTGTACTCAGATAATCGTTGAATTTGCCTTTTTTCTTACACCATTTTCATAGTCTAAAATACAAATAAAATAAACAGCAAGTAATAAGTCATTAGAAAATAAAAAATATGAAGCTAGAAATGTATATTAAAATAATGTCCAGCAGGACCAGCAGTTGTCAATGGCTATGTCAATGGACTCCCATGTAGTTGACCATAGTTTGAGTCTCGGACCTGGTGGCTTAAAATCATGCCAGGCGCATGTGCGCATGTGCCCAAGATCCTGAGAGGAGAATGGAGGAGATGGGATTGTGGTGTGGTCATCCCCCCGGGGGATGATTTTTCGCTTTCTGTCTCTGTCTGTCTGGCGAGCACACACGCCCTATAACAAAAACCTCTCAAAACAAAACAAAACAAAACAAAACAAAAAAGTCCAGCACAGCCATATTTATTTAAGAATGTATCCAATATCAAATAGCAAATTTCAAAAGTGCAAAACTGTAATTACTTCTGCACTGACCTAATAGTTTTAATTCAGTTATTAGCTATCAAATTCTTACCATGTTCCTGAAAGTATATTTTTCATCTGAGATTTGCAACTGTTCTCTAAATTAGACAGTTTTCCTATCCTACAGATGAGGAACTGAAAGTCAAAGAAATCAAGTAATTTGCTATCTGATTAGTGCATAGTTGAAACCTGCTTCAAAAAATAAGTCTATTGGGAGCCAGCAGTTAGCGTAATGGCTATGTTGCTGGACTCCCACGTAGTCGACCACGGTTCGTGTCCCGGACCTGGTGGCTTAAAACTCACGCCGGGCGTGTGTGCGTGCGTGCCCAAGATCCCGAGAGGAGAATGGAGGAGAAGGGATTGCGGCGTGATCATCCCCCCTGGGGGGTGATTTCTCACTTTCTGTCTCTATGTCTCTCTCTGTCTGTCTGGCAAGTGCATGCGCCCTACAGTGAAAATCTCTCCAAAAAAAAAAAAATCTATTAGTATTAAATTCACTTTCACTATGTCAGTTTGCCTCTCTCTCTGAGGACATCTCTAATACTATGAGCATCAAGTGACTGCTTAAAGTTGTGGATTACACGAAGTAGTGAATTTCTGCTCTATACCAGAAGAGGTGTCATTGTTTTCAGTTTCACCCATCTCAGCAAAATCACTGTTGGCCATGAGAGTTTTCTGGCTAAACACTCTCACAGAGAAATTCATGGCCTGTCATCAGCAACACAGCTCTTCC
>NW_006204918.1:3040572-3046248 GCF_000334495.1 Tupaia belangeri chinensis
GTTCTCAAGCTCATCAAAGTGCAAAAGACTTGAGCTTCGAACTCGAAATATTGCAAGCATGTCCTAGTGGGTTTCTAGTTAAAAGCTTTCCAGTTGACTGAAGACTGGCTCTTGCAAGACCATTGTGGGAATAAGCATTCTTACCTAGTTAACTTCCTCCCCAAAAAAGTGCTTAAAGAGGGGAAATACAGAAGTCTTTTAAGCATGATATTTTCTTATAGGAAGATTCAAATTAATTGGGATGTATTGGGGTTGTTGCATTTTTTTTAAATTAAAAGGCATTGTTGAATAGGAGAAAAGCTCCCTATTTCTGAAAGACACTTCTCTGATACATTGTTGAAGGGAACTGGTCATATCATGTCATATTTTCAAGTAAATCACTAGTTGGACAGATCTTTAAAGAGCATACATCTATCGGGGGTTGGCAGGTGGTGTGGTGGTTGGGGGCATTAGACTCCCACATGACTGACCTCAGTTCTGGTCCTGGACCTGGTGGCTTCTTTTCTCACTTTCCCTCTTTCTGTCTCACTCTGTCCCTCTCTGGTCAAGTTAAAAATAAATAAATAAGTGAATGGAGTTAAATAAGATAATTCTAAAAGAACATACATCTATCATGCACTTAGAGCTCATTCCTGGCTAATTAAATAGATCACAGAAGTATAGATAACTATTTAGACTAGATGAAACTGAAGTATAATAGCTTACAAACAAGTCCTATGGACTTGGGGGTTTTCCTTGCATTTTGGTCCTGGAAAACAATATAACAGTGTGTTAAAATAATTTTGTGATGTTGAAACTGCTAACAGTGCTCATATTCTTTCCATATTAATCTTACTATCTCTACCAGCACTTTAGGTAATACATGTAATTTTGTGTATCCATGTGACCATTTAGGGCAAGCTACTGAAACTAATTGGGAGACCTACCTTTTACTGCTCACTATGAGACATGCATGCTTTGGTAGGCCACTCTGTACATGGAGGAGATGGAACTGGATGGGCATTCTCTCTTATGTCCCTCCTGGAAAGAATTACTAGGGATATTTACTAACAATGCAGGCTTCCAGGGCTCATTCTTGACCTACAGAATAGAATCTCAAGAGAAGTGAGCAGGCTAGAAAGATCCATTTTAACAATTATGTAAAAGACTCTTACTATCTATTAAATTTGAAGAGTACCAAAGTAGAAAATTTATCTAAATTTTCATAACATTCTTAAAACCTACACATTTTGATCATTAATTATAATCTTCATATTACACAAGGAGTTTGTGTGACTAGAAAACACATCTACAGAAAAGGAGGCATACTAATGGGCAAGAAAAGATTTATGATTGGTTGGAGACCGTCGTGAAGTAACTAATGTGATCTTTGTTGTTGCTTAACTCTATGTCTTTCATGAGCAGAGCGAGAGAGACAGGTACCTCAGAGTCTTCATACCTGTGATCCACCCTGATCCTGAGTCACTCAGACACGGGCATGCGTGTGGATACCTGGGACACTCAGGGACAAAAGCCTAGGATCTTTCCATGTGGATCCAGGTGCATCAACACGGAGCCACTCCCTGTCCCTTGTGACATTTGGATGAATAGATACATTTTCTTTTATCTGTACAACTATCAGCTAACCTCCACCTGCTCATGTCAGTAGGCATTCTAGACTCTCCCTTTCAAGGTTCTTTTTTCCACTTCTTAAACATCCATTTTACTCAGAGATTACTTGGGGTCAGTCCTATATAGAAAACACTTAGAGTCTTTAAAAATTCACAACCATGACTACATTTATCTGTCATGATCTTAGTTATTACTATACCCATGGATGTTTAGTAGTCTAGAAAATGTGGAATGTTAGCACTGTTGCCCTATATTTAGAACTCAGTCTTATAGTTTTTTGTTTGTTTGTATCTCCTCATGTTCGGGTAATAATTAAAATTTTCACTATATAAAATATATAAACCTTTCACATATTAAAATTGTAATGAATAATCTATACATTATGCTGACCTGACCCAACTATAATCAGAAAGTAAACTGTTAAGAATCAAAAGCAATTAGCCAAATCTAGCAACCTTGTGGAAATTCCAGAAGAGCCAGTGGGAAATTTTATCAATTTAGACTATACTATCTTGATCAAGAACTTGAATTAGATCAGACTGGTCACATGGCCTAGTGGTTAACAGAGGTGGATCCCACATGGCTGACCACAGTTCACGTTCTGGTTCCAGTGGCGTTAAGGACATAATGAGCATGTATGTGAGCATCTACAATTCCAAAAGAATAGAGAAATGGAGACAAAGGGGATTGTGGTAGACCCATGCCCCATTGGGGATTAGGGGGTGATAGTGACCCCCCAATTCAGAACTATAAGTTTCTAAATTAAATGATCTAAGAAAAGGGAAGGAAAGGAGTTATTTTTCCTGAGAAACAAGGAGAAATTAAGTAATGTGTCTTATTTTTAATTTGCATTTGCCTTACAGCTCTCACCCTTCCCAGTATTCTGCCAATGTATTTTACTAACATAAGTTGAATCAGAGCACATTCCGATGTTCTCAAGCTCATCAAAGTGCAAAAGACTTGAGCTTCGAACTCGAAATATTGCAAGCATGTCCTAGTGGGTTTCTAGTTAAAAGCTTTCCAGTTGACTGAAGACTGGCTCTTGCAAGACCATTGTGGGAATAAGCATTCTTACCTAGTTAACTTCCTCCCCAAAAAAGTGCTTAAAGAGGGGAAATACAGAAGTCTTTTAAGCATGATATTTTCTTATAGGAAGATTCAAATTAATTGGGATGTATTGGGGTTGTTGCATTTTTTTTAAATTAAAAGGCATTGTTGAATAGGAGAAAAGCTCCCTATTTCTGAAAGACACTTCTCTGATACATTGTTGAAGGGAACTGGTCATATCATGTCATATTTTCAAGTAAATCACTAGTTGGACAGATCTTTAAAGAGCATACATCTATCGGGGGTTGGCAGGTGGTGTGGTGGTTGGGGGCATTAGACTCCCACATGACTGACCTCAGTTCTGGTCCTGGACCTGGTGGCTTCTTTTCTCACTTTCCCTCTTTCTGTCTCACTCTGTCCCTCTCTGGTCAAGTTAAAAATAAATAAATAAGTGAATGGAGTTAAATAAGATAATTCTAAAAGAACATACATCTATCATGCACTTAGAGCTCATTCCTGGCTAATTAAATAGATCACAGAAGTATAGATAACTATTTAGACTAGATGAAACTGAAGTATAATAGCTTACAAACAAGTCCTATGGACTTGGGGGTTTTCCTTGCATTTTGGTCCTGGAAAACAATATAACAGTGTGTTAAAATAATTTTGTGATGTTGAAACTGCTAACAGTGCTCATATTCTTTCCATATTAATCTTACTATCTCTACCAGCACTTTAGGTAATACATGTAATTTTGTGTATCCATGTGACCATTTAGGGCAAGCTACTGAAACTAATTGGGAGACCTACCTTTTACTGCTCACTATGAGACATGCATGCTTTGGTAGGCCACTCTGTACATGGAGGAGATGGAACTGGATGGGCATTCTCTCTTATGTCCCTCCTGGAAAGAATTACTAGGGATATTTACTAACAATGCAGGCTTCCAGGGCTCATTCTTGACCTACAGAATAGAATCTCAAGAGAAGTGAGCAGGCTAGAAAGATCCATTTTAACAATTATGTAAAAGACTCTTACTATCTATTAAATTTGAAGAGTACCAAAGTAGAAAATTTATCTAAATTTTCATAACATTCTTAAAACCTACACATTTTGATCATTAATTATAATCTTCATATTACACAAGGAGTTTGTGTGACTAGAAAACACATCTACAGAAAAGGAGGCATACTAATGGGCAAGAAAAGATTTATGATTGGTTGGAGACCGTCGTGAAGTAACTAATGTGATCTTTGTTGTTGCTTAACTCTATGTCTTTCATGAGCAGAGCGAGAGAGACAGGTACCTCAGAGTCTTCATACCTGTGATCCACCCTGATCCTGAGTCACTCAGACACGGGCATGCGTGTGGATACCTGGGACACTCAGGGACAAAAGCCTAGGATCTTTCCATGTGGATCCAGGTGCATCAACACGGAGCCACTCCCTGTCCCTTGTGACATTTGGATGAATAGATACATTTTCTTTTATCTGTACAACTATCAGCTAACCTCCACCTGCTCATGTCAGTAGGCATTCTAGACTCTCCCTTTCAAGGTTCTTTTTTCCACTTCTTAAACATCCATTTTACTCAGAGATTACTTGGGGTCAGTCCTATATAGAAAACACTTAGAGTCTTTAAAAATTCACAACCATGACTACATTTATCTGTCATGATCTTAGTTATTACTATACCCATGGATGTTTAGTAGTCTAGAAAATGTGGAATGTTAGCACTGTTGCCCTATATTTAGAACTCAGTCTTATAGTTTTTTGTTTGTTTGTATCTCCTCATGTTCGGGTAATAATTAAAATTTTCACTATATAAAATATATAAACCTTTCACATATTAAAATTGTAATGAATAATCTATACATTATGCTGACCTGACCCAACTATAATCAGAAAGTAAACTGTTAAGAATCAAAAGCAATTAGCCAAATCTAGCAACCTTGTGGAAATTCCAGAAGAGCCAGTGGGAAATTTTATCAATTTAGACTATACTATCTTGATCAAGAACTTGAATTAGATCAGACTGGTCACATGGCCTAGTGGTTAACAGAGGTGGATCCCACATGGCTGACCACAGTTCACGTTCTGGTTCCAGTGGCGTTAAGGACATAATGAGCATGTATGTGAGCATCTACAATTCCAAAAGAATAGAGAAATGGAGACAAAGGGGATTGTGGTAGACCCATGCCCCATTGGGGATTAGGGGGTGATAGTGACCCCCCAATTCAGAACTATAAGTTTCTAAATTAAATGATCTAAGAAAAGGGAAGGAAAGGAGTTATTTTTCCTGAGAAACAAGGAGAAATTAAGTAATGTGTCTTATTTTTAATTTGCATTTGCCTTACAGCTCTCACCCTTCCCAGTATTCTGCCAATGTATTTTACTAACATAAGTTGAATCAGAGCACAGCCATATGAGATGAAGGGGACTAGAGATGAATGCGATTTAATTTCAATATTTTAAGATTATTTTTTCTCTTAGAGAGGGAGCAGAGACAGAGACAGAGAGAGCAGAGACACCCCCCTCAGCAGTGTCTCTCCACACCACGCTCCTTCTCCAGCTTTCTAGCGAGAACGGATCACAGGTGCCACGTCTGGCTGATTCAGGGAAATCCAGGATCCAAAACCAGGCCCCCTACCTGGTTTCACGGTGCTCTATGGCACGTGCCACCGCGACTGCCAATCTCCATTTTCTCTCTCCTTTAAGAGATTACCAGTTGATGACCAATGGTACCAATATCTATGGCACCTGCTAAAGGCAGAAACTTTTTTCAATGTCTTTTTCAGAGGAAGAAAGAGTTCTCTAATAATAGATTGGAAACTGAAAAATCTTTGCAGGTTACCAAAACAATAGCTTAACTTATCTGGATGAGAGGTAAATAAATATAGCAAGTTAGTAATAGGATGTGAACTAGAACTCGAGTCTTTTAATGATCAGTTTACTTTTCTCTGTGCCATTCTATTACTTAACTATTTATAAAAGCGTGGCTTTACTTTTTTTTTTTTTT
>NW_006204919.1:0-1945 GCF_000334495.1 Tupaia belangeri chinensis
CCAACCAGTTAAAGATTTGACAAGATTTCACGATTAACATATTTGGGTAAATCTATAACATACATTAATTTAACATGTCTGATAAATATTATGCTATAGATTCCTGGTAATCTCAAATTATTTTGGAACACAATACCTATTTAAATACAGACTTACATATAAACACATAAATATTCACAAAACATATTCAGACATATAACTAAAATATAATATAAAAAAATTAAAGTTACTTAATTTGACAATGTTCCCCATATTATTTAACATATTAAAATAAGCCTGGTTTTTTGTTTTGTTATGTTTTTGGAAAGGTTTTTGTTATAGGGCATGTGCACACACCAGAAAGACAGAGAGAGACAGAGAGACAAAAAACGAGAAATCATCCCTCCCCCCAGAGGGTATGGCCATGCTGCAATCCCTTCTCCTCCATTCTCCTCTCGGGATCTTGGGCACTTACGCACATGCACTTGCCAGGTTCGGGACTCGAACCATGGTTGACTACCTGGGAGTCCAGCTACATAGCCATTACACCAACTGGTCACGAGTATGACTGGTTTTAACATTTTGGATATCTTAGGGGCTCTCTATAAATATCCAAAAGTTATTTTGAGGTCAAATAGCTTAATTTAGAATTTGATTTTTGGGAAGGAGACCTTGTCAAAAAGAGTGGAATGCTTAAATACTTGATTAACTGGAAATTTTTTCTTTACCTATTTGTAGTCAGCTTATTTGTTAAAGATTTTAAGTCACCAGGAACTTGAGAATCACTTACATTAATTTGTATGAGCACTTTTATATAAACCAAATTGAATGGAATTACCTAAGGCCTTTACCACATAGACACACAGACAACAGATCTCATATGTTTCTGAAAAGTTCTTTGTCTCCTGTTTTAAAATTTGAGAGATTAATCTTTACACGTTTATTTTTTAATCTAAGATTTTGTTAGAAAATTTCACGACCAGCAGAAGGTGTAATTGTTGTTGCTGGACTCCCACATTGTCGACCATTGTTCGAGTCCCAGATTGCGTGGCTTTGTATGCATGCCCAAAATCCTGAGAGGAGAATGAAGGACACCGGAATGGCCATGTCCCTGGGGGGTGACTTCTCACTTTCTGTCTCTCTGTCTCCCGTGAGCACACACACCCTATAGCAAAAGTCTCGCTAAAAAGGAAAATTTGAATACCCATGGCAAGCAGATCCTGCAGAGCTGAGAATGTTTTATACTTGTATAAGTATACACTATAATTGTAGGTCTTGAATGAGTTAATAATGACCACAGATTTTTGTAATTACCATAAAGGTTGGAAAGTTTATAAGAACACATTATGATATAGTTAGGAAAACAGTTTGTCATGGAGTGCCCTAGAACTTTTAAAGTTGTATTTATTGGCCATTTTTAGACCAGTTTTCCCTCTTGTTAAAGTTATATTGAAGCCAAGTGGGTTGCAAAGGAAAAATGAGCCTCTTCTTTTAGCAGTTTGAGGGCCACGCACTCCCGGTGAGGAAAGATGTGTCCCAGATTTTCCCATCTAGGAGGGAAAGTAGGTCCTTCTTTGTCTCTCCTGTATCAAACTCAATGGAAGTGGCTGTTATCTGATGGTGATTCCTGCTGGGACAGGAACCATCAGATGTGTGCAAAGGCACTAGGGCTGCTCTCACACAGCTCTGGGATAGAAGCCAGAGACGGTGCCCGGCTGTCCTTGGTCATACATTCTTTGTAGGACTGTCCAGCTTGTTGCCAATCCTCAGAATCTGAAGTGCCCTAGTCAAGAAACCAAGAATAGTCCTGGGGAATGGACAGTGACAGGCAACGTGATGCCTCACCTCATCAGGAAACCAAAGACAGTGCTGGGGAATGAATAGTGACAGGTGACATAACATTTCACCTCATCAGGAAACCAAGGATGGTGACACATGATGTGACACACTAGTTTCTGGAGCATCA
>NW_006204920.1:0-498 GCF_000334495.1 Tupaia belangeri chinensis
TGTGTGGTCAACAAAATGTTGGAGGAAAAGGGATGGAAGATGACTATATATAGCAGAGATAGTGTAATAAGAGAGTGGGAAAGGGCAGAGGGTCAGACATGGGGTCAGACATATGTACACACATATACATATATATTAAAGTAGAAATGGAATATTATTGATGATAACATGCATGATTAAGCCACTATGCAGTTTATTCTAGATGGGAAACCATCTAGATGATGCTCAGGGAATGAATGTAAATGAATTAAAAAAGAGTTTCAGGAGAAAAAAATAAAACACTAAGACTATTCTTATTGAAATAAAAAAAAATGCGTATGTAATTACTGCAGTGAGCTATATAGCCCCAGCTAGGTACTTTATAGTATGTTCATTCTACTCACTGAGGTTTATGCCTAAAGTCAGACTTGGGTTCATGTATAGGTATATATCAGCTGTGCTTGCTATTGCAAATATTTAGACTAATTAAGTTCATTAGTAAATCAATTAAATGGGGGG
>NW_006204920.1:1736-5240 GCF_000334495.1 Tupaia belangeri chinensis
CTTCATATCAAACTCCCTTTTAAATAATTTTTAAAAGTTTCTTTATTTATCTCTTCCACAAGAGGGAACAGTGAGGAGGCACCCCCAACAGAATCGTCATGCCACACTCCAAGCCAGCCCAGTCATCCTGGATCATGGGCATGTGCACATGCACACCCTGTGTACACTGGGGTTGTGACTCTGGGACCTTCCATGTGGATTCAGCACCACTGGGCACTGGCATACTATGACCCATGGCAGTTGGCCCTAGTCTCCTTTTCAAAGCCTTCCATACCCACATTGGTGTGTTCACCATTGTCAGCATGCTATTCGAGAAAGTGTTTTTATATTGATTTTTCATTCATCAAAAGACACACCCTGGTCACATGACTGAATTAATAAGGTCACATTTGCTAGGAAGCACATGGCATACACATCGTTTTGGATGAGAATTTCAGCTGGAGTGTGATCAGAACAGTTGTCAAGGAATAACAAAATCATGTTTTTTTTTATTTTTTAAACTTCATATTCTCTTTTACATTCAATCACATTATTTAGCTTACAAACTGAATATTTCAACATGTGAACCTTTCTCCCTAGTCCGGTTGATAAAATTATCTTCAACAAATAATCATCCAGTCCAACTTCCCTGCAGTGAAGCTGGTAAAAACTTTTTTGTGAAACCAGTCAGGAACAATGTGCTTGGTATTTCGTGCTCTTTCATGAGCACAATAATGAACTGGTAAGAAATTCACTCGTTTAAAAGAAGAAGGATGTTGGGGCTGGCAGGTAACATGGTGGTTAAAGGCACTGGACTCCCACATGACTGACCGCGGTTCAAGTCCTGGGCCTGGTAGCTTGCTTTCTCACTTTCCCTCTCTCTCTATCTCTCTATCTCTCTTTGGTCCAATTAATAATAACAATAATAATAATGATGATGATGATAAATAAGATTAAATAAAATAATTCTTTTTAAAAAAGGATGCACGCTTTTGCCTGTCACTGCACATTTACAGTTGTACTTGCCTGCAGTGTCAATGTGTCCTAGCACAGCCATTCTGCCCTTGGCAACCTTCATTGCTGTAGGGCCCTCTCATCAGCTGTAGTCTGCATCTTTCTGCTCAAACGCTGCTGTCTCCTCAGCATTATAGACTTGTTCTGGTGTCTGAATTTCATCAGCAATGACCTTGGAAACCTCTTCAATGAATGTCTCAACAAATTCATGATCCCCTGAAGTTTAATCACCAGTGATCTTTAAAAGTTTACTGCTGAGTCTTTTCTTAAATTTCTGCAATGTGCTCACTGCAATGCTGCCACCCCAAATCTCACTGAGATCTCCATTTTTAGCTTTATGCTAAAAATTTTTTCAAGTGTTTCATTAACTTTGGCTTATCACTTTTGACATAAAACAGCAACAGTTAATCTTTCTGTTTCTTTGGGTTATACAGGGGTCGTTCACCTCCTTACTCTTCTGTGAGACATTTCCCACTTCTGCTGCTGCCCAGTTTCCCCAAGAGCTTCCCTTCCTGTGCTACATGTGGGCATACATGTGTTCTTCTCTGACCAGTGCTACCCCGTGGGG
Source organism: Tupaia belangeri chinensis (assembly GCF_000334495.1). Lineage (NCBI taxonomy): Eukaryota > Metazoa > Chordata > Mammalia > Scandentia > Tupaiidae > Tupaia > Tupaia belangeri. Next base: position 3,298 of record NW_006204920.1, read on the forward strand.
CATCTGAGGTCTCGCTATACATTCAGCAATATCTTTATACCATAGAGCAGAAAATAAGCAAAAACTAAAACAAACAAAACACCAAGACAGAACAGAACAAAACAATAGTAAAACTGCAGAGAGTGATGTTCCTAGGTCTTGGCTGCCACGGGGAAAGTGCACTTTAGCCATTTAAGTGCACGTTGGAGGCATGCCATGTGGGGCACTTGGGTGCATGGGAGATACACCACAGCTGAAGGTGAATGAATGCATCCTATTTCTCTCAGGGATACTGAAAAAACTGTGTGCTGATGTGTGCACTTTGACCAAAATTCATTATATAATGTCAAGGTGGAATGTCCCATTTGCAAAAATGTCTCACTTTCAAACATTTTTGGGTTACAGATTTCCTTTTAGGGATGCTCATTCTGTAAGTGCTAGAAACAAAACAGGGAAAGTTGTAATGGGAAGGTGTTTGTGCCTGAGCAGCTCACTCTCTTCCCAGTAGGTAATTGTATATTTGCATCATGATTTCTGTGGCTAGGAAAGGTTCCTATAGGGTAGGGAGGATGTCCCTGAGGAAATGTTAGACCAGCTGAGATCTGAAGAGTAAGAGTGCAAGACAGGAGAGGGCAGAGGCCTTTCTAGGCAGGGGAGTGGCGTGTGCAACAGCTTTGTCAGAAAGGAGCACAGCTTATTTGAAGAACTTTAGGAAAAAGCTAAAGAATTGTAAGATGAAGCTTAAGATGCAGTATAACGAACGATTACTCGGGGCCTCAAGGGTCATGTTAAAGATTCTGTTGTCTATGTGAGGATGTTTTATTTTTGTTTTCCTACAATATTTATTTATCTACCTATTTATTTGTCATGATTTTTTTTGGGGGGGAGGGGAGAGGTTTTCGCTATAGGGCGTGTGTGCTCACCAGACAGACAGAGAGAGAGACAGAGAGACAGAAAGCGAGAAATCACCCCTTCAGGGGGGATGGTCATGCCGTAATCCCTTCTCCTCCATTCTCCTCTCGGGATCTTGAATTACTCAGAACCCCAAGGGTCATGTTAAAGATTCTGTTGTCTATGTGAGGATGTTTTGTTTGTGTTTTCCTACATTATTTATTTATCTATCTATTTATTTGTCATGGTTTTTCAAGCCATCCGTCCAGGACTCAAGCCACAGTCACCGATGTGGAAACCCACCACACCACCTGCTGGCCCCAATGTGAGGACGTTTTAAGCAGCATCTGTTTCCACATGCTGTGGGAAAGAGAAAAGATAAAAGAGAAGAGATAAAGAAGCACTTCTGGCTGCAGTGGAGAGGGGGTGAGGGGGAGCAAGAATACAGTTCAGGAACACACATAGGGAAGATCACTGGACAACAGAGATTTGAGATATTTGGTCAGGAAATAAAACCAAAAGTCAGAGAATACTACTGGGAGTGCAGGGGGATTAAGGTCCTGTGTTGGTCTGATCTGATGACATCAGAACAGAACTTCATATTTTTGCCTTTTCAGTTTTTATGCCTAGATGTGCTGTATGAATTATACTTAGATTCTAATTGTCAGGCAGGGTCCCAACGCAAATATCCCTGAGGATTAGGCAACAGAGGAGAGTAACTATTAATCCACTAGAATAAGAGAGTCTCATCCTAAGGGATCAGAACATTTAGGCACGAATGAGTTTAGGTATAATTTGTTAACAGCATAATAAATATTATACCCTTGAGTTTAGAAATGACTGTGTAGATGTTCCTCCTAATGACTTACTCTAAACTTTTCCTCTCTTACATTTCAGTTTTAATTAATCTCACTTGTTCTCATATGGAGAAGTCCTTATTTATTTTTTTTTAGGGGTTTTTGCTATAGGGCATGTGCGCTCACCAGACAGACAGAGAGAGACAGAGAGACAGAAAGTGAGAAATCACCCCCCAGGGGGGCTGGCCATGCCGCAATCCCTTCTCCTCCATTCTC
>NW_006204920.1:5447-8318 GCF_000334495.1 Tupaia belangeri chinensis
TTATATAAAGTTAAAAATAACAAAGTACAAACATGCACACTCGTCCTACAGATTCTTCCTGTTGTGGGCGTTTTCTCTTTCCATGTTCCCTAGCAATTTATTTCATAGAATCAGTGTATTGGTAAGGAAAGAACTGGAGAAACTCTGAATGAACGAGGAATAAAGAATAAAGAAGGTAGAAACCTGTGGAAAATAAAAAATACAGAAATAGAGTTGAGGAAATAACACCAGAACCACTAGGACTTTGGGAGGGCTTGAAGGTAGGAAAAAGAAACAATTTGGGATTGTTCACATGCATCAGAATGACTCAAAGACAAAAATGTTGAGGCAAGATTTGCTTTGGGGAGATAGAAGGTCAAACAGTTATTTTCAGAGTTTCAGCAAATTTGCTATGTGCGATGTAAGCATATGAATATATGGCATGAAATCAAACTTATATGCACAAATTTATTATGTGACTTCAGGAATATTACCTAATATTATTGAACTTTGTTTAATCTTCTGTAAAATGATCTCATGGGACTTTTTTAGGGGGAGGGAAGATTTTTTTTTTAATTAGAAAAACAAATATACAACTTGGAATGAATTTGAGGCAACTTGTGCCATAAGTAGATTTTCTTTAAGTGGCTAAGCAAAGTTTAAAAAGCAAGTAATAATAAAAGAAAATGTTTCTGGAACAGGATCGGTGGTGCAAGAACACAGTGTATGAGTACCTGAATAATATACCTGTTTTGCAATAATGCAGCTTTTAAATACATATTGTTGACTGTTCATAGAGCACACAGAATTACAACTTCACACTTCAATAACAGCATGCTGATAATTTCTAAAGAAAATTAATTAAGAAAAGGCATAATCTAGATGTTTCCCTATTTGATCAACTCCACCTTAATTTAGATTTGCAAAAGACCATAGATGAAACCAAAGTAAGCTACATGTTACATGTTACTTGATCAATTTTCTAAAATAAGGTCTCAGGAAAATAACAGTAAGCTATAGGAGAAACATGCAGGAATGATTCCTAATTACTACCCATGCTTATTTTCTTGTCAGGAGAGAGAAACTTTTCACAGATAAATTATAAACTAAGAAAAGGTAAATAATTTTGCACAAGAAATTTAACCCATTCTTTACAAAGATTTCACTTTGCTGTCATCATTTGTACACTCTTCTTAGTTTACTTGACCATCACCATCAATTTCTGCCTCATTTCATCAACTTCTTCATCTGTTAATTTCTCTGTAAGGTCATAACATGGTGAAGTTCTGCTGTGCTAATAGAGCAGCCGCCATCCTTCTCAAGCACATGGAATGCTTCTGTAATTTTTTCTTCACTGTCTGTGTCTTTTGTTTTTCTTGCCATCATTGTCAGAAATTCAGGGAAGGCAATTGTGCCATTACCATCAGCATCTACTTATTAGTAATGCCCTATAATTCTGCTTCTGTGGAATTCTGCCCAAGAGACCTCATTTCTGTTTCCAATTCCTTTGTAGTTACATTAATCGTTCTATCACCACCCTTGTCGAACAGTGAAAAAGCTTTGAATTCTGTAGTTTGCTCTTTAGTGGGTTGATCAACAATGCTGCAAATGCTATCAGTTTCTGCTTTCAGTTGGTCAACCATGCTGCAAATGCTATCAGTTTCTGACAAGGGACCTCTGACTCCACTCAGACTAATCATCTCATGGGACTCTCATATAGATTAAATTAGACAATATATGCAAAGTGCCTGGTAGAAGTAAGGGCTCAGTAAGAGGTAACTCATCATTGTTATCCTAGGCAGGTGCTCTGAAAGCTACTTAGGTCATGTTTCTCAAACTCTTCTCTGTCTCTGAAAGCTACTTAGGTCACGTTTCTCAAACTCTTCTCTGTCTACACCAAGCAGCCATTAACCAGTTAAGGAAGAGTGGTTAGAGAGTGTTGAACAGTAGATGTGGTTATTTAAAAAAGAAGAAAAAAAGGAGAGAACTAGCAAACTGAAACAACATAGAATATGTAAAGTGGATAAGAAGCCTTTTTTAACAATGTGATATATACACATTGCATAAAATCTAGCATTTTAATCATTTTGAACTGTAGGGTTCAGTAGGGTTAAGTTAAGGAAGAGTGGTTAGAGAGTGTTGAACAGTAGATGTGGTTATTTAAAAAAGAAGAAAAAAAGGAGAGAACTAGCAAACTGAAACAACATAGAATATGTAAAGTGGATAAGAAGCCTTTTTTAACAATGTGATATATACACATTGCATAAAATCTAGCATTTTAATCATTTTGAACTGTAGGGTTCAGTAGGGTTAAGTATACTCACTTTGTTGCTTAACTAATCCCCAGAGCTTTTTCATCTTGAGGAACTAAAACTCTGTACTCATTAAACAACAACTCTCCATATCTGTCCACCCCCCAGCATCACTGGCCCCTGAAACCAGCATTCTACACTGTTTTTCTATGAATGTGACTACTCACTCTAGATTTTTGTATTAGTGGTTTTTTACAATAGCTGTCTTTTTATGACTGCATCACTTCACTGAGCATTATGCCCCCAGTACTTTCCATGTTGTAGCATGGATCAGAACTTCCTTTCTTTTCAAGTCTGTGTGTATCTACTGCATTTAGTTTATCCACTCATCATCAGTGGACATTTGGTTTGCTTCTGCTTTGGCTATTGTGAATAATGTTTCTATGATCCTGGGTGTCCAATTATATCTTTGAGATTTCATTTCTTTTGTGTGTATAACAGAAGTGAAATTATTGGTTCCTATGCTATCTTCTCTTTGACAACACTGGATGGGAGGGCTTCTCACTGCTTCTACCACAAGGGGTAATTTAGGATATTGGCACCATGGTGCAGTAGGAAGTCCATGACACAGAAAAGTTCA
>NW_006204921.1:0-1901 GCF_000334495.1 Tupaia belangeri chinensis
CTATTTTGTCTGATCTCAGTATAGCCAACTCTAATGTTTTAAATTTTGGTTTTCATTTACATAAAATATTTTTTTCTAGCCCTTTCCTTTCAGTCTATGTATGTCCTTAGCAGTGAGGTCTGTGTCTTGTACGATGCTGTGTCTGGTTTCTATACATCTTAATTTATAAAGCGTTGCTTTGTCCCCTATCATGTGGCCAATCTTCAAAAATGTTCCACTTGGGGATGAGAAAATTGTATATTTTGTGGTAGTTGGGTGAAATACTCTGTAGATGTCAAGTCCATTTTATGTATGACATCATTTAAAACAAACAAATGAGTGTTTATAACCTATGAAACACAGCAGAAGCAGTCATAAGAGAAATTAGTGCCCACAAGAAAAGCTATAGATAGCTTCTGATTTTGTGTCTATTTAGCCAGTCTTTGTCTTGTACTAGGAGTAGTTAATCCATTAACATTCAGTGTTATTACTGATATTTGTGGACTTATCCCTGTCATTTTGTTAGCCATTTTTTTTTTCAGTTTTTGTTCTCCTATTTCCTATTGTCTCTCTTTAGTTATCCTCATATAGTACTTCCTGTGAAGCTAGTCTAGTATTGGTAAATTTTTTCAGTTTTTATCTGAGAATATTTTTATTTGTTCTTCCCATTTGAAGGATAATCTTGCCAGATATAGTATTCTTGTTTGAAATTGTTTTTCTTTTCATATTTTTTGACTGAATATTGAATATTCAGTTAGACTACATTCTTGGCAATGAAATAAATCTTTTATTTTATTTTCTTTTTTGAGAGGTTTTTGCTATAGGGTGCGTATGCTTGCCAGAAAGACAGAGAGAGATAGAGAGACAGAAAGCAAGAAATCACCCCCCAGATGGGATGGCCATGCCGCAATCCCTTCTCCTCCATTCTCCTTTTAGGATCTTGGGCATGCATGCACATGTGGCTCATATGAGTTCAAGCCACCGGGTCCAGGACTTGAACTGTAGTCGGCTACATGGGAGTCCAACAACATAGCCATTACGCTAACTGCTGGTCCCTCTTTAGATATTTTGATTACATCTTTACATTCTTTCCTTGCTTGCATTGTTTCAGCTGAGAGGTCTAATGTTAGCTTAATGAGATAACCTTTATAAATAACTGTTTCTCCCTTGCCATTTTTAGAATATCGTCTTTCTTTGTTATTTTTACCAATCTGGCTATATGTGCTGGGGGAAGTATCTTTTTATGCTGATTCTATTTGGGATTCTTTTTACTTCTTGGGTCTGAATTTCTCCATGTTTCTATATATTTGGAAAATTTTCAGATAGTATTTCATGAAAGAAGTTTTCCATGCCTTTAGCAGTTCTTTACCTTCTGGGATACCCATTATGAGGATACTTGGGTATATCATGGTGTCTAGAATTTCCCAGATGTTGTCCTCATTTTTTTTTTTTATTCTTTTTTGGTGGTTTGGTCAATATTGGAGACTTCATCTTCAAGGTCAAAATTTCTTGGGACTAGCAGTTAGCATAATGGCTATGTCGCTGGACTCCCACGTAGTTGACCACGCTTCGAGTCCTGGACCCAGTGGCTTAAATTCATGCCGAGTGCGTGTGTGTGTATGCCCAAGATCCCAAGAGGAGAATGGCAGAGAAGGGATTGTGGCGTGGTCATCCCCTCTGAGGGGTGATTTCTCACTTTCTATCTCTCTGTCTCTGTCTGTCTGGCAAGGGCACACACTCTATAGCAAAAACCTCTCCAAAAAAAAAAGAAAAAAAGAAAAGAAATTGACCACCACCACCCCTTGGGGATGATTTTTCACTTTGTCTGTCTGGCAAGGGCACACACTCTATAGCAAAAACCTCTCCAAAAAAAAAATTCTTTCTTCTGCATAATCCATTCTGCTCTTAATGCTATCTAGGGG
>NW_006204922.1:0-1182 GCF_000334495.1 Tupaia belangeri chinensis
ACCACAGGGCTGGCTATGTAGGATCCTGGGTTGCCCAACTCTTAATTATAATACTTTGAATGTCACTGAGGGTTTAAGCTGAGATCTAAAGGAGACTTGGTCTAATTTTAATTTTGCCTAATTAAAAAGTTTTAATTCCTTAAAAAAAAAAAGTTTTAATTCCTTGATGTAAGTCAGAGGGTTGGAACAGAGAAGTAGTTTTCTAGCATTCTATAGCTAATGAGGGACAGAGGCAGATTTGAACTCAGGTCTTCTCAAGTAAAGATAAGCTCCTTTTTCTATTGTAAAGATGCCACTATAATTTCTCTAAGTAATTGATGACTTGATAGTTCTTCCATGCCTGAAAAGTTCACACTGCCCCCACACTGCCCCTATATTTTCCCCCCGTTTGTGCCTTTCCTTAACATCTGTCATTTCATTTTGTCCCTCTGGCAGCTCTGTTCTCTATCTCTTCAGCATGATTTATTGTTCTTCAGTAGGTCTGAAAGAGATTTACTTTTTTATCCTGAACCTCAGTTCTATCGTCAAGAAATAGTATTTTGGGGGAACCAGCAGTTGGCGAAATGGCTATGTCGCTGGACTCCCACGTAGTCGACTGCGGTTCACGTCCTGGACCCGGTGGTTTAAAACTCACACCTGGCACGTGTGCATGCATGCCCAAGATCCCAAGAGGAGAATGGAGGAGAAGGGATTGTGGTGTGACCATCCCCACCAAGGATCAAGGTTGTTGACATTAAAAAACATAATAAATTAAAAAATAAAAATATTTTCAAAACCCTGAAAAAAAACCCTTTAAAAATAAGAAACAAAAACTTAGTGGATACTGTTTTATTACATGGATTATATGTAACTGGTTATATGGATATATAAATACTGGGAAAGTCCCTTCACTTTTCAAAACTAAGCAGACTCATTCATGGTTTACTTTGGGTTCATTAATTAAAGGCAAGGACTGAAGATAAGGTAGTAATGTCTACTTTATATTTTTTTGTCTTAACTATGCTAATCCAATTAGAATTCCCTGTATCTGAAACTTTGCCTTATTGAAAGGCATTTCAGTGTGGTTTGTGAATACTATCAAGTAAAGAATATGTAACATATTTTATAAGTGATTTATAAGAGCAGGTGTTTTTGAAAGTCAGTGTGTAGAGATTTAGTAGCAAGTTAAAATTTGTCTTTGAA
>NW_006204922.1:2194-2410 GCF_000334495.1 Tupaia belangeri chinensis
CCCCCCCCCCCCAGCCATGACAGGAGGAGGAACAGTGGTCATGCTCAAGGGACCCTCATGGAATTTCCTGGGCAGTCAATAACAGGCACTACTCCAAACTAAGTTAAGTTTTATTTTGTTTTTAGATTTTGCTATAGGGCACATGTACTTGCCACTAGAGAGGGGCAGAAAGAGAGAGAGAGAGAGAGAGAGAGAGAAGAGAGAAAGAGAGAGCAC
>NW_006204922.1:2432-5376 GCF_000334495.1 Tupaia belangeri chinensis
TAGATTTTGCTATATGGAATGTGCACTCGCCACTAGAGAGATGCAGAAAAAAATAGAGAGAGAGAGAGAGAGAGAGAGAGAAGAGAAAATGAGAAAGCACCTCCCAAGAGCTATGACCAAGCCACAATTCCTTGTACATCATTCTCTTTGTGAGATTTTGGATAGTCATACACACATGTCTGGTTTACTTTTTAAGTCATCCAATCAGGTACCTGAACCATGCAGTTGACCATGTGGGATCCAGCACCTTCACCATGCCACTTGCAAGCCCAGGACTGGTTATTTTCAAAAAAGGGTTTGAAGTGGCCAGCAGGTTGTCAAGGTGCTGGACTCCCCCATGACCAAACGCAATCTGGACCCAATGGCTTATAACTTACACTGAGTTTGTATGTGTGTGTGTGTGTGTGTGTGTGTGTGTGTGTGTGTGTGTGTTTGTCTGTGTGCACATGTCTCCAAAACCTCAAGGGGAGGATAGAGAAGTAAAAGAGACAAAGAGAGAGAGAGAGAGAGAGCCATATTTAAAGAAGCAGGCACTGATGCCACTGTCTCCACATATTATTGAGACACCTTTAGTCACAGCCAGCCCCAGATTGTAGGTACAAGTATGCCAAGTACATCAGGAAGGTCTCTAAATCTTTCCATGTACCTCAACTTTGCAGTGTCATGTTTTATCACTTCACAATTGTTACTTTTTGCCTCAGAAAAATGGCCATTCTAATGGAGGTTAAGTGAAACCTCACCATAGCTTTGATTTATATTTTACTGGTAATTAGTGATGTTGAATATTTTTTTCACATACTTCGCCATTGAATGTCTTTTTTAGAAATGTTTACTCATGTTTTGACTTAATTTTGTAATCAGGGTTTTTTTCCTCAGTTGGGTTTATTGATTTACTAATATACTCTGAAAATTAATCCTTGAATAGATGAATAGATCCAAAGTACTTTTACCCTCTCCTACAGGGTATCTCTTCTAGTTGGTAAATTTCTGTGCAGAATCATTTTACTTTGCTATAATAACAGTTGTATAATAACTTTTTGCTTTTGTTTCCTCTGATTTTTAAAATCATCTTCAACAAATCTTTGCTCAGACCAATACCTGAGACATTTTTCTTTTTTTCTTCTGTAGTCTTGTTATCTGTCTTACATTTAAGCTTGTATTATGTTTTTTCTGCAATATATATTGACTATTTGCAGCACCATGTTGAAGTACTGTTCTCTCCCCAGTCTATGATCCTTGCATCATTGTTGAAAATCAGCAGCCAGGAGATGGTGTAATGGTTGAGAGCACTGGATGTCCACATGGTTGACTGCAGTTTAAGTCCAAGGTTCTGTTTTTCTTTTGTCAAATTAAAAATAAGTAAAAATAATCGCATATAATCTACCATTATTAAGCCAGGAGGATATAGAAAGCCTGAATAGTTTCTGCATGGCAAAAGCCACAATAATTAGTGTGAATCAAAAGCCCTCAGAATGGGAAAATATTTTTGTAAACTATGCATCAGATAAGGGACTGATAACCAGAATACATAAGGAACTAAAAAAGCTGTTTGGAAAAAAAGATGATGAACCCTATTAAAAGATAGGAGGAGTTGAAAAGAACACTCACTAAAGATGACATATGAATAGCCAGAAGACATATGAAAAAATGCTCAACATCCCTCATTGTAAGGAAAATGCAGATCAAGAAAACAATGAGATACCACCTATCCCCAGTCAGAATGGCAAAGATTAAAAAAAAATATGATAAGTGTTGGTGGGGATGTGGTGAAAGAGGAACTCTCTTACACTGCTGGTGGAAATGTAAATTAGTCCAACCACTGTGGAGAACAATTTGGAGATTCTTCAAAAATATACAAATAGAACTGCCATATGATCCAGCAATCCCATTTCTTGGCATCTACCCAAAGGACAGAAGAATTTCTTATTGGAAAAGTGCTTGCACATCAATGTTTATTGCGGCACTTTTCACGATTCCTAAGACATGGAATCAACCCAAATGCCCTCGTATGGCTGAATGGATTGAAAAACTGTGGCACATATACTCTATGGAACACTATTCAGCCATTAAACACAACAAAACCCTGGCTTTTGACAGAAAGTGGAAAAATATGGAAGATTTACTGCTGAGTGAAGCAAGCCAGGCTATGAAGGAGAGACTCTGTGTATCCCCAGTTAATATATACCGAATGTCCACACTATATAACTGAAACTGACGGGCTAACGGATGTACAAATACAAGAGGTGGATGTGAACGCCAGATGTGTTGTGTGTGGAGGAGTGGGGCCTGGGGAAGAACATTTGGAGGAGGGATACAAAGACAGCATTGTTGAGACAGAAAGGTAGTGTTGTTATATTTTGATCAACTCATCCAGGGAGAAATGTTCTTATATTGAAATGATCACCTTGTAAGCTAAATAATGTGATTGAATGTATTAAAAAATGTAAAATAAATAAATAAATAAATAAATGAAAATGAAAAAAAAGAAAGCCTGAATAGGCCATAACAAACCAGGAGATTGAATCAGTTATAAATAACTTCCCAACAAAGAAAAGCCCTGGTCCTGAGGGTTCACCTCTGAATTCTATAAAATGTTTAAAGAAGAATTAAGTCCCATTCTGCTCAATTATTTGTAAAGATCCAAAAGGGTGAATCTCTCCCTAATTTAATCTACAAATGCTTCATCACCTTTATCCTTAAAACAGATAAGGACAGGACAAGGAAAGAGAACTATAGACTGATACTTCTGACAGCACACAGAAATAAGAGTTCAAAAACTAAGAAAATGGCCAAGTTAATCATAGGGACAAGTCTGGAGTTGAATATTATATCCCAAAATTTATTCGGAAAGATCGAACCACAACAGAAGATAAAGTACATGAGACTGAACTGGTGAAATAGCATTCTGTGACTTTTGACTAAAACATTGCTGCTTTTCTTCTAG
>NW_006204922.1:5991-7170 GCF_000334495.1 Tupaia belangeri chinensis
AAAGTGAGAAATCACCCTCCAGGGAGAATGGTCATGCTGCAATCTCTTCTTCTCCATTCTCCTCCTAGGATCTTGGGAATGCACACACCCATGTCTGGTGTGATTTTCAAGCTACTGTGTCTGAGACTGTGTGCAGCCATATGGGAGTCCAGCAATGCAACCACTATGCAATCTGTTGGCCCCCTGATGATTTTTATTAGACAATGTGGTTGTAGGTCTTGGACTTATGAAACTCCCCAGTGCTTGTGTGAAGCAGCTAAATAACCTGCAATGGGACCAGAGGCCTTAGGACAGTGACTTAGCTGAGGCCAACCTTGAGCCTGCAAAGGTTAGAAAAGGAAGGTCTGTGGTGCATTCCAAGCAACTCTCTCCCTTGTGTGTGACCTCCAGCTGCTCAGACAGCTACAGAAGGAGCTCCTCAGCCCTGGAAACCAGAAGACCAGGTACAGCTGTCCTGTGGATTCTGTCCTTTTGAGTTTGTAACTCTGGTCACCTTGTGGCAATATTCTGGACAGTCTTTGGGTCTGAACAACATACAGTCACTGAGTGAGAATTGACTGTGTATGTAAAGAAAATCTCTAAGAGACAGACTTACAAAAAGACTCACCTGGATTGTCTGCTAGAGAAAGGGTTTCTGAACCTTGCAATTTACTTAGGTAAGAACCTGCTGGTAGAAATGAAGATGATAAATGTGAGATTATTTCCATACCTGAGGAGGTTAAGGAGGGCATTAGCTCCCAAAGTAAAATCCCTCACTTTCTGTCTCCTTACCAGGGACAGACCCACTATGGGGCTTCATTTCAACATCAGAATCTGCATCCCAGCTTGGGAATATGTTTTATCATCTGGATGTGGGTTTTCAGTGTGAATTGTGGGTGAACCAGGCTGGCGACGTAAACAAGCACAAATATGTGCTTTTATTCACTTTTTAATTGTTTTTGCCATCAGGTACCTGTGCTTACTGGGCAGAGAGACAGAGAGTGGTAGAGGGAAATCACCCCCTTGGGACCAGCAGTTAGCATAATAGCTATGTTGCTGAACTCCCATGTAGTCGACTGCGGTTCATGTCCCGGATCTGGTGGCTTAAAACTCATGCCGGGCGCGTGTGCGTGCATGCCCAAGATCCCGAGAGGAGAATGTAGGAGAAGGGATTGTGGCGTGGCCATCCCCCCTGGGGGG
>NW_006204923.1:0-823 GCF_000334495.1 Tupaia belangeri chinensis
ATTTTGTGTTCTGGAAGGAAACTCTTACTGGTCCACAGAGCATGTATATGTTGGGAGCTCATTGCCTGGGCTCAGCATGTCCTGCCTCATATTCCACCTCACATTCCCTCCTCTTAAAGATGAGTTCTCTACTCCCTGAAAAATGCTCCTGGGCCCCACACAGTGGGGCCACCTTCACCGTGGAGGGAGGGTTAAGGATTATGCCTCCAGACACAAGTGCAGACTGGACTCCTTTTTTTTCCCTAAGGATCTAAACTCACTTCATGAGCATCCCGGTGCCCAAAGAAGCGTGTCATTGAACTGCAAATAAAAAGTACTGTGATCACTGGAGATTGATCACTAGAGAGAGATTGCGAAAGAAAGGAAACGGAATTTTCCTGCTTTTTAGACAAAGGATCCAACGCTTTTATTTTCCACAGTATCCTACTCTTATGTAGACAGTCAAAATCCACACCCATCATACTAGCTATATGATTTTGGGAAAATCAGTTAATCACTCAAAAATCTTTTCTCCACCCATTAACTGGAGTTTGTTTTCTATTATGCAGAGATGCCAACTACTGTAATCATGACAGGAAACACAGTAGCAGGAAGAAACACACTGGGTTGCCTTTGAGCTGATTGACTTATGATTACTGGTCCTCAATCATTTTAACCATTCAGAGCTATAGCTCAACCACAGGGGCCATCAATTCAGAAGGGTCAAGTCAGAGGGGAAGATACTTCTCAAATTTCAGACTAGAACTTGAAAACACTTCCCATAGAATTAATTTTATAAATATAAGACAGGTGTTATGATATTCTTTAATTCTATAGTTAAACT
>NW_006204924.1:0-1306 GCF_000334495.1 Tupaia belangeri chinensis
AACAACAACAACAAAAATTGTACCAACCATCTCTAGCTGGCAGGTTATAAAAAACCAAGTGGCTGACTGGGACTGGCAAATTCCAGTCAAATACACCTGGTCACCTGTCTTTGTGGACTTTCTAAAGTTTGCAAACGTCTGGTCAGCAGTATAACATTAAAATCAAACTAGTTAGGGAAGTCAGGGATAGCAGGAGGATTTTGAAACGTAACTTGATCCAAGAGGATTTAGATGGGACGGTAACAAACCCATGACCTCTAGGTGGTTTTAGACAATGTGGCACCAAGAACTAAGCCCTCTCCTGGCACCTAAGGGTCGACCTAGGCCATGACCCCCGTGACCATCCCCACTCTAAGAAAATTTTCACATTGTCATGTTTTCACACTTCATACTTGCCTCCTTTTCTTTCATTTTTTTTTTCCTTTTTCAGGGTTATATTGAAGCTTAGTAAGATTATTCCATTTGTTTATTTCTGAAAAATACCTCTAACCAGTCCCTTTTTCTTTCCTTTCTTCTTTTTGAAAATGATAAATGGTGTGATCAATTAAATTGATTGACATAGTTTAAGCCTGAACCACACTGTACAACAATAAATTGTACATGTTTCCTCTTAGCTGGGTGTAGAAGAGGTGTTGGTTTTTGTGTTTTGTATTTTTAGGATTTGCCATAGGGTATGTTCACTCTCCAAAGAGAGACAATCATTGGGACAGTGAGAAATCACCCCCTAAAAGAGATAGCCACAGTCACTTCTTTCTCCTCCTGGGAATTTGGGCATGCACGCACATGCACCCAGTGTGATTTTTTGCTAGTCGCCAGGTCTGGGACTCAAACCACTCAGCCATGTGAGAGTCTAGTAACCTTAACCACCACACCACCTGCTGACGCTGAAGACATTTGCTTTTTAACCTAACAGCAACCAGATCTTGAAGAGGTAACTCCTCACATGGAGGGAAAGTGCCATTCAATGGTTAGACCATGGCCTCAGGAGCCCATGTATGTATCACTCAGGTGGGACTACCCTCAATGCCCACATGGCAGGTGGACAACATATGGGTTAAATTGGTGGTTTGTGGCACTAAAGAGGGAAGACTGTATTCCATCCCTGCCACTAACGGTATGATTTTACCTTTTTGAGCACCAGTTTTGTCATCCCAGTCCCACCACACTGTCTCCAGATTTTCCTCAGAGATAGGATAGGAACCCGGAACCCTGGAGGCCCAAGAGAATTATCGGTAAGAGCTAGGCTTCAGCGTCTCATCTCAGATGAGTCATCTCCATCTGCATCCTCTCTAAAAGTCACCTGAGG
>NW_006204924.1:5379-16742 GCF_000334495.1 Tupaia belangeri chinensis
GGGTACATGCACGTGCGTTCCCTAGATCCCAAGAGGAGAATGGAGGAGAAGGGACCGCGGCGTAGCCATCCTTCCTAATGGGGTGATTTCTCGCATTCTTTCTGTCTGTCTAGCAAAAACCTATATAAAAGAATAGATATACTAACACTTATCTCACAGGATTGTTGACAGTTCAGAATGTCTGAGCCTGAAATGAAATGGGTGTTCATGTCTTTCTTGTCATTCCCCTCAGAAATTCACCTTTCATTCTTCTACCAAGTTCTTCCTAGATCCCCAGTACATGAATCTCCAAACCTGGAGTCACCCAACGCCCCCAAATACACACCACTGGGACGAGGCGGGACACCCCTATCTTGGCTCCACTCAGAACCCAGACAGCAAGAACCCCTTTGGATTGGACCTTTGTCTGTAGCATCTGCAGAGTCCTGCACAGGTGAGCCATGCTGAGCTCTAGGAGAGGTGTGCATTGGCTAGAAGGAGATCTCTAGAAATTAAAATGCCGCTACACTGGGGCCAGTAGATGTTATAGTGGTTACATTGCTACACTCCCACACAGCCGATTAAAGGTCAAGGCCTGGACACAGCCGCTTGAAACGCACACCAGGTGAGTGTCATGTGTGCCCAAGATCCCAGGAGAATGCAGGAGGAGGAGGGATTGCAGCATGGTCATGACCCCCTGGGGAGTGATTCCTCACATTCTCACTCATTGTTTCTCTCTCTCTCTCGCTCTCTCTCTCTCTCTATCCCTATCTCTCTCTCTCGTTCTCTGTCTCTCTCTCGCACGCGCCCTTTCTCTCTCTCCAGGGCGCGGAGCGCATGTGCCCTAAGGCAAAAAGCATACGTATACAGGTAGATAGTGATATTTGAAAAAAACAAAAAATGCAGCTGCGTTATCCAGCACAGGAAACACATCACTCACATGGCCCATTGTGGTGATCTGTCCACCCCGCGGCTCTCTGTCTCTCTAGCAAGCACACACACTCTTTACCAAACTAAAAGACAAAAGGAAAAAAATTGTAACAACTATCTCTAGCTGGAAGGTTATACAAAACCAAGTGGCTGGCTGGGACTGGCAAATTCCAGCCAAATACACCTGGTCACCTGTTTTTGTGGGCTTCCTAAAGTTTGCCAACCTCTGGTCACCAGTATAACATTAAAATCTAACTAGTTAGGGAAGTCAGGGATAGCAGGAGGATTTTGAAACGTAACTTGATCCAAGAGGATTTAGATGGGACGGTAACAAACCCATGACCTCTAGGTGGTTTTAGACAATGTGGCACCAAGAACTAAGCCCTCTCCTGGCACCTAAGGGGCGACCTAGGCCACGAGCCCCGTGACCATCACCACTCTTAGAAAATTTTCACATTGTCATGTTTTCACACTTCATACTTGCCTCCTTTTCTTTCATTTTTTTTTTCCTTTTTCAGGGTTATATTGAAGCTTAGTAAGGTTATTCCATATGTTTATTTCTGAAAAACACCTCTAACCAGTCCCTTTTTCTTTCCTTCCTTCTTTTTGAAAATGATAACTGGTGTGATCAATTAAATTGATTGACATAGTTTGAGCCTGAACCACATTGTAGAACAATAAATTCTACATGTTTCCTCTTAGCTGGGTGTAGAAGAGGTGTTGGTTTCTGTGTTTTGTATTTTTAGGATTTGTCACAGGGTATGTTCACTCTCCAAAGAGAGACAATCATTGGGACAGTGAGAAATCACCCCCTAAAAGAGATAGCCACAGTCACTTCTTTCTCCTCCTGGGAATTTGGGCATGCACGCACATGCACCCAGTGTGATTTTTTGCTAGTCGCCAGGTCTGGGACTCAAACCACTCAGCCATGTGAGAGTCTAGTAACCTTAACCACCACACCACCTGCTGACGCTGAAGACATTTGCTTTTTAACCTAACAGCAACCAGATCTTGAAGAGGTAACTCCTCACATGGAGGGAAAGTGCCATTCAATGGTTAGACCATGGCCTCAGGAGCCCATGTATGTATCACTCAGGTGGGACTACCCTCAATGCCCACATGGCAGGTGGACAACATATGGGTTAAATTGGTGGTTTGTGGCACTAAAGAGGGAAGACTGTATTCCATCCCTGCCACTAACGGTATGATTTTACCTTTTTGAGCACCAGTTTTCTCATCCCTGTCCCACCACACTGTCTCCAGATTTTCCTCAGAGATAGGATAGGAACCTGGAACTCCGGAGGCCCAAGAGAATTATCGGTAAGAACTAGGCTTCAGCGTCTCATCTCAGATGAGTCATCTCCATCTGCATCCTCTCTAAAAGTCACCTGAGGTAGGAAGTGAGGGGCACTCAACACAACTGTGAGAGCAAAGAAGGACAGAGGTCATAATGATCGGAATCTGACTTAGAGCCTGAGGTTTCGCCTGGAGGACAAGCCCTTTCAGGAGCCCTGCTCCTCACAGTTCACAAAGCATCTTGCCACCTGTCTCAGCTTAGGTTCCTTTTGAAGCAGGCCCTGAGATAGGATTTGTATGTGGGTAGGGGGTTTCCTGGAAGCACCAGCAGGAGAGAAGTGAGGCAGGGGTGGAGGAAGCCCAGGAAAGGTGCAATCTGGGGCAGGATACCCATATGAGCAACTGAGGTACAGTGCGGCTAGGGATGTCTGAGAAGCACAGTTGTTTCTCTTGAGGAGGAGGGTACCCCATCTGTGGCCCATTGAGGCCACCTCCTAGAGTATTACATTCCTAGCTTTCCGGAACTGCCCCACCTATAGGTCAAAAGACAGACCTCAGGACAGATGACCACAGATGCTTGCAGAAGGACCCCTTTGACATGTATTGATACAGTGGTGTTCAGGGGATGCTCCCAAGACCCAGCAGCACCTGTCACACACCTGTCACCTCCTCGATGACCTCCTACAAAGTGGTACCACATTCCCCAACTGACAGATGAGAAAACTGAAGCTCGTTGGGGCTCAATGGCCCAAGTCATAAGTTTGATGAAGGCCAAGAGTTGTCTGGTTATTTTTGTGTGGTTGGTTTGGTTTTGGGTTTTGCTATAGGGCATGTGCACTCATCAGAGTGAGACAGTGAAAGGGAAAGTGAGAAATAACCCCCTAGGGGCTATGGCCATACTGCAATCTCCTCTCCATTCTCCTCCTGAGATTTTGGGCATGCATGTTCACCTAGCCTCAGTTTCAAGCCCCCACGTCAGGGACTCGAATCGCAGTTGGCCAGGTGGGAGTCCACCACCTTAACCACTGTACCACCTGCTGACCCCAAGAATTGTCTGTTTCATTCACTTTTTATCCCCAGCCCCTAGAGCACTGTTGACACATAGTAAGCCTTTGACAAATATTTTAATGAAGGAACATCATAAAGGGAGTAGGACAAGGTTGAGTTAGGACTTAAACAGGGATCTTCAATTTCTTTTTTTTTTTCTTTTCTTTTTTTTCTTGAGTTTTTGCTATAGGGCGAGTGTGCTCGCCAGACAGACAGAGAGACAGAAAGCGAGAAATCACCCACCAGGCGGGATGGCCACGCCGCGATCCCTTCTCCTCCATTCTCCTCTCGGGATATTGGGCACGCACGCACACGCGCTCCGCGTTACTTTAAACCACCGGGTCCGGTACGTGAACCGAGGTCGAATACATGGGAGTCCAGCGATATAGCCATTACGCTAACTGCTGGTCCCAACAGAGATCTTCTAATCTAAGACCATGTTACTTCCACTGTACAGGTGAAAACACACCAGTGTCTTCAGACAGTGCAGTGAGTGGCTTCAAGGTGGTACATGAAACAGGAATTGAATGAATGGCGAATAGATGGACAAATGAAAACATCTATTCTCTACCTTTATATTGCATGTCTCTCTCCCTTGCTTAAGTCACAGAAAGATGCCAGGACCAGAAGGAAGAGAAGTCTTGCCTCACAGTGCCCCAGAAAATAGATGTTTGCGTGAAAAATTCACACAGGTGTTACTTCTACACAAACTTCACCCTGTGTACCAAACGTTCCTTGTCATGGGGTGCTGGCATCACAGTCTGGTGAAGAAGCAAGAACATTTGATTGAGATCAGACTTACACATCAAAAGCCGACAGGTCTGTCCTTGGCTGTGGTGCACTGTGTCCAAGAGGAGACATGGGTTCCCCGCTCGGTTTTAAGGGATCTTCAATTTCTTTTTTTTTTTCTTTTCTTTTTTTTCTTGAGTTTTTGCTATAGGGCGAGTGTGCTCGCCAGACAGACAGAGAGACAGAAAGCGAGAAATCACCCACCAGGCGGGATGGCCACGCCGCGATCCCTTCTCCTCCATTCTCCTCTCGGGATATTGGGCACGCACGCACACGCGCTCCGCGTTACTTTAAACCACCGGGTCCGGTACGTGAACCGAGGTCGAATACATGGGAGTCCAGCGATATAGCCATTACGCTAACTGCTGGTCCCAACAGAGATCTTCTAATCTAAGACCATGTTACTTCCACTGTACAGGTGAAAACACACCAGTGTCTTCAGACAGTGCAGTGAGTGGCTTCAAGGTGGTACATGAAACAGGAATTGAATGAATGGCGAATAGATGGACAAATGAAAACATCTATTCTCTACCTTTATATTGCATGTCTCTCTCCCTTGCTTAAGTCACAGAAAGATGCCAGGACCAGAAGGAAGAGAAGTCTTGCCTCACAGTGCCCCAGAAAATAGATGTTTGCGTGAAAAATTCACACAGGTGTTACTTCTACACAAACTTCACCCTGTGTACCAAACGTTCCTTGTCATGGGGTGCTGGCATCACAGTCTGGTGAAGAAGCAAGAACATTTGATTGAGATCAGAGACTTATTTGGCCCAGGACTAGGTACCCAGAAAGGACCTCAGGTAGTCATACTACAGGGAGCTCCTGGGACTGGGAAGTCAGCACTGGCCAGGCAAGTGAGGGGCGCTTGGGAGGAGGGCCAGCTGTATAGGGACCGTTTCCAGCACATCTACTTCAGCTGCAGAGAGCTGGCCCAGTCCAAGGTGATGAGCCTCATTCATCTCCTAACAAAAGACAGGGGTGTCCTTCCAGTTACCATTGAACAGATTCTGTCTCAGCCAGGTCAACTGCTCTTCATCTTTGATGTTTGGATGAGCCAAAATGGGTCTTGGAAGAACAGAGTCCTGAACTCTTTCTGCCCTGGAGCCAGCCACAGCCAACGCAGGCACTGCTGACCATGTAGGAGTCCAGCGCCCTCAACCACCATGTCACCTGCCAGCCCCACACAGTGTAAAGTGCTTCACATGGTTTTAAAAATAAGATTATTGGGACCAGCAGTTAGCGTAATGGCTATGTCGTTGGACTCCCACGAAGTCGACCGCGGTTCGCTTCCCGGAACTGGTGGCTTAAAACTCAAGCCGGGCACATGTACGTGTGTGCCCAAGATCCCAAGAGGAGAACGGAGGAGAAGGGATTGCGGCGTGGCCATCTCCGCTGGGGAGATTGGGGGGATTTCTCGCTTTCTGTCTCTCAGTCTCTCTCTGTGCGTCTGGCGAGCGCACGCGCCCTATTGCAAAAACCTCTGGAAAAAAAAGATTATCAACACTTATCTCATAGGATTGTTGAGAGTTCAGAATGTCTGAGCCTGAAATGAAATGGATGTTCATGTCTTTCTTGTCATTCCCCTCAGAAATTCATCTTTCATTCTTCTACCAAGTTCTTCCTAGATACTCAGTACATGAACCTCCAAACCAGGAGTCACCCAACGCCCCTGCATCCACAGCAGTGCCAGAAGGCGTGACACCCCTATCTTTGCTCCACTCAGAACCCAGAAAGCAGGAATCCCGTTGGATTGAATATTTGTCTGCAAAATCTGCAGAGTCCTGCACAGGTGAGCCATACCGAGCTCCAGGAGAGGTGTGCCTTGGCATTAGAAGGAGATCTCTGGAAATTAAAATGCTGCTATATTGAGGCCAGTAGATGTTATAGTGGTTACATTGCTACACTCCCACACAGCCGATTAAAGGTCAAGGCCTGGACTGTCTCCAGATTTTCCTCAGAGATAGGATAGGAACCTGGAACTCCGGAGGCCCAAGAGAATTATCGGTAAGAACTAGGCTTCAGCGTCTCATCTCAGATGAGTCATCTCCATCTGCATCCTCTCTAAAAGTCACCTGAGGTAGGAAGTGAGGGGCACTCAACACAACTGTGAGAGCAAAGAAGGACAGAGGTCCTAATGATCGGAATCTGACTTAGAGCCTGAGGTTTCGCCTGGAGGACAAGCCCTTTCAGGAGCCCTGCTCCTCACAGTTCACAAAGCATCTTGCCACCTGTCTCAGCTTAGGTTCCTTTTGAAGCAGGCCCTGAGATAGGATTTGTATGTGGGTAGGGGGTTTCCTGGAAGCACCAGCAGGAGAGAAGTGAGGCAGGGGTGGAGGAAGCCCAGGAAAGGTGCAATCTGGGGCAGGATACCCATATGAGCAACTGACGTACAGTGCGTCTAGGGATGTCTGAGAAGCACAGTTGTTTCTCTTGAGGAGGAGGGTACCCCATCTGTGGCCCATTGAGGCCACCTCCTAGAGTATTACATTCCTAGCTTTCCGGAACTGCCCCACCTATAGGTCAAAAGACAGACCTCAGGACAGATGACCACAGATGCTTGCAGAAGGACCCCTTTGACATGTATTGATACAGTGGTGTTCAGGGGATGCTCCCAAGACCCAGCAGCACCTGTCACACACCTGTCACCTCCTCGATGACCTCCTACAAAGTGGTACCACATTCCCCAACTGACAGATGAGAAAACTGAAGCTCGTTGGGGCTCAATGGCCCAAGTCATAAGTTTGATGAAGGCCAAGAGTTGTCTGGTTATTTTTGTGTGGTTGGTTTGGTTTTGGGTTTTGCTATAGGGCATGTGCACTCATCAGAGTGAGACAGTGAAAGGGAAAGTGAGAAATAACCCCCTAGGGGCTATGGCCATACTGCAATCTCCTCTCCATTCTCCTCCTGAGATTTTGGGCATGCATGTTCACCTAGCCTCAGTTTCAAGCCCCCACGTCAGGGACTCGAATCGCAGTTGGCCAGGTGGGAGTCCACCACCTTAACCACTGTACCACCTGCTGACCCCAAGAATTGTCAGTTTCATTCACTTTTTATCCCCAGCCCCTAGAGCACTGTTGACACATAGTAAGCCTTTGACAAATATTTTAATGAAGGAACATCATAAAGGGAGTAGGACAAGGTTGAGTTAGGACTTAAACAGGGATCTTCAATTTCTTTTTTTTTTTCTTTTCTTTTTTTTCTTGAGTTTTTGCTATAGGGCGAGTGTGCTCGCCAGACAGACAGAGAGACAGAAAGCGAGAAATCACCCACCAGGCGGGATGGCCACGCCGCGATCCCTTCTCCTCCATTCTCCTCTCGGGATATTGGGCACGCACGCACACGCGCTCCGCGTTACTTTAAACCACCGGGTCCGGTACGTGAACCGAGGTCGAATACATGGGAGTCCAGCGATATAGCCATTACGCTAACTGCTGGTCCCAACAGAGATCTTCTAATCTAAGACCATGTTACTTCCACTGTACAGGTGAAAACACACCAGTGTCTTCAGACAGTGCAGTGAGTGGCTTCAAGGTGGTACATGAAACAGGAATTGAATGAATGGCGAATAGATGGACAAATGAAAACATCTATTCTCTACCTTTATATTGCATGTCTCTCTCCCTTGCTTAAGTCACAGAAAGATGCCAGGACCAGAAGGAAGAGAAGTCTTGCCTCACAGTGCCCCAGAAAATAGATGTTTGCGTGAAAAATTCACACAGGTGTTACTTCTACACAAACTTCACCCTGTGTACCAAACGTTCCTTGTCATGGGGTGCTGGCATCACAGTCTGGTGAAGAAGCAAGAACATTTGATTGAGATCAGAGACTTATTTGGCCCAGGACTAGGTACCCAGAAAGGACCTCAGGTAGTCATACTACAGGGAGCTCCTGGGACTGGGAAGTCAGCACTGGCCAGGCAAGTGAGGGGCGCTTGGGAGGAGGGCCAGCTGTATAGGGACCGTTTCCAGCACATCTACTTCAGCTGCAGAGAGCTGGCCCAGTCCAAGGTGATGAGCCTCATTCATCTCCTAACAAAAGACAGGGGTGTCCTTCCAGTTACCATTGAACAGATTCTGTCTCAGCCAGGTCAACTGCTCTTCATCTTTGATGTTTGGATGAGCCAAAATGGGTCTTGGAAGAACAGAGTCCTGAACTCTTTCTGCCCTGGAGCCAGCCACAGCCAACGCAGGCACTGCTGACCATGTAGGAGTCCAGCGCCCTCAACCACCATGTCACCTGCCAGCCCCACACAGTGTAAAGTGCTTCACATGGTTTTAAAAATAAGATTATTGGGACCAGCAGTTAGCGTAATGGCTATGTCGTTGGACTCCCACGAAGTCGACCGCGGTTCGCTTCCCGGAACTGGTGGCTTAAAACTCAAGCCGGGCACATGTACGTGTGTGCCCAAGATCCCAAGAGGAGAACGGAGGAGAAGGGATTGCGGCGTGGCCATCTCCGCTGGGGAGATTGGGGGGATTTCTCGCTTTCTGTCTCTCAGTCTCTCTCTGTGCGTCTGGCGAGCGCACGCGCCCTATTGCAAAAACCTCTGGAAAAAAAAGATTATCAACACTTATCTCATAGGATTGTTGAGAGTTCAGAATGTCTGAGCCTGAAATGAAATGGATGTTCATGTCTTTCTTGTCATTCCCCTCAGAAATTCATCTTTCATTCTTCTACCAAGTTCTTCCTAGATACTCAGTACATGAACCTCCAAACCAGGAGTCACCCAACGCCCCTGCATCCACAGCAGTGCCAGAAGGCGTGACACCCCTATCTTTGCTCCACTCAGAACCCAGAAAGCAGGAATCCCGTTGGATTGAATATTTGTCTGCAAAATCTGCAGAGTCCTGCACAGGTGAGCCATACCGAGCTCCAGGAGAGGTGTGCCTTGGCATTAGAAGGAGATCTCTGGAAATTAAAATGCTGCTATATTGAGGCCAGTAGATGTTATAGTGGTTACATTGCTACACTCCCACACAGCCGATTAAAGGTCAAGGCCTGGACCCAGCCGCTTGAAACGCACACTAGGTGAGTGTCATGTGTGCCCCAGATCCCAGGAGAATGGAGGTGAAGGGAGTGCTGCATGGTCATGCCCCCCTGGGGAGTGATTCCTCACATTCTCTCTCATTGTTTCTCTCTCTCTCTCTCTCTCTCTCTCTCTCTCTCTCTCTCTCTCTTCTCTCTCCAGGGAGCACATGTGCCCTAAGGCCAAAAGCATATGTATACATGTAGGTAGTGATATCCAAAAAATAAATAAATAAAATGCAGCTGCATTATCCAGCACAGGCAACACATCACTCACATGGACCATTGTGGTGATCTGTCCACCCCTCGTCTCTCTGTCTCTCTAGCAAAGACACATACTCTTTAGCAAACTAAAAAACAAAAAGAAAAAAAAATTGTAACAACCACCTCTAGCTGGCAGGTTATACAAAACCAAGTAGCTGGCTGGGACTGGCAAATTCCAGCCAAATACACCTGGTCACCTGTTTTTGTGGGCTTCCTAAAGTTGCCAACCGCTGGTCACCAGTATAACATTAAATTCAAACTAGTTAGGGAAGTCAGGGATAGCAGGAGCATCTCCAGCTTCATGGGTTTTTTAAATTGATATCTATTTTTTCCCTATAACTATTTTATTTAACTTTATATATTCATTTATTTTAATTTGACAAGAAGGGACAGAGTGAGAGAAAGAGAGAGGGAAAGCGAGAAAGCAAGCCACCAGGTCCAGGATTTGAACCGCAGTTGACCATGTAGAAGTCCAGAGCCTTGAATCACCATGCCACCTGCCAGCCCCACAAACACTAAATTGCTTCACATGGTTTAAAAAATAAGATTATTAAGGGGGCCAGCAAGTGGCATGGTGGTTAAAGTGCTGGATAATCCCACATGGCCGACTATGGTTCAAGTCCTGGACCTGGTGGTTGCTTTCTCTCTCTCTCTCCCTGTGTCTCTCTCTCTCTCTCTCTCTCATCAAATTAAAATAAATGAATGAATAAATAAAACAAAATGAATACGTTTTTAAAAAAATAAAAATAAACTTATTGGGACCAGCAGTTAGCATAATGGCTATGTCGCTGGACTCCCACGTAGTCGACCACGGTTCGCGTCATGGACCTACTGCCTTAAACCTCACACTGGGTACATGCACGTGCGTTCCCTAGATCCCAAGAGGAGAATGGAGGAGAAGGGACCGCGGCGTAGCCATCCTTCCTAATGGGGTGATTTCTCGCATTCTTTCTGTCTGTCTAGCAAAAACCTATATAAAAGAATAGATATACTAACACTTATCTCACAGGATTGTTGACAGTTCAGAATGTCTGAGCCTGAAATGAAATGGGTGTTCATGTCTTTCTTGTCATTCCCCTCAGAAATTCACCTTTCATTCTTCTACCAAGTTCTTCCTAGATCCCCAGTACATGAATCTCCAAACCTGGAGTCACTCAACGTCACCAAACTCACACCACTGCGACGAGGCGGGACACCCCTGTCAAAACCCAGGAAGCGCAAACTCCTTTCGACTGGACCTTTGTCTGCAGAATCTGCAGAGTCCTGCACAGGTGAGCCATGCTGAGCTCCAGGAGAGGTGTGCCTTGGCACTAGAAGGAGATCTCTGGAAATTAAAATGCAGCTACGCTGGGGCCAGTAGATGTTATAGGGGTTACATTGCTACACTCCCACACAGCTGATTAAAGTTCAAGGCCTGGACCCAGTCGCTTGAAACGCACACCAGGTGAGTGTCATGTGTGCCCAGGATCCCAGGAGAATGCAGGAGGAGAACGGATTGCAGCATGGTCATGCCCCCCTGGGGAGTGATTCCTCACATTCTCTCTCATTGTTTTTCTCTCTGTCTCTCTCTCTCTCTCTCTCTCTGTCTCTCTCTCGCACGCGCTATTTCTCTCTCTCTCTCCAGGGAGCGGAGCCCAGGTGCTCTAAGGCAAAAAGCATAGGTATACATGGAGATATTGATATCTGAAAAAAAGAAAATGCAGCTGCATTATCCAGCACAGGAAACACATCACTCACATGGCCCATTGTGGTGATCTGTCCACTCTCTCTCTCTCTCTCTCTCTGTCTCTCTCTCGCACGCGCTATTTCTCTCTCTCTCTCCAGGGAGCGGAGCCCAGGTGCTCTAAGGCAAAAAGCATAGGTATACATGGAGATATTGATATCTGAAAAAAAGAAAATGCAGCTGCATTATCCAGCACAGGAAACACATCACTCACATGGCCCATTGTGGTGATCTGTCCACCCCCCCCCGTCTCTCTGTCTCTCTAGCAACCACACACACTCTCTAGCAAACCAAAAAACAACAACAACAA
>NW_006204925.1:0-747 GCF_000334495.1 Tupaia belangeri chinensis
GATGTGTTGGCTTGGGTTAAAAAACGCAGAACTATTCTTAGAGAGGATTTGATCAGCTTCCTGTGTGGAAAAGTTCCTCCACACTGAAACTCTGACTGTAGTGTCCCCTAACCCAGCTACTTAAGCGGAAACTAGCTCATCTGTAGAGACTGATTTGCAATCCTTCCGGGAAGCCATAGCTCTGCATGGTCTTAGTGGTGCAATGGCTAGTATAAGCGTGTGTTCCAGTACCCCAGGCTCTCCTACACATGTAAGCAGTGGATTGAATGCTAGTCGAAGGAGAAATGGACTCTGTGATGTCAATTTGAACACTTTCATATCAGAAGAAATGGCACTCCACTTGGACAATGGTGGAACTAGAAAGCATACCTCAGCCCAGTGTGGCGATGTCATTACAGACTCACCAACCCATAAACGCAACAGAATGATCTAAACTGCAAACATTTTCACACCCACCATGCTGCTTGAAAGCCACTTGATCCTCAACATATACTATTATTGCAAAGGAAACATGAGGCCATCTTCCCTTGTTCACTGTTTAAAGACAAGTGAATTCTCTAGTGGTTGCCATAAAAGGAAGTTTCTAGGTATTTACAGTAGATGCCTCTTGTAACTATGGCTTTCTTAAAACTATAATCCTAGCAGAGGACATCAGATATTGTGTAGTTGTTAGCAAGGAGCAAGATTATCATAGGCCAACATATACCCGTTCCAAAGCTAAAAGTGACCTTAACTGTATTTATTCTC
>NW_006204926.1:0-1471 GCF_000334495.1 Tupaia belangeri chinensis
AAAAAGATGCAAATATAAACCTACAGGAGAGGCTCTTTAAGAAGTTCATGGAAAATGTGTATTATGAAAAACCTGCATGGATTTTAGAAAATTTTACACAGAAATAAACTAACACTTTAATTTCATTTTTTTCACAAGCTGTTTGAAGTCCCCTTATCTGTACCAGAACAACAGCACCCCCATCCAGGTGGAGACTCCGATAAACATCTTTCTTTGTGAAGAATTATTTGTTTAATTTTACTTATTATTATTGTTATTCTTTTAATTCACTATGGAGCACATTAGCTCAGCAGAGAGAGAGAGAGATAGAGAGAGCGACAGAGGGAAAGTGAGAAAGCAAGTTGCCAGGTCTGGGACTCAAATCGTGGTTGGCCATGTGGGAGTCTAGTGCCTTAACCACCACGCCACCTGCTGGTCCCAACAATTTTCAATAATGGCTGTACAATATTGGCAGCAGGTTAATAGGAAACTGAGGACTTGGACAACGTTATAAGCCAATTATACCTGACACGTATGGATATATATTCATGTGTACACAAGTGTGTGTATGTACACGTATCCACAGTTAAATAGACGTTCTTCTCAAACGCTCATGGAAATTTCTTCAGGATAACCTCTATGAGGGATCTTCAGACAGTTCGTGGAGAGCTGGCTCCATAACACAGTGGTAAAGGAAGCCAGATTCCACGTGGCAATTGCAGTTCAAATCCTGGCCCAAGCAGCTTAAAGAACGTGCTGAGCGTACATGTGCATAAGCCCAGAATCCTGACAAGAGGATGGAATGGTGGGTAAAGTATGGTGACCACGTCCCATTGGGAGTGCTTCTCGCCCTCTCTCTCTGGCAAGCACATGTACCCTCTTGCAATATTATTTTGAAAAGTTTATGGAAAATGAGTATAATGAAAAGCTATGGATACATTTAAAATTGTTCGAACCAAAATAAACTCACACTTTAGTTATGTTTTTCCACAAACTTGTCAAAGTCCTCCAGTACATTAGGCCACAAAACCAAGTGCAATAGTTTTTAGAAGATTCAAATTATGCAAAATATCTTTTCTGTTCACAATGGAATGAAACTACAAATCAATAATAAAAGGAAAACTGGAAAACTTACAAATATGAGGAAGTCGAAGAACAGACTATGAAATAATCAGCGACTCAATGAAGACATCGCAAAGTGAATTAGAAAATATTTAGAAGTGAATGAAGATGCGAACATACGGCGTGCTGTGAAGGCAGTACTCAGAGGGCTTACAGGTGCACGCCTGCAAGGGACCAAGCTCAGTCAGTGACAGCTTCACGCTCTGAGGAACTGATACCAGACGAGCAAACAGACACAAAGCTAGTAGAAAAAGGAAATAATTCAGACTAGAGTGGAAATAAATAAAATTGAAGTAGAACATAGAGATAATCAAGGAACCAAAAGTTGTTTTTTTTGGTCGAACCTGGAGCACAGTGGTTAAGCCCTGTG
>NW_006204927.1:0-492 GCF_000334495.1 Tupaia belangeri chinensis
GCGAGCGCACGAAAACCTCTCCAAAAAAAAAGCCCGAATTGTAGACTTGGGGGTCCCATGGTAACTTAGGGTATCACCCGAAGGCACTGGGAGAACTCATATACACCCTAGGCCATACACAGCACATACACTCTAGTTGTGGGCACTTCGGAGATGGCTAAGGCCTTCGGTCAAGTAGAAAATGGAGAGAGCATCTTCAACTTCACCCACCTCTCAGCGACATGGTGACACACCTGTTCCATGATAAGCCCGACACACGGAGACGTGAAGCACTTTGAAAGCCAGTAATACCAACCATCATTTACTGAGCATTTGCTATGCACCAAGTGCTCTATTACAGTTGATCCTCACCTCAACGCTATCAGGTTGGTGTTAAAACCGTACTTTATTAGAAGCACTGTTTGCCACACAGTGGCAGGACCAGGTCCCTAGCGGGCAGGGGTAATGATTCAACACAACTAACTGAAGACTGACTGTGTGTTGGACCCAGGG
>NW_006204928.1:0-528 GCF_000334495.1 Tupaia belangeri chinensis
TTTGGTAGTAGTGGAGTCATTCAGGAGTAGAGTATTTAGTTTCCATGTATTTGAGCATTTTTAGGGGATTTCTCTTTAAAATAAACTCAAGTTTAATTCCATCATGGTTGGAGAAGATGCTGGATATAGTTTCTATGCCTCTGAATCTGTAGAGGCTTGCTTTGTGTCCTATGATGTGGTCAATCGTCACAGAGGTTCCATGTCAGTGTGAGAAAAAAGCCTATCTCGTGGTTTTTGGATGGAAATTTCTATAGATGTCTGTTAAGTCCATTTGATTTATGGTTTCGTTTATATCCTTTATCTCTTTACCTATTTTTTGTCTAGATGATCTGTCCAGAGTGGATACTGCAGTGTTGAGGTCTCCAAAAATTATTCTGTGCAGTCTAGCTCCCCTTTTAGATATAACAGTCTTTCCTTCACATATTTGGGTGCTCCTGTGTTAGGAGCAATAGAGCCTTTTAGAGTCTTTTACTACGATATAGTGCCCTTTTTTGTCACTTTGAACAGCTTTTGTTTTAAGGCCTATTG
>NW_006204929.1:0-2432 GCF_000334495.1 Tupaia belangeri chinensis
GAAGAGATAATTCCTAGACTAATATACTCTTTACTGTTTATTTTATTTTTAAATATCAAACTGATTAGCAGAACAGGATTCTTTCAAAGAAAATATTTGGCTGGCTCTGCACATCCTAGAAGAAGCCCATAATTTACAGACACTAATTTTGTATTAAACTATTGCTGTACAAGCTCACTTTTTTCTCCCTGATAAGAAATATTGATAGATCATGGTAAACCAACTCTAAAACATATGTATGGATTAATGCTTATGTTTGTATAGCAAACCTTGATAATCAAACAATGTGAGAATATTGATGGACTTTTAGGTCTATTAGATATTTTAACATATCATATAGCTTAAGTTTATAAACATTTTGCTATTGGATGAGTAAAAGAAATATAAAGAACAGGAGAAATTTTCCAGAAATTTAGTCATCTATTTTGAAACAATACGTTTCTTAATTTTAAAGATGACAAAGATGGGGCCAGCAATTAGCAGAGTGATTATGTAACTGGACTCTCACACGACTGACTAGTTTGAATCCCTGACCAGGTGACTTGAAAAATCACACTCAGAACCTGTGTATGTGTGCCCAAGATTCCAGGAGGGGAAAGGAGGAGAAGCGATTGTGGCATAGCCATTCCTCCCAGGGGCCAGGGAACAATGTCGCAAATTCTCTCTCACTGTCTCTGTCTCTGTCTCTGTCTCTCTCCAGTTAGTGCACCATTAAAATTTACAAAAAAAATTTCACCCTATTTTGTCTGTGCAAAAATATGTTTTTTTTTACATTTTTGGTATACTCCATCTTCAGAGTCTTATTTGAATGTCATCCCATTCTGTTCATTGAACAAAAACAAATAATAAAGGAAGAAGCAAAGCAAAGCATGGAATAAAAAATGTTAATTGTGCTTTGAAATGAGAACAAGGGTTCCAGAATGAATTGCTAAAGAATTGTTGTTGAATTATATTTTTATTTACTCATTTTGTTATTATTTATTTTTAATAATGTTTACATCTGACCAGGAGTGTGGTACATATTAGGTTATAGTTCTGTTCAGGACAGACATTTAAAATATCAATTAAAAAAGTAAAACAAGGCCAGCTGTGGTGTGGTGGTTAATGTGGCAGGATCCCACATGGCCCACTACATGGTTGAAGTTCCTGATCCAGCAGTTTCAAAATCACACCAGGAGCATGTGTGAGAGTGCCCCAAATCCCCAAAGTAGGGAGAAATTACTGCAGCATAATTATTCTCCATCGAGGATGCTTTCACATTTTTCCTCTCCCAATTTCTGTCTGTCTCCTTGAGCCAACCACCACTCACAAGACCTTCTTAAAGGTTTCATCATTACACCGCAAACAAAGCTTGCAGCACATTAACCACTGGGGACTAACTATAACACCTCCTAACACTGTACTAGAGCTCTTCTTTATTTTACTTTTATTTTAAAGTCAATCACTGTGTGTCATTACAACATGCAAAATGGATTTTGCCAGCATGGATACATTGTGTATCAGCCCAGACCCACCTTCACCCGTACTTGTTATTCTTTGTATTTTTCCCCCTTACAACTGAAGCTTTATTCAGTTCATTCAGAAAACACTGACAAAATAAATTTAAGTTGCAAATTCGCAGAAACAAGCTTCAAAGTATACAGTTTTATATACTAAAAATACAGGTAATATAACAATGACTTACAAATACAAACTGATGACAAACTACAATTTCACAAAAGAGTGTATATTTTTTGCACACTTCTCAGTCCTTTTAATTCACTATACATCATTACAGCATACAAAATGAATTTTCCATCCAGAATACACTGTATGTTGGCTCAATCAAGCACATCAACATACGTGTTATCAACAAATAATTTTCCATTTCTGTATATTTTGCTTTTTTTTTTCCATCCTTGATTTCCTATCCCTCACCCTCTGCCATGTCCCATCCTCCTCCCACATTGTCTCTGGCATCCATGGTTGTTTTCTATGCCTTTCCCCCCCCCATTTAATTGATTTGCTAATGAACTTAGTCTAAATATTCCAATAGCAAGCACAGCTGATATATACATATACATGAACCCAAGTCTGACTTTAGGCATAAACCTCAGTGAGTAGAGTGAACGTACCATAAAGTAGTACCTAGCTGGGGCTAAATAGCTTACTGCAGTCATAAAATACACATTTTTTTTTATTTCAATAAGAACAGTTTTAGTGGGTTTTTTTTCCTGAAACTTTTTTTTAATTAATTTACATTTATTCCTTGTGCATTGTCACAACATACTAAATGTGATTTCCCACCTACAATAAACTGCATAGTGGCTTAATCATGCATGTTATCATCAATAATATTCCATTTCTAGTTATATATATATATATATATATATTAACCCCATGTCTGACCCTCTGCCCTTGCCCATACTCTTATCACATTATCTCCCATGTCG
>NW_006204929.1:3488-4445 GCF_000334495.1 Tupaia belangeri chinensis
ATCTTGCAAGAATTTCCTCACCTCCTGGAACTTGTCATCTCCTTTCTCCTCCCTTTTCTGTAGTTCATTGTCTCTCTTCTCTTCCATCTCTGTTAGCTTTGCCATTACAAATGTTCTAAATTCTTTATCAGACATTTCCATGATTTCCATTGAACTGTGTGTGAATGAAGAGGAGTTATACTTTTCCCTTGGAGGAGAGGTATTTTCCTGCTTTCCCATATTTCTTGTGGTCCCACAGTGATTTCTAGTCATCTGGTGGATGGTCAATTTCTTCCCAAACTTTGAAGTTCAATCACGCGAGTTTGTGTGCTGGAGGCCAAATTATCAGTAGAAAATCTTCATTTCTCTGTTTCCCCCAAAATGACTAGTTCTCAGGAGCCATGAAGGTGTCTTCAAGAAGGCCTGTTCCCTTGCTGCTCTTATTCTTTGTATTTTTATAAAGCCATTCTAACTGGGTTGAAGTGATACCTCATTTGAAGTGATACCTCATTGTGATTTTAATAGCAAGTCCCTGATGATTACTGACGTGGAGCATTTCTTTTAATGTACTTGTTAAACAGTCATATATCCTTTCAAATGTCTTATAGTCTGAACAAGTCTGCCTCTGTAATTTTAATACCATAGGTATGCTATCTACATATTTGGATAATTCTTGTACATATGTGCTTTATGTATAAAAACTTAGAGATATTTTCAGCTCTTATTTTTATACCCTTATGAGAAATATTGTATACATAACAAATGTATGTATACATAACTAAATTATTTACTTAAAATGGGAGGGCAGTGATGGCATGGTGGTTAGAGTGCTAGACTCCCACATGATCAATCACAGCTAAAGTCCCAAATCCAGCAACTTGAAAATCACACTGGGTATGTGTGCACACATACCCAAAGTCCCAGGAGGAGACTGGAGGAGAAGGAATTGCAGCATGGCCATCCCTCATGGTGATGGTG
>NW_006204929.1:4462-6206 GCF_000334495.1 Tupaia belangeri chinensis
TTTTCTTTTTCTTTTTCTTTTTCTTTTTCTTTTTCTTTTTCTTTTTCTTTTTCTTTTTCTTTTTCTTTTTCTTTTTCTTTTTCTTTTTCTTTTTCTTTTTCTTTTTCTTTTTCTTTTTCTTTTTCTTTTTCTTTTTCTTTTTCTTTTTCTTTTTCTTTTTCTTTTTCTTTTTCTTTTTCTTTTTCTTTTTCTTTTTCTTTTTCTTTTTCTTTTTCTTTTTCTTTTTCTTTTTCTTTTAGAGGTGTTTGCCTTAAGGTGCCTAGGCTGGGGATGGGGAGAGAAACAGTGAGAGGGGAAAGTGAGATATCACCCTCCTGGAGTTCCATCCCTTCTCCTCCATTCTCCTACAGAGATCTTGGGCATGCATGCATATATGCCTGGCATAAGTTTCAAGTCACTAGGTCCAAAACTCAAACTGCAGTCCACCATGTGTGAATCCAGCAATGTAACTGCTATACCATCTGTAGGCCCCACTGGTGAATAATTTCTCACTTCTCCTCTCACTGTCTCTGTCTGTCTCTCTCTGGTGAATGCAAATGCTCAATAAAAAAATAAATAAATAAAAATTTTAAAAAGGAAATAAAGTGGTTAAACTTGAATTTAACTAAAATTTTAACTGTCTTGTAATCACAACCCAAATCTACACTCAGTTCTTATCTTCCATATCTCACTCTTAAAAATATTTTATTCAATATACTTGGTACCAAAAAAAATGGCATTGCTTATTTATTTGCTTTGTTATTATCAGATTAGCCAGCAATTACATTATCTTCCAGGCCTAGACTTTGTGGACAAAGATTCCATTTCTTACAAATTTGAAACAACTATACCTGAGCTGGAACACACTGTCATTCCCCAAACAATTGTTCCATACTTAACATCACCACACGGTCAAATTGTGGAAGAAATAGTTCCAGAGGATCATTGAGTTTAACAAAAGAATATTGGTGAGAAGTGACATGAGTTGGAGTGTTACAATGAAAGAAGGCTTGAGTCATAAAGTGTTACATAACGATGTAGAACGACCACTCCCCTTTATTTTCCATGTGCCTAGGTGAGTATTCCTGGAAATATATTACTACATGTGATAAGAGGCTACACACATTGGCATCATCTTTCTTAAAGGACAAAGAGAGACTTTGTTCTATATAAAATTATTTATAGGCATAAACGTACCACAAATAACTGTATTTTACAAGAACTGAATTCAAATATTATAGCTGAAACTCTTAGATACATGATCTGAGGCAGGTAAATTAATATACCTTTTGTAACTTCAATTTGCCTCTTTGTAAAACAGGAACAGTAATATGGGAACCACCAACTTCATAAGAGGATTAATCATCTAACTGAAGTGGGTGTGTCTGAAAAATAATAAAACTTTAATTTACTGAAAGCACATGTAAAACATCTATGGAGCAATTGTTTTAGAAATTTAGCATATGCTGTTTTGTGGAGAATGAATGAAAGAATGTTTATCCTATCACTTAAAATAGCTCTTCAAGTCTGGGTTTAAAAAAAAGAAAAATCGGGGACCAGCAGTTAGTGTAATGGCTATGTGGCTGGACTCCCATGTAGTCGTCGCAGTTCGCGTCCCAGACCCAGTGACTTAAAACTCATGCCGGACGCGTGTGTGTGTGCCCAAGATCCCAAGAGGAGAACAGAGGAGAAGGGATTGCGGCGTGACCATCCCCCCTGGGGGGTGATTTCTCGCTTTCTGTCTCTCTGTCCCTCTCTGTCTGGC
>NW_006204929.1:6609-14475 GCF_000334495.1 Tupaia belangeri chinensis
AAAGAAAGAAAGAAAGAAAGAAAGAAAGAAAGAAAGAAAGAAAGAAAGAAAGAAAGAAAGAAAGAAAGAAAGAAAGAAAGAAAAAGAGAGAAAGAGAGAAAGAGAACAAATTAAGAGTAATTTCAAAATTTCTGTCTTATTTTTTATGCCAGAAAAATAGATTAAGAGATAGGTTATATATTTTTTTCTTCCTTTAGTGGGTATCTTTTGAATGTTGGCAGACTCATGGTATAAAAGAAGGAAAAAAAGACGAAAAGAAAGAAAGGGAGTGGAAGAAAGGAAGGGAGAAACATAAAAAAGGAAGGAAGGAGGGCAGAAAAGACTAACAATGATTTTCTTACTTCGAGGATATTCATCTTCTAAACATCTATTTAAGATTTCTAGGGGTTTTTGTTTTGCTTTGTTTTGTTTTTTGTTTTATTAAAGACTAAGCAAAACAAAATTTAATTTCTCATAAGGACTCTGTGGAAAAATAATTTTATCTAAATGACATATGTATGAAGAATTTAGTAAATTAGTGGTTAATCTCAGAGAAAAACATGCTCCAGAATCATCAAACTAGGATTTACGGTTGTTCTTTCCATTGCATTTCCAGAATTTATGGACAAAAACTTTAAACATTTGGTAAAGTATGAGAAACCTATCAAAAGCATCTAACAAAACTCCTTACTGTCCCGACCCGGGGGGACAGCCGAATGGGTTTCCTGAGTGAAGGAGTGAGAGCCGGGGCAAGCAGCGTAGTGTTACAGCACAGAGACGACAGTGTCGTCTGTTTATTGTGGGCAGCACGGTACAGCACAGAGACGACGCAGTGTCACAGCTCTTAAGGGTTGTGTCGTCTACTGTGAGCAGCACGGAGACGACGCGGTATCACAGCTCTTCAGGGTCGTCCGGAGACGATGTAGTGTTACAGCTCTTCAGGGTCTCCCAGGTCGTCTGGAGACGATGCAGTGTCAGCTCTTCAGAATCTTCAGGGTCGTCTGGAGACTGCGCGGTGTTTCAGCTCTTCAGGCTCTTCAGTTGTCGTCTTCCTGGTCGTCGTCGTCGTCTCGGTCGTCGTCGTTGTCTGGCTACTGTGGGCCAGGCATCGTGGTTATATACACTCTGATGGGTTGTAAACGGTGGGCCCTGATTGGTTGTTAACGGTGGGCCCTGCTTGGTTGCTTACGGTGGGTGTTCAGTCTGTCTCTCTCTGGTGAATGCAAATGCTCAATAAAAAAATAAATAAATAAAAATTTTAAAAAGGAAATAAAGTGGTTAAACTTGAATTTAACTAAAATTTTAACTGTCTTGTAATCACAACCCAAATCTACACTCAGTTCTTATCTTCCATATCTCACTCTTAAAAATATTTTATTCAATATACTTGGTACAAAAAAAAATGGCATTGCTTATTTATTTGCTTTATTGTTATTATTATATTAACCACCAATTATGTTATCTTTCAGGCCTACACTTTTTGGACAAAGATTACTTTTCTTACAAATTTGAAACATGCACAGCTGAGCTGGAACACACTGTCATTCCCCCAAACAATTGTTCTATGCTTAGCATCACCACATAATCAAATTGTGGAAGAAATAGTTCCATAGGATCACTGGGTTAGGGTTAGGGTTAGGGGTTGACTAGGGTTAGGGGTTAGGGTTAAGGATTAGGGTTAGGGTTAGGGCTTAGGTTTAGGGTTAGGGTTAGGGGTTATGGTTAGGGGTTAGGGTTTAGGGTTAGGGTTAGGGTTTAACAAAAGGACACTGTGAGAAGTGACATGAGTTGGAGTTTTATAGAGAATTAAGGCTTGAGCCATAAAGTGTTACCTAATGATGTAGAGTGACCTCCTCTTTATTTTCTATGAGCATAGGGGAGTATTGCTGGAAATATATTACTACATGTGAGTAAAGGCTACACACATAGGTATCATCTTTCTTGAAGGAAGAAGAGAGACTTTGTTATATATAACATTATCTATAGGCATAAACATACCACAAATAACTGTATTTTACAAGAACTGAATTCAAATATTGTACCTGAAACTCTTAGATGCATAATCTGAGGCAGGTAAATTAATAAACTTTTCATAACTTCAATTTGCTTCTTTGTAAAACAGAGGCAGTAATATGGGAACTACCAATTTAATACGAGGATTAAATCATCTAACTGAAGTGGATTTGTCTGAAAAATAATAAAACTTTGGGAACCAGCAGTTAGCATAATGGCTATGTGGCTGGACTCCCACGTAGTCGACCACGGTTTGTGTCCCAGACCCGGTGGCTTAAAACTCACACCGGGTGCATGTGCGTGCGTGCCCAAGATCCCGGGAAGAGAATGGAGGAGAAGGGATTGTGGCGTGACCATCCCCACTGGGCGGCGATTTCTCGCTTTCTGTCTCTCTGTCTCTCTCTGTCTTTCTGGCGAGCGCACGCGCCCTATAACAAAAACCTCTCCAAAAAAAAAAACAACGTTAATTTAATGAAAGCACATGTAAAACATCTATGGAGCTATTGTTTTGGAAATTTAGCATATGCTGTTTTTTGGACAAGGAATGAAACTATGTTTATCCTATTGCTTAAAATAGCTCTTCAAGTCTGGGGGAAAAAAAGAAAAATCAAAACAAAACTAAAAAATTTCCCTTATATTCAGTAAAAAGTGTGAACCATGTTTACATTTAAGAAAATAAGAACAAAATAAGAGTAATTTCAAAATTTATGGCTTATTTTTTATGCCAGGAAAAGAGATTAAGAGATAGGTTATGATTTTTTTTTCTTTCTTCAGTGGGTATCTTTTGGATGCTGGCAGACTCATAGTATAAAAGAAGAAAAAAAAAGAAGGAAAGGAAGAGAGTGAAAGAAAGGAAGGAAAAAAAAAAAACAAAAAAAGGAAGGAAGGTGGGCAGGAAAGAAGACTAACAGTGGTTTTCTTACTTCAAGGATGTTCACCTTCCAAACATCTATTTAAGATTTCTAGGAATTTGGGGACCAGCAATTAGCATAATGGCTATGTTGCTGGACTCCCATGTAGTCGACCACAGTTCGAGTCCTGGACCCGGTGGCTTAAACTCACGCCAGGTGCGTGCGTGCCCAAGATCCCAAAAGGAGAATGGAGGAGAAGGGATTGTGGCATGGCCATACGCCCTGGGGGGTGTGTGGATTTCTCGCTCTCTGTCTCTCTGTCTCTTTCTGTCCTTCTGGAGAGCACACATGCCTTATAGCAAAAAGGAAAAAAAAAGGAAAAGAAAAAAAAAGATTTCTAGGGGTTTTTGTTTTGTTTTGTTTTATTAAAGACCAAGCAAAACAAAATTTAATTTTTCTTAAGGACTCTGAGGAAAAATAAATTTATCTAAATGACATATTTATGAAGAGTTTAGTAAAATAGTGGTAAATCTTAGAGAGAAACATGCTCCAAAGTCATCAACTAGGATTTACACTTGTTCTTTCCATTGTATTTCCAGAATTTATGGATATAAACTTTAAACATTTGGTAAAGTATGAGAAACCTATCAAAAGCATCTAACAAAAAGCCTTACCACTATTAAGAACTCTATATACATTAGTTTCCTTTATTTTAGAGATATTTGCTATAGGATGTGTGCGCTTGCCCAAGAGACAGAGAGAAACAGAGAGACAGAAAGCAAGAAATCACCTCCAAGCGGGAATGGCCACACTGCAATCCCTTCTTCTCTGTTCTCCTCTTTGAATTTTGAACACACATGTACACACACTGGGCATGAGTTTTAAGCTGCCAGATCCGGAAACTTGAACTGCAGTTGACTATGTAGGAGTCCAGTGATGTAACCATTTTGCCATCTGCTGGTCACAGTTTCTTTTCTTTTTGTTTGTGTTTGTTTTTTGTTTATCATTGAGATCTGAAAACATTGATTGTCTTGCAGCATACCAAAGATATAATCCTCCCTATTTAGATATATTCTCACTTTCTTAATATTATACACAGATTAAGTTACTCTCCTCTTTAACAAATTTCTGAGGTTTGTTTGTTTGTTTGTTTGTTTGTTTGTTTTTTGTTTGTTTTTGTTTTTGAAAGGTTTTTGCTATAGGGCGTATGCGCTTGCCAGAAAGACAGAGAGAGACAGAGAGACAGAAAGTGAGAAATCACCCCCCAGGGGGGATGGCCATGCCACAATCCCTTCTCCTCCTTTCTCCTCTCAGGATCTTGGACACACACGAACACACGCCCGGCATGAGTTTAAGCCAACGGGTCCAAGACCTGAATCATGGTCGACTACATGGGAGTCCAGTGACATAGCCATTACACCAACTGCTGGTCCCTCTCATAGCATTTTTCACCTCTCTGTTTCTCACTGTGTAAATGATAGGATTTAATACAGGGGTGAGGATGGCAAAGAACACAGTCACCAGCTTCTCCACTGAGTAGGTGGCCACTGGGTGCATGTAGGTGAATATGGAAGGCACAAAAAAGAGTACTACGACAGTAAAGTGGGAGCCACATGTGGAGAGGGCTTTACTCTGTCCTTCAGAGCCATGGGATTTCAGGGAGCTCAAGATAATGACGTAGAAGATGAGGAGCGTAGAGAAAATGAGCAAGCACATAGCTCCACTGTTGGCTGCCACCACCCTTCCCAGCCTGTGGGTGTCTCTGCAGGCAAGTTTCAACAATGGGAAGAGATCACACATGAAGTGGTCAATGACTTTGGGACCACAGAAGGGCAAGATGACCATGAAAAGAATCTGCACAGTGGCATGCAGGATGCCTCCAATCCAAGCTACCATCACCAAGACATGACAGAAACCCTGTCTCATTATAGTCATGTAGTGCAGGGGCTTGCACACAGTCATGTAGTGATCATAGGCCATGACAATGAGGAAGATGATCTCTGATCCTCCCAGAAGGTGCCCCACAAATAGCTGAGTGAGGCAGCCCCCAAAGGAGATGGTTCTCCTCTGGTAGAGTAGGTCAATGATCATCTTGGGGGTGGTGACACAGGTGTAGGAGGCATCTATGAAGGACAAGTAAGTGAGCAAAAAGTACATGGGGCCTTAAGGGTGGTGCTGAGTGAGATAGTGATAATGATGAGCAGATTAACCAGCATGGTAAGTAGGAAAAATGAACAAAAAGACAATGAAGAATATTTTCTGCAAGTGTGGATTCTGTGTGAGTGCCAGGAGAACAAATTCAATCACTTTGTTGGTAGGCATGAATTGATCCATTCAGTTTGTAACACCTTGTGAACGCCTGAATAAGCTAAAAGATATTTTAAAAATGCAGTTAATTAGTTATGAAATGATTACAGTCTGAATTTCATAGTACCAACGTAGGGTAGTCACAGTAATTGTAGAGCATGTCCTTGGCATCTCTGGTCCCAGTAACTACTTCATTTACTTTTTTACTTCCTTCATTTTGCTTTCTATGTCTTCTGATACCTGGCATTTGTCATCTATAAAACATCAATAGGCAATAATTAATGTATAATTTACTGAGTAAATACTGACCTATGTGCATGCAATTTGTATTTTTCTGGCTCCAACTCCATGTGACTTTGGCAAGACATTCCAGTGTCCTCTGCTTCCAAGCCCTCCTCTGCAAATGTGACCCTATATTCTACACTGTTACTCTAAGATGTATTCTGTAACATGTAAAGCATTGAACACAGGTAAAGGTTATTCCTTCTACTAGGATAATTTACATTTGAAACAGAACTCTGTGAAAGATATAGTCCAGAAACATTCATTGCAAGAAGGCAGATTATAAAAATGTATGTATTGCTGGAGATACACTCTCCCTGGAACCTACCATAACACAAGTTATTTATGTCTGTTTCCTACCTGTGACTAATGTAGTACTTGGCATAAGGACTTCAGTGCTGGCTCCAATTAGGTGATAAAAAAAATATTTGATGACAGTTCATATATATATATATATTTGGATTCTGACAGGGCCTGTGATTTGCCCATTCTAACTTTTTGAGTCTAGAGGATGAAGTTGGAGCAAAAAATCTTCAGTTGCCCTAAACCCTTTCAGGGCACAGCTTGGATGTCAGGATTGGCTATACTTTCAACAATCTAGTTAATCTTTTTGTAGACAATTTTATAATTAAAATTACTTATATTTTAGACTGTTATAAATATTCTAAATATTTTCTCACATCCTTAATATTTTTTAAAGAAATCCTCCCACAAAATGACACTGTTGAAATAAATGTTGGGTGCATTCTGAGATATCTTCTAGATTGGTCTCCAAAATGTTCTACTGATGTAACTTCCACTTACATTACCAGGTGCACTACCACAAACTGCTGTCTGCCTTACTTTTCTTTTTATTTTTTTAAAGAATTATTTTATTTAACTTTATTTATTTATTCATTTTAATTTGACCAGAGGAGGGGCAGAGTGAGAGCAAGAGTGAGAGAGAGAGAGAAAGTGAGAAAGCAAGCTGCCACAGTCAGCCATGTGGGAGACCTGCGCCCTTAACCACCATGCCACCTGCTGGTCCCTGCCTTGTTTTTCAACCCTGACTTGAACAGTGTTTGTTCCTAGCTCCATTTTGTATTCATAGGTCATTGGCATGTTATATGAACCATGTATCATATAGCTTTTACTTAAAATTCACCAACTATGTTCCCTCTTAGACCACATTCATTTCAGCAAACATGCTGTCCAAAGGAGATTTAGAAAAAAAAATTAATACTTTTTGTGAAGTGCAAGTCTGCTGGTAATGAAAGCTTTCCATGTTTGAATGTCTGCATCATGTCTGACAAGGGTTTTTTCTAACAGGACTTTAAATATGCTTCACTACTGTATTCTGGGTTTCATTATTGCCAAAGAGAAATCTGCTATCATCTCATCTTTTTCTATACCTAACCTTTTTTTCCTGGATTGGCTTAATTGCATTATTGGAGAAGTCATAACACATTTTTGCATAGAAAAACATAGGAAAAATACATCATGACTCTTCCAACAAATAAGATTTTTTTTCTTTTTTACTAGTTTTTTATTTTTATTTTTATTTTTTATTATTTATTTATTTATTTATTTTTAGGTTTTTGTCATAGGGTGTGTGCACTCACCAGAGAAAGACAGAGAGAAGGAAAGTGACAAATCACTCCCTTGGGGAAATTGCCCCACTATAATTCTCTCAGGATTTTGAGC
Source organism: Tupaia belangeri chinensis (assembly GCF_000334495.1). Lineage (NCBI taxonomy): Eukaryota > Metazoa > Chordata > Mammalia > Scandentia > Tupaiidae > Tupaia > Tupaia belangeri. Next base: position 13,725 of record NW_006204929.1, read on the forward strand.
ATGCATGCACATATATCCAGTGTGATTTTCAGGCCACCAGATACATGGCTTGAACTGTGATCAGTCATGTGGGAGTTCAGCACCTTAACCACCAAGTCACCTGCTAGGTCTTTATCACTAGTTTTAAACAGTTTAATTATGATATGCCTTGGAGTATATCTCACCATGTTTTTTGCACTTGGAGTTTGTTGATATTCTTAAATCCATAGTTTATAGTTTTTATCAAATTTTGAAAATTTTCAGCCATATTTTTTCTGTATTCCTCCGTGGAATACTCTCTGAACTTATATATAAAGCTGCTTAAGTCTGTATCACAGCTTATTCTTTGCATTTAAGTATACTTTTTTCCTATTTCTCTTTTATATAGTTTATATTATTGCCTTCAACTTCACTGATCTTTTCTTCTCTGATATTTAACTTACTATTAATCCAATTGAGTGTATTTTTCATCTTACATTGTAGTTTTCACCTCTAGCAGTTCATTCTTATCTCTAGAAATTGAAAACATCCTGTTTTCTTAACTTTTTGAATTAGTTTGAATAACTTTTAAAATATCTTTGTCTGCTAGTTTGAACATCTGTGTCAGTTTCAATTGATTGATATTTCATTATGGATCATATCTTCCTGCTTCTTTGCAGACTGCTAATTTTCGATTAGATGCTGCTCATTGTCGATTTTCCCTTTTTACACACTGCATATTTTTGCATTCTCATAAATATTCTTGAGCCTTGTTCTAGAAGACAGTTACTTG
>NW_006204929.1:16329-20760 GCF_000334495.1 Tupaia belangeri chinensis
GAGGGTGCGCTGCAGAGGGCGGCGGCAGCGGCGGCGGCGGCGGCGCGCAAGGTGGTAGGTAGGTGGGGGTGTCCCAGCGTTGGGCAGGATTGGGAATCCCGGAGAGGCGAGCTCTAGAAGCCCCAGGCTGCCACTCGCGGGTGGGACCCGAGGCACAGGGATGTAGCAGGGTCCAAAGGAGAGCCCGAGAAAGCGGCGCCAGCTCCGGTTTTGCAGATGGAGCCCCCCTGCGGATCTTGGCTGGTAGATGGCGCAGCATTCTAGACCTAGAGGGGACACCAGCTGGAGATCCGCGACTAGGGGCCGACGCGGAGTCCACTCCGGAGTCTGCTTTCCGCTTCATGCTCCCTCCCCTGGCCTAGGTCTTCACTCTGCAGCGAGGTTGCCATCTGCAGGCCAGGGCGCCCTGTTCTCTCCCCTCCCTCGGACTCTGATTTGCAGAATGACATCTGTCCTCTCTCTTCTGTCCTTTTAAAGTCACCAATCCCCAACTCTACATAGAGCACTCCTTACCTATCCCAATGTTTTCAAGAATTCAGCCCAAATTGATGGAGTTCCTTTCCCCTGAGCATTCTTCCAGGTTATTAGAACCAGTGGTGCCAGCTCCAGCCCCTGCCTTCAGAGCTCTTCCAGTCTGGTGGGGACGAGTTACAAGGAGCGATGCACCTGCAGTCAGGGTCCTGGGAGGAGAGAGGGAAACCTCCTCTAGGCTAGGGCATCAGAGACCTCCTGGGCTGTGGGGTGTGACTGGTCGAGGGGAGGGTCAGTGGGGTTAACCCAGTGACTGGATGGGGGGAGGGGGCCTGGGGTAAACAGTCTTGTGAAGTCTCCGGGGTGAAATCTTGGGGGTGGTGTTCAGAGGGATTCAGGACTAGAGGTGGAGGCTGGGAGAGGGCCTGGGGACGGGTCCAGGTTGAGCATTTGAACTCACTGGGATGGCCCTGGGAGATGTAAGGGGAGTTGCAAAAGGATCGAGATACCTTTCCTTTCAGGTGTAGGAGTGTGTGTGTGTGTGTGTGTCTGTCTGTGTGTGTCTGTCTGTGTGTCTGTGTGTCTGAGGGGCAAGTCCCAAGGTTGTCCGGCTGGTTAGATGTGTAAGGTAGTGGCACAGGCTGATTGCAGTGGGAGCAGAGCTCTGAGAGTGGAGCCTAAATGTACTAAATGTATAGACAAAGGACAGGCTCAGGAGAAGGGGACATTGGAGAGGATTTTTTTTTTTGTAAGTTTTTGCTATAGGGCACATGTGCTCACCAGAAAGAGAGAGAAAGAAAGCAAAAAATCACCCCTGGAGGCAATGACCATGCCACAGTCTCTTCTCCTCCATTCTCCTCTTGGGATTTTGAGCAGGTATGCACATGGTCCTGGTGTAGGGATTTGAACCCCACAAAATCGGCCATGTGGGATCCAGCTGCCTTAACCTCCATACCACCTGCTGGTCCAGTTAGAAAGGCTTTGTGGGTAGGAGGCAGGCTGGATAATGGATGTGGGGGAGAGACAGAAGGAGTAAAGGTCTCCTGGGGTCTGAGGTGAATAACTGGGTATAGGAGGGTCTCATTTCCAAGGACACTGGAGAATGATGAGGGCTTGGGTGAGGGAAGGGATGCATTTTGGTGACCAACAGACCTGCCCATCAGCATCTACACCTTGGCCTCATGGACTTCCCAGATACACCTCCCTGTTTTCACTGGCTTTACTTCTTCACCTTTGACTGCTCGTTCTCTGACCCCTCTCTGTCCCTCTAGCCCTTCCACCCTGCAGGGATTAATCCCTCCCTCTTGGGCGTAGTCTATTCTCATGGCTTTTGCTGGGGCTGAGTAAAGCTCCCCAAGTCTCTGCATCTGAGGTAGGAAGAAAATTGAAAACAAAACAGAAACCAGGCACAGCTGCCTTGACCCTGTGTTGGAAGATCACATCCTGTCCAGGGCACAGTGACAAGGAACTCTGAATTTAGTTATGATGTCTGGAGATGCTGGCCCAGGGTCAGGCCTTCCACCCAGCAGGCGAGGACTGCTCAACAGAAGAGCAGATTGGCTGTCCCTCAACTTGCCCAGGGCCGCAGCAAAACCACTGCAGATGACAGGTTCTTGTGAGAAATTCAGGGCTTGAAGGTAGAGAGTCGTGAAGGATTGAGAAAAGAGACGAGAAAAAGGTTAAAGCAGGGGGCTAACGCTCTCTTGGAGCAGAAGCAAAACTGCACTAGAGCAGAGACCGTTTATTCCAAATTAAGTCAGATAAGCAGTGGGTGAGTTTGGCTATAAAGAACAGCATACAATATACATGACATTCTTTGTAGGTTGTATTCCTGGTACTAGGTCGATAGCCATCATTAACTTAGTACTTAGACAACATCTTGGCTCGCGGAATGTTGCCCAACATTGTGAGACACAGCCCCCTGGAGCACCATCTGGTTGACCACACAGTCCCTGCGGCATTCAGGCAGGAATGGGGTTGCCTTCAACTCTGTCTGGCATTCTTCCCTTCAGGCTATCTCTCAGACCTGGGCTGGTTTCTGTCTCCAACAGGTTCTTGCTTCAAATTTGATTTTGTAACAGCTTCAGCCTGATTTCTGAATCAGCATTTCAAGATATTTTGAGTACGGGCTATTAGGCCAGAGGCCACGGCCTGGTGTGCAATTGAAAATTTCACAAGGACTCTTCCTAAATAGCACGGGGTGATGGAAGCCGGCCAGAGAGCTGTTGATGAACGTCTGTTCCCATTCTGTATTTCCTTCTCCTTTCCTCTTCTTCCCTGACTGTCCTCACATGGGGGAGCTGGACTTTATGGGAAAGCGACTGTGTTGTGAGGGGTGTGTGTGGGAGGCAGGGAGAGCCTGCTTTGTTGATTTTCTGAAGGCTCCCAGGTGCCTCGCTTTCCTGCCACCGCTACATTTAGCTAATTACTTTCACATTTGGATTTATTTTTTTGGATGGTGAGCAATAGTCAATGAATTTTCCTCCAACTTAAAAATACTAAAGGGAATAGAGATGAAAGCTCATGAATGGATAAAGAAGAGAAGTTTATTTGGCTCATGGTTCTGGAGGCTGGGAGGTCCAAGGGCATGGTGCGGAAATCTGGTCTCATAACCCAGTCTCTTATGAGACCCCACCTCTTTTTTGGGGGGGCGGGGAGAGATATTTGCTATAGGGTGCATGTGCTGCTGCAGAGACAGAGAGAGGCAGGGAGACAGAAAACAAGAAGTCACCCCTGGGGGGATGGCCACACCACAGTCCGTTCTTCTCCATTCTCCTCTTGGGATTTTGGGCACACATGCACACATGCCTGGTGTGAGTTTTAAGCCACTGGTTCTGAGACTTGAACTGCAGTCAACTACAGGGGAGTCCAGTGATATAACTATTTCACCATCTGCTGGTCCCAAGGCTCCACCTCTTAATATTGTTACAATGGGGGTTAAATTTCAACATGAGCTGGGCCAGCCAGTGGCATGTTGGTTGGGGTAGCTGGATCCCACATGGATGGCTACATGGTTTGAGATTGGCTGATTACATGGTTTCAGACCCAGATCTGGCTGTTTGAAAATCACTTCAGGCAGGTGTGTCTGCATACCCAACATCTCAAAGGAGATTGGAAGAGAAGGGATTATAGTATAGCCACTCTCCTTAGGGGTAATTTCTCACTTCTCTCTCTCTCTCTTTCCAAAAAGCACACATGCTGCATAGCAAAAATGAAAAATAAGTAAGTAAATAAATTTCAATATGCGTTTAAGAGGCTACAAACTGATCCACAATGGGAAGAAAGACAGGGCTTTTCCTCTCTTGAGATCTGCTTTGTTTTGTTTTTGAAAATTTCCACAATTAGTGACCTGGAGAAGGTCATTAATGTTAAAATTTTGTCCTAACTCTTTCTCTTTGTTTAGAAAATGACACTAAAATTATTTGGAACATAAATTACGAAGAACTGTCTCCTTTTCAAAGCAAAAGACTTTGTACTTCTAATTATTATTGGTGAGGATGGTTAATGCTTGTTTCTAGACATTTCTATACCAACATGCCTTCCCACCTCAGTAGAGGGATAAAGAGAAAAATGCTAAGAAAGATTAAAAAGCATGTATTTAGTTACACGTACAGAATATCAGTGTTACAGTTAATGCAGTTTAACATTCATTGAATACCTGGAAGTGACTGAGAATCAGTCTCTGTCCTCAGGTACTCTCAGAGGGGGCAGGAGACGCATGCCTGAAATAAAACCTAAAAGATTATGTCACTCCTGAACTTCCCCCGAATATGCATACCTTCATGGTAAAAATGTTCATTTTGTTTAAATATGACTTTCTTTTCCATTGGGGACCTTTTTCAGTAATGATTACTCATTTTCATAATTTCCCAGCTCATTGGGTGAGGACTTGAAGGTTTATGTGTAGAAAGGAAATTCTTTGTGCTTCATTCTTTATTATCCTTTTGCATGTCTTACACT
>NW_006204929.1:21258-23400 GCF_000334495.1 Tupaia belangeri chinensis
GTCAACTACATGGGAGTCCAGCGACATAGCCATTATGCTAACTGCTGGTCCCTAAGGAGTTCTTTTTTGAAAGCATCAGAAATGTCTTGATTCCTTTCCCAGGGGTGATAGCGAGGGCCCCACATGCTTACAATATCCAACTAGATAATGAGTCACACAGTCTACTAAATACACATGACTATAAAACAGAGAGAAGCAGAAGTACTTTTAAAAAATTATTTTGTTCCTTCAGTATATGAGTACTAAGAGCCTATTGTAAAAATTTTTTAAAAAATGGAAAAAGAAGGAAGGGAAAAACCCCAGGGACCCAACCCACGGACATAACTACCCTGGATAATATGAAGTGTTTTCTTCTAGTACTCTTTCTCCATTTTGGCTTTAAATTTTATATTTTTGGAATCATACGGTATCTTTGTTTTTATAAAATGTTATTTCAATTAATGTGTGATGTCAGTGAGCTCATGCATGTACAGCAAGTGCTTAGCTTGTTACTTTGATGAATGACAGTGGCATTATGTCTTCTGAAACTGGTTTCTTCATTGTTTAGTTTGCAATAGGGTGTGTGTGCTCGCCAGAAGGAGACAGAGACAGAGAAAGAGAGGGAAAGTAAGAAAGCATCTCCCAGAAGGGATGGCCACGCCGCAGTCCCTGCTCCTCCATTCTTCTCTATGGATTTTGGGCATGCACACACATGTGCCCAGAGTGTTTTTCAAGTCCCTGAGTCTGGGACTTGAACTGTTCACTTGGCCATGTGGCATCAAGTCACCTTAACCACGATGCTACTAGTTGGCTCTAGTATTGGAACAGGTTTTGTCCAATTTTAGGATTTTTAAATCAGTAATCTATGAGCTTCTAAAATGAATTTAGTGGCTATCTTTTTCTAATTATAGAGCAGTATGAGAAATGTAAATTTCTTGAATATTATTAGTAGAGAAAAGTCTCTTGAAAGATCTTGTAAGCCTTTTAAAAGTAATTCTCTGTCATCTTTGTTTTTTCATTGTCACTGGTATGCTCAGATTTTTTATTACTGTTTGTCAACTTATAATCTACAGTTTATATAGACATTTTTACACATATTACCCATACAATTATACACAGTGTTCACTATTTTAACATTACCTCCATATCCATTCCTGTCACTTCTTTATCATTTGAAATTTTTCCTTTTTTTTTCTTTTTTTGTTTTAGAGGGTTTTTGCTATAGGGCACGTGCATTTGCCAGACAGATAGAGAGAGATAGAGAGACAGAAAGTGAGAAATCACCCCCCAGGGAGGATGGCCACGCCACCAAGTCCGGGACTTGAACCGTGGTTGACTACACGGGAGTCCAGTGACATAGCCATTATGCCAACTGCTGGGCCCTTCTCCTCCATTCTCCTTTCAGGATCTTGGGCACGTACGCACGCACACACGCCCGGCATGAGTTTAAGCTACCGGGTTCGGGACTCAAACCACGGTCAACTACGTGGGAGTCCAGCGACCTAGCCATTACCGTAACTGCTGGTCCCCCCCCCCCGGCTTTTTTTTTTGTTTTACTGGACTCCCACATGGCTGACCATGGTTTGAATCCCAGACCTGGCAGCTTGCTTTCTCACTTTCCTTCTCTCTCATTTTACAATGCCCATTGAAAAACAGTGTGAAACTTCTTCCAAAACCAACTTTGATGTAGAGCAAAACCGTACATCACAAGTTGTTTTAATCCTAAAGTTAAGTAATTGGTGCAAACAAGTTTGTTAGTTTGTCCTTAAGTATTCTAAGAGGATGTTTTGAAGCTTAGTTTGCTTTGAAAGTGTAGTGCATTCTTAGGCTCAAAACTCAACTTTCAGCTACAACAAAGATCTTTCATTATAAAGAGCAGCTCCATGAGTGGAGTCTTTCTGCCAAAGATCTTTCTGATATTCCAAGAAAAAGTTCAGATTTACACTGAAAAACTACATGCTTATCTTTGAAAGTAAGCTTCATTTTACAACCTAAAAAAAAAGAAAAGAAACAAATTTTAAAAAATAATGACAATGAATAAAATTAAATAAAATAATTCTTAAAAAATATAAGATAAGGTCTTGCTGTTACAATCTTCCCATCTTAGCCTACCAGCGAGGACCACATGCACACAGCAGTGTGCCTGGCTCTTTTTGGACAGGA
>NW_006204930.1:0-1445 GCF_000334495.1 Tupaia belangeri chinensis
TATAGCAAAAACACCTCTCCAAAGAAAAAATTAAAGAGAAAAAAGGAGGAAAAATCCACCATGAAGACTGAGAAAATGCCCCCCCCAAATGAGAATAATATATGAGAAATACTCGATACCATCAAACGCCCAAACATCTGGATAATAGGCATCCCAGAAGGTGAAGAGACTCATAAGGGCATTGATAATTTATTCCATGAGATCCTGCAAGGAAACTTTCCAAACCTAGAGAGGCATTCAAAGATCCAGTCCCAAGAAATACAAAGGATCCCGAATAGAATCAACCCAAGAAGATCTTCTCCAAGACACATTATAGCCAGATTGACCAAAACCACAGACAAAGGCAAGATACTAAGACTGGCAAGAAATAAATAGTAAATTATTTACAAAGGAAATCCCATCAGGTTAATAGCAGACCTTTTACTGGAAACAATGTGAGCAAAAAAAGAATGGGGGGAACCAGCAGTTAGCGTAATGGCTATGTCGCTGGACTCCCATGTAGTCGACCGTGGTTCACGTCCCAGACCCGGTGGCTTAAAACTCACGCTGGGTGCGTGTGCGTGCATGCCCAAGATCCCGAGAGGAGAATGGAGGAGAAGGGATTGTGGCATGACCATCCCCCCTGGGGGGTGATTTCTCGCTTTCTGTCTCTATGTCTCTCTCTGTCTGTCTGGCGAGCGCACGCGCCTTACAATGAAAATCTCGCAAAACAAAAAAAAAAAAGAATGGGAAAATATATTCAATGTGTTAAGGGAAAAACAATTTCAACAAGGAATACTGCACCCAGCAAGATTATCCTTCACATGGGAAGAAAAAAAGGAATATTCTCAGATTAAACAAAATCTGAAAGAATTTACCAACACCAGACCAGATTTGCAAGAAGTTTTCAAGAGAGTGCTATACCAGGAAAATTAAATACAGACACACAGAAGTAAGAGTTCAAAAACCAAGAAAATGCCCAACTTAATTGTAGAAACATCCATGAAGTTGAATATTATATTCCATAATTTAATCAGGAAGATTGGACCACAACAGAAGATAAAGTATGTGAAACTGAACTGGTGAAATAGCATTTTATGACTTTTGACTAAAACATTGCTGATTTTCTTCTAGGCTTTGTTTTCTGGTTTTAAGAATTTTTGTCCTGTCTTGTGCTGCCAATAGGTTCATGTACCTATTATTTGAACAGAATACCAACCTGTTTTCTGGCTTTAAGTTTTAAGTAAATTTCCTTAGCATTTCTTTAATTTGTTAAAGCTAAAACTGCCTTTATTTAAATAAAAATATATTAAAAATAACTATTTAATGACGATAATAAGCTTCATAGCATCAGCTAGGTGTTACCTAATAGTGTATTCATTCTACTCAGTTTCATGCCTAAAGTCAGACATGTATTCACGGATATGTACAGATGAGCTTAACTTTCTATTGAAAGTAGTTAGATA
>NW_006204931.1:0-1790 GCF_000334495.1 Tupaia belangeri chinensis
AGCAAAAACCTCTCCAAAACAAAGGTCTACCATGTAACATTGTAGTATGCATCTTATTACACCCAAGTTAATATTCCTCTGTTCTCTCCATGAAGGAGCAAATATACTGCAGGTATTTGGATACTAAAATAATTATATTGTGCAAAGTTCACCTACATTCTCTTCTGTGAAATGCAGAACTGAATTAACTCTCTGTGCTTTACACCAGGGCAGCAATCGGAAGGGATGTTGAACATAACACACAACTCCTGTAACTGTAGTCCTATCTAAAACATCAATCTGGGACCAGCAGGTGGTGTGGTGGTTAAGGTGTTGGGCATTCCCACATGCCCAACCACAGTTCAAGTCTAGACCTGGTGGCTTGCTTTCTTGCTTTCCCTCTCTCTTTCTCTCTCTGGTCAAATTAAAGTGGAGGAATGAATAAATAAAATTAAATGGAATCATTCTTTAAAAATAAATAAATAAAATTAAATATAAATGCTACCTTTAATTTGTATCCAGAGAGAGGCCTTTAGTTATATGTCATCCACCATCCTTGCATGCATCTTCAAACACACGCACAATCAAATACCCAAATACGACCACCACCTGCTACCTAGACACACAATGAGAAACATGGTAAAAGCACACCAGTAACAGAGAAGGTGCTGCTCTGGGCTGCAGACCACGGTTACCTGGAAGGAGAAACTGTAGGTGGTTATTTGCTAGTTGGAGGTGTTGTAAAGCTCTCAGACGACCGATTTCTGGGCACACGATTTCTAAGGTGTTGTCACTAAGATCCAAACACTGGAGTTTGACAAGGGACCCAATAGCTTCCAAGAGAAAAGAAGGGGAAAGGCAAAATGAATTTGACCCCAGTGTTACACCAAATATTTCATGCAAGTATCCAAAATTATGGAGTTTTTTTCTTTTGAGAGATTTTTGTTATAGGGCGTATGTGCTCATCAGAAGGCCAGAGAGAGACAGAGAGTGAGAAAGCATCCTCCCAGGAGGGATGGCCACATCATAATCCCTTCTCCTTTATTGGTTGTATTTGGGTATTTGATTGTGCGTGTGTTTGAAGATGCACCCAAGGAAGGTAGATGGCCACAGCACAATTCCTCTTGTCCGAATTTTGAGCATACATGCACACAAGCCCAGTGTGAGTTTCAAGCTGGACTCAAACCTTGGTCAGAGTCCAGCACCTTAACCACCATTTCACCTGTGGGCTCCCAAAATTCTGATATTTCAGTAACTTCACATCCATGCCTCGATTGCTCACAAAATAGTCAAAAGAGAGCTCAAACTAAGTTTTATGGAAATAATAAATACTTCTATCTTGAGATAGAAATAGAATAACCTTAGAAAGTACATGAATAAAAGCATTATAACAATATAAAAAATTGCTTGATTAAATAAATAATTCAAAAATGAGATAAGGTCTGTCTTGTTTGCTTTAAATAATTATTTATTTTTATTTATCATCTTTTTTGTTTTGTTTTGTTTTGTTTTTGCTACAGAGCACATGGACTCACCAGAGAGAGAGACAGAGAGAAAGTGAGAAAGCAAGCCACCAGGTCCAGGACTTGAACCATGGTCATCCATGTGGGATTCCACTGCCTTAACCACCATGCCACCTGCTAGCCTTGTTTGTTTGTTTTTTTAAACAGGAACTCACTCCATTATGATCCTCTTGGTCTCTTTAGTAGCTAGGGCTATAGGCACGCCAGCTGTGCTGTTTTAGGGTGGACCAGGGCTCAAACCTGCATCTGTCAAGTGCCTTCAGTCTGCCCAGTAGCAGCATAAACCAG
>NW_006204932.1:0-572 GCF_000334495.1 Tupaia belangeri chinensis
GTATTCAATATTTAGGAATAAATCTAACCAAGGAAGATAAAGATCTACACAAGGAAACTATGAGAAGCTAAAAAAAGAAATTGAAAATGACACAAAATAATGGAAGGACATCCCATGTTCATGGATTGGAAGAATGAATATAATCAAAATGTCAATTCTACCCAAATTAATCTACATGTTTAATGCAATGTCAATCAAAGTACCAGACACATTTTTCACAGACGTAGAAAAGACAATCATAAAACTTGTCTGAAATCGTAAAAGACCCCGTATTGCCAAAGCAATTCTACAGAAGAAGAGTGCAGTGTGTGGCATCTCACTCCCCAATCTAAAAATATACTACAAAGCTGTGCTAATCAAAACAGTATGGTACTGGCACAGAAACAGAAAGGTGGACCAATGCAACAGAATAGAGTCCCCAGAAATAAATGCCCAAACATACAGTCAACTGATCTTTGAAAGGGGTACCAGTCAATCCAGTGGGAAAAGGAAAGCCTCTTCAGCAAGTGGTGCTGGAAAAACTGGATTTCCACTTGCAGAAAGATGAATCTGAACCCCTACCTCTCACCTTT
>NW_006204932.1:589-2443 GCF_000334495.1 Tupaia belangeri chinensis
ATCAAGGATCTAAATCTAAGACCTCAAACTATAAAACTTCTCCTGGAAAACACTGGGGCAGCTCTGGGAGACATTAGTGTATGGACAGACTTCTTAAATAAGACCTTTAGAGCACAGTCAATCATCCCCAAAATAGACAAGTGGGATTACATAAGACTAAGACGTTTCTGCATGGCAAAAGACACAGTAATTAGCGTGAATGATGGTCCTCAGAATGGGAAAAGATTTTTGTAAACTATGCATCAGATAAGGGGTTGATAACCAGAATACACAAGGAACTCACACATTTTGAAAAATGAGGATCAATCCCATTAAAAGATGGGAGAAGGAGTTGAATAAAACACTCTCTAAAGATTATATAAGAATAGCCAAAAGGCATAGAAAAAATGTTAAACCTCCCTCATCGTAAAGGAAATGCAGATAAAAACAACAACGATGTACCACCTAACCCCAGTCAAAATGTCTGTTAAACAAACAAAAAATGATAAGTGTTGGCTGGTATGTGGTGAAAGGGGAACTCTCTTACACTGCTGGTGAGAATGTAAATTGGTCCAACCACTGTGGAGAATAATTTGGAGATTCCTCAAAAATCTACAAGTAGATCTACCATATGATCCAGCAATCCCATTCCTTGGTATATACCCAAAGGGCAGAAGAAGTCTTCATTGGAAAAATGCTTGCTCATCGATGTTTATTGCAGCACTATTCACGATTGCAGTCATGGAGCCAACCGAAATGTCCCCGTATGGAGGAATGGATTGAGAAACTGTGGCACATATACTCTATTTAATACTACTCAGCCATAAAATCCAACAAAACCCTGGCTTTTGGCAGAAAGTGGAAAAATATGGAAGATTTACTGCTGAGTGAAGCAAGCCAGGCTATGAAGGAGAGATATTGTATGTCCCCAAAGTCAGTCGAAAATCAGATATCTACATTTGCATGATCTCCTTTGCACACAATGTGGCAGCACAAGGGAAGTCCATTGCCATAGTTGGTACTACTGTGGGAACCAAGGAGCCTGAGAAGGAAATTAGACCAGCTTTGGAGCTCTTGGAACCAACTGAACAGAAATTTGTTAGCATCAGAGACCTCCTTGTACCCAAAGATTTGGGGACAGAAAGCCAGATCTTTATTTCTCGCACATATGATGCTACAACTCATTTTGAGACAACCTATGATGACATTAAAGACATCTGCAAGAGGATGACAGGATCAGAGTCTGACTTTGAGGAAATGAAGCACAAGAAAAATGACATCTATGGGGAAGACTAACAGTAGTTGTTATTATGCAACTAGGACAAATTAAAAAATTGGCAAATAATGCATACTGTATGAAATCAACATTGTATGGCCTACTTTTATATAATCAAAATGGAGAATGAAGAGCACTTTACCAGTAAATATTCCTCACCTTCATCTTTCTAATATCATGTATTAACGTTTCATGGAGTGGTTACTCAGAATTGGCAGGTTACCACATTCTGTTCAATTTAACCAAACTGGCTTTTTTTCCTAGTGAATGATCAGTTTTAAACAGAATATTGTGATACTGATACAGAGAAATCGATACAGTATTTGTATCTTTTAATCAGTGTAGCTTTTGCAATTATTTGCTTCTGCTGCTCAAGTGCTGGGTCCCTAGGAATTGTGTGCCATTTGGATAGTGAAATACTAAACTGAATATAATTTGGGACAGCACCCTTAAGTTTTCCTTGTAACTTCATATTTTTTGTTATGTCAAATATTAAAGCAGGGCCCAAATAACAGCCACAATTTTGGTTTATGTGGGCATAAAAATTTAACCAAGCTCCAGGCTTAGAGATTCATTTGGAGGAGCCAGTAGTGTTTTAA
>NW_006204933.1:0-2919 GCF_000334495.1 Tupaia belangeri chinensis
AGTGCCTTTAAGCACCACGCCACCTGCTGGCTCCGTAAGACAGGCTAAATTTTACAATGAGAAGAGCAGGGTAATCTCGTGGTCCCCTGGAGTCACCTTACTGAGTTCCAGGCAGCGTGAGACTCCGTGAGTCCGGAAGGGGTAGGAGGAATGTAGCTGGGAGATAAAGACCTTGATACAAACAAGCAAACCAGACACCCAAGGAGCCCAGTGAGCAGCATGCGGTCTCTCAGGTCCACCGCCCCAGGGAAGCCACAGACGTGCATGTGTTCTCTTGCTCGGTAGCCCCAACTCTGCGGACATGAAGCTCCCACTGGCAGGAAACCGTGACCTATCGGGGGCTAGATCAGCGTCCTTCCAGTGTCAGTTGGATGACGTGCCATTTAAGCATGCGTGACATGGTCTGCTGGAGCTGAGCACGGGCCCTCTTCTAATCTTTATTTCATATTCAGATCACCCCATGCTCTCTGAGTGGTTGATTCTGCCTGGCCGCTTCCCACCGTGCGTGCATTTTACCTCCCTGTGCGTGACCTGCCCACGTTCCCCTGACAGGTGGACCGGGACGTCCTTTCCCCAGGGACTTCATCAGCCCAACTTTTTCCCTGCAAGTCTGTTCCTCCATGTATCAAATCTCGTAACTGTTCCTATAACTCCTTTCTTTCTGAAACCAAAGGGCAAGCAATTAAAGCCCACTGTCCAAAAGTACATTCGAGAGTTTTCAGACCTACGTGCAAATGCCAATGAAGAGGAGCTTAAGAGACAGGAAATGAAAACAACACAGAGGAAAACCAGATCTGTCTGAATGCCCAATTTACAACACTGATTTTTTTTTTTTTGGTGGAAAAAAACAAACAAACAAAAAAGTCCTCTCAGAGCCACCCATATTTCAGCTCACGTGTTATGGCTACGACAGTCCGTGGTCCTGAAAATTAAAGTGATTACAGACTTGAGAAAACAAACCATCTCCTGGCCGACGTGTCCTTTTCAGTTTCCAGGGACCACACGTGTAATTAGCTGGCAGCCTCGGGATGTGCTCATCTTATTTTAACCTGGTGGGTTTTTTTAGCCGCTCTTTGACTTGCTAAATCTGAAGGCAGAATGCCCACGGTGCTCATGGAAGAAGGGCCCTGGAAGCTGAATGGTGGAGAAGTACTTAAATCTAAAACAAATGGGAACCCCAGAAACTGGCTTTATGTATATATATGTATATATAAAGTTACAATATTTCAATATTATTATTATTATTATTTAAATTGCTATAGGACATGCATGCTCAACAGAAAGAGAAGGAAAGACAGAGAGAGGGATAATGACAAGCTGCCAGGTCCAGGACTTGAACCGTCATCAGCCATGTGGGAGTCCAGTGCCTTAATCACCATGCCACCTGGTGGCTTGAGGAATTTTTTTTGAGAGGTTTTTGTTATAGGGTGTGTGAACTCACCAAAAAGACAGAGAGAGACAGAGAGACAGAAAGCAAGAAATCACCCCCCAGGGGGATGGCCACGCCACAATCCCTTCTCCTCCATTCTCCTCTTGGGATCTTGGGCACGTATGCACACTTGCTCAGTGTGATTTTCAACCCACTGGGTCTAGGATTTGAACCGCAGTTGGCCATGTGGGAATCCAGTACCTTAACCACCATGCCACCTGCTGGCCCTCAAACCGGTTCCTCTTAAATGAGTACATGAAACATTTGTGGAGACTGTTGTATGGTAGAGGGAAGCTGAGGACTTCTCCCTGAGTGGCTGGGAGTTGAGGTGTGCCGTCAGTGTAGGGTGTTGTGATGTGTGCAGTCGATCCGATCCACTGGGCACACGCGCTGTACATTCATGGTGGAGAGACAGTAGATGGGCTCCCTGGGGCTTCACAATTAGCATTAAAACAATTGGGGCCAGCAGGTGGCGTGGTAGTAAAGACACTGGACTATGGCCTACTATCATTCGAGTCCTATACTTGGTCACTTGAAACTCACGCCGCACATGTGGCCAGCAGTGTATACCCAAAATCCCAAGAGGAAAATGGAGGAGAAGAGATTGTGGTGGGTCTATCCCACCTGGTGGATGATTTCTCTTTCTGTCTCCCTGTCTCTCTCCGTCTTTCCCCATCAAGCAGAGGTGCCCTATACAATAAATAAATATATAGCTTAAAAAAGATTCCTAAATGAATGCAAGTTTCCTCCCAGAAGTGACCATGCAGTCCGCATAGGGGCTTCACTATCCAGCAGATGCCTGATTCTGGGTGTGTTTCTCAGTTACCTACCCAGAATAACTTGTCCCCGGGCAATCTGGCAGAACTCAGACCCCAAGGGTCAGTGCTCACAACCTATACCACAATGCCTGCCTGACTACAGTGGACTCGTCCTAACCTGCTTTCTCTATTTCCTTTCTCATGTCTGTTTCCATGTCATGAGCACGAAACATGGTGGCTATTGTCCTAGGAATATGAATGAGAGTGCCTCAAAATGTAGCTTTGCCTGCATCAGAATCACTATGGGTTGAATGTGCCTCATCAAAATTCCTGTGTTGAAATTTTGTTGTGATGGATTTTAGAGGAGGAAAACTCAATCTCCCTATGGTGTTAAAAGGTGGGGCCTTGGGGATCCCATTGGGATCAAATGAGGTCATCAGGATGGGCCCCATAATAGACTCCAGGTGGCTTTAAAAGAAGAGTGGACGCACAGACTCACGCTCCGCTCTTGCCGTTTCATGTCATGTGACACGCAACAACCTGTAACTCTCCAGAGGGCCCCCACTAATGAGAAAACCCTCACTAGGTGAGCCGAAAACCACCAGCTGAACAAACTACTCTGCTCTTTATAAATGACACAGGGTGGTATTCAGGTCTTAGGAAATAGAGAAGCAGATTAAAACAGCAATCCATTCTCATTTTTCTTTTTTTTTTTTTTTTTTTTTGGGGGGT
>NW_006204933.1:6376-16095 GCF_000334495.1 Tupaia belangeri chinensis
GGGGAATGGCCACGCCGCAATCCCTTCTCCTCCATTCTCCTCTTGGGATCTTGGGCATGCAGACACATGTGCCTGATGTGAGTTTTAAGTCACCGGGTCTGGGACTCGAACCATGGTCAACTACATGGGAGTCCAGCGACACAGCCATTACGCCATCTGCTGGTCCCGAAATGACCTAGATTTTTAAACTTGGGGAAAAGCAACGTGACATATGCTTTAATCTCTAGATATTTCCAGGGAATCAATAGATTGCTTCCATGTTCTCAGGGCTGCTGCAGGGACTTGACTATTCGAGTGAGAATAATCTGAGGTACTGACTAATTGCCTGACTTCTGCAAATTGTCCAGCCACCCTCGTCTAAATCAGCCATAACCAACAGCGGAGGGCCCGGCAGGCAGAGTGACTGGAGTTCTAGCAAAGTTTAATGGAGACCGTGACAGCGTGAAATTAAAAAAAAGAAGAAGAAAGAAAAAGTAAGAAAGAAATGAAAAGACAGTTCTTAGCAATCCTCTCAGGATAATACAATGTTGAATTACTTCCTCCCCCCCCCCATTTTGCATGATTTTCCAGCCACCGGGTCCAGGACCTGAACCCTGCTGTTGTCTATCTGTAGCTCCAGCTGCCTTAACCTCCACTCCAGCTGCTGGCCCAAGGCTCAGTCATCTAATCAACTTCCGCTGTGTGATGGTTATCCGTACAGGCTATGTTGCTGGACTCCCACGTAGTTGACCGCGGTTCAAGTCTCAGACCCAGTGGCTTAAACTCACGCGAGGTGTGTGGGCGTGCGTGCCCAAGATCCTGAGAGGAGAATGGAGGAGAAGGGGTTGCAGTGTGGCCATCCTTTCTAGGGGTGTTCTTACCTTTCGGTCGCTCTTTCTGGTGAGCGCACATGCCCTATAGCAAAAACCTCTCAAAAAAAAAAAAAAAATTGCCACCAGGTTTGGGACTAGAACCACACAGTTGGCCATGTGGGACCCAGCTATCTCAACCTCCACACCACCTGCTGGCTCCCTCATTTTATTTGTAATTGACAAATCATGGTTGTAAGTATTCGTCCTGTGTACTGTGTTGTTTGGGTCTATGTAACATTGTGGAATGATTACACCAAGATGATAGATGTCTCCATCCCTTTACCTCGGTCTTTTTCTCCCTCACCCCCCTTGTTTGGTGCTTTAATACCTAAAATCTTCTTTCAGCAATTTTGCACTGTGCTTACTTGATTATGAACAATAGTCACTGTACTGCAGAATAGATCTCAAAACATTCTTTTCCTCCCATATAGCAGAAACTTTTTGGGGGGAGAGATTTTTGCTATAGGATGCATGCACGTGCCAGACGGAGAGAGACAGAGAGACAGAAAGCGGGAAATCATCCCCCAGGCGGGATGGCCATGCTGCAATCCCTTCTCTTGCACTCTCCTCCTGGTATCTCAAGCACACAAGTACACATGCCCAGTATGAGTTTGAAGCCACCAGAACTTGAACCATGGTGGCCCAAGTGGGAGTCCAGCGGCATAACTGCAATGCCATGTGTTGGTCCCATAATGGAAACTTTTGAGCAAAATCCTTCAAGCCCCTCATAAAAACTCCTCTACTTTCTGCTACTGTGAGCTCAACTATTCTGTTATTTGTGTATTTAATTGCCAGAGAGTGTGTGTGCTTACCAGAGAGAGGCAGAGAGACACAGAGAGAGAGAGAGAGTGATCACCCTCCTGCCTCTTGGTGTTGGCATCCGTCAATCCCTTCTCCTCCATTTCTGCAGCCTGCTGGAATTTTGAGCATGCACACACGCATGCTCAGTGTGTTTCCCAAGCCACCGAGGCCACGACGTGAACCACTGTTGATCCTACGGGATCTAGCTCCCTTAACCACTAAGCCTTGGGGCCGGCCTCAAGGTGGACGATTTTACATTCCACATATAAGGCAGCTTCAAACATTTGTGGGAAAAATTGCAAGTACTGTACAGATTTATAACAGTGCAAAAAAAAAAAAGTAAAAAAGAAATAGCAACTTATGCACATTTTTTTTTAACTATATGCATTTCTCATCAATTTTTGAAGTCCCCCTTGGCAAAGTGATGTCATGCAGTATTTGTCTGGTGCGCTTCACAGCGTTGCTGGAGTACACACTGTAACATGCTTCTGGGCACTCAGGGGGCCACCGTGACCGCGTGCAAAGGACAGTTTATCCCAATGCATGCAGGGTCCTCCCTCGAGCAGTTCCTGAGCACATGGCTCCCTCTCCCACCCCCGCGCACCAGGAGGACAGGAGCTGCAGAGGACGGGGTTGTTTACGAGTGGGTCGGACAGGCTTTCTCTTCACCCCTGGGCTCTGGTCGAGATAAAGGATTGCAGACGTGCGGTTCAAGTCTGCTGTTTCCTGCTTCTTTTGCGGTCGGACCCTTTAATGATGACATGTGATAGACTAAGCAGACAGCATGCCTCAGCTACCAGAGGAGGGTCAGAGCCTGATGAAAATGCCTGCCCTCTTTTTTCAGGTGTTTGCCACAGGTCTTGATTGAGAGAGAGACAGAGAAAAAGAAAGTGAGAAATCACCTCCCAGGAGGCATGGTCATGCCACAGTGGGATTTTGGGCACGCATGCACATGTACCCGGCATGGATTTCAAGCTGCCAGGTCCAGGATTTGAACGGTGGTCAGCCGTGTGGGAATCTAGCACCTTAGCCCCCACACCACCTGCTTTTTTTTTTAATAATTAAAGAAAACAAAACTTCTTGGGGCCAGTAGATGGTGTAGCAGTTACGTTGCTGGACTCCCACATGGCCAACAACTGTTCAAGTCCTGGACGTGGTGGCTTCAAACTCACTTCAGGCACATGTGCGTGTGTGCCCAAGATCCTGAAAGGAGAGTGGAGGAGAAGGGATTGTGGTGTGGCCTCCCTCCTATGGGGGGTGATTTTTCACTTCCTCTCTCACTGTCTCTGTCTATCTCTCTCTCCCCCCCCCACCCAAGTGAGTGCATGTACCCTAAGGTAAAAAAAAAATTCTATTAAAATTCTTGGGATAAGCTGATAGTGTAAGGGTTAAGGCACTGGACTCCCATGGAGTCGACTGCATTTCGAGTCCCGGACCCGGTGGCTTAAAACTCACACCAAGTGCATGTGCATGCATGCCCAAGACCCCGAGAGGAGAATGGAGAAGGGCTTGCCTCATGGCCATTTCCCGTGGGGAGTGATTTCTTGCTTTCTGTCTCTCTGTCTCTCCAGTGAGTGCATGTGCCCTATAGCAAAAATCTCTCTTAAAAAAAAAAAAGGGGGGAACCAGCAGTTAGTGTAGTGGCTATGTCACTGGACTTCCATGCAGCTGACCACGGACTGAGTCCCAGACCCGGTGGCTTAAACTCACGCCAGGCGTGTGTGCGTGCGTGCCCAAGATCCCGAGAGGAGAATGGAGGAGAAGGGATTGCGGTGTGGCCATCTGCCCTGGAGGTGATTTCTCACTTTCTGTCTCTCTGTCTCTCTCTGGCGAGCACACATGCCCTATAACAACAACAACAAAAAAAAAACCTCTCCAAAAAGAAAAAAAAAAAACACTTGATAACTGATGTGAGAACAAGATAGAAATATTATACGTGAAATGATTTCAATGGTGTAGTTATATCTCCACGAACTACACAGAATTCTTGCCTAGTAAGAAGAGTTTTTCATCTTACAGAAGCGTATCAAAGATTATTCCCTTTCTCACACCATCAATTTATGCTGCGTTTTAAGGCTTTCCTACATCTTCTATGCTTCTGAGTCTAAATGAATAATCCCATTTTACCTATAGGGTTGTTGGAAAAGTCATGAGGCATTTTTGAAATATACATAGACAAAATACATCATGAATTTTCCAACAACCCAATAATCAGCTCCTTCTTAGCGGCTTAGGGTGTTTGTTATCACAGATAACCGCGCGTGCCAGAGGGCCACTGTGGGGATGTTTTAAAATTAAACAGACATTGGGGCTGGCAGGTGGCATGATGGTTAAGGGCGCTAGACTGCCACATGTCCGGCTGCGGTTCGAGTCCTGGACCTGGTAGCTTGCTTTCTCGCTCTCACTCTGTCCCTCTCTGGTCATTTCTTTTTAAAAAAGTAAACAGATTAATAAAGTGATGTAAAATAATTCTTTAAGAAAAGACTTAAATGGACATTATAATGATCAATGTGCTCCCATTAAGCTTACGGTTTCCTGAAAGACTTCCTCTGTCAAAACACAACGGTGGAAGACCTTGCCTCTAATGCACGTTTCAGTTCAACACCTCGAACAGGAATCCACCATAAACCCCGGACCGCAGTCTTAATGATGCTTTTCATTGTTTTCACCCGAGCTGGCAGGGGGAGGGAGACAGTCTTATCCGTCCGACTTTTCTCCTACAACGTTGGGAAGCTCTTTGATAATCCTACCGTGCAGGAGTGGCCCCTAACGGCAGAGTGCGGGCCAGGTCTAATTGAATGCGTGTCCTGGTATCGTTTTCATCTGCTCATCGGTATTCGCCCGGGTGCTGGCAGTAATTGTGCAGAGAGAATTAGGGCAGGGCGGGCACAGCTTTGTAAATTACATTCACGTTCTCAGCTCCGCTCCCCGAAAGGACTCCAAGGTGTTGTCAAAGGATTTGCGAGTACAGGCTGGGTGGATGCTGGGAGCTCTTTGTATTTACCGCATTTTGTTTACACGGGGTTCTTCCCTGCGTAAGGCTGTCTCTTTATATTGTAGTTTCTCCGTAAACGGAGCTCATGAAACAGCAGAGCAGAACTCAGGGAGGAGCGTGGTCCCCTGCTAGGTCAGGGCTGGCCGGGAAGCTCGGAGTGGCTGGACCGTCTAAAAGCAAAGGAAGTTCCAGGACTGCGCGTGTGCTGTTTGTGTGTGAGTGTGTATCTGTGTGTGTGTGTGCATGTGTGTGCAGGTTTCAGTGCACATGCTGCGTGTGAGGGCGTGTTGTTTCCCCCGAGAAATCAGTTTTGCTGTTTGAGAGAGAGTTTTGCTATAGGATGCATGAGATCGCTGAAGAGACAGAGAGACAAAAAGCGAGGAATCACCCCCAGGGGGGATGACCACGCCGCAATCCCTTCTCCTCCATTCTCCTCTTGGGATGTTTGGGATGCACGCATGTCCAGCATGAGTTTTAAGGCACTGGGTCTGGGATTTAAAATGTGGTCAACTGCATGGGAGTTCAGCAATGTAACCCTTACACCATCTGCTGGTCCCAAAACTTTACATATATTTTATTTTAACTTTATTATTATTTTCCATTTTGACCAAAGAGAGACAGAGAGAGAGAGAGGGAGAGGGAACGGGAGAAAGGAAGCTGCCAGGTCTGAGATTTGAACCATGGTTGGTCAAGTGGGAGTCCAGAACCTTCAACCACCATGCCACCTGCCTCCCCGATATATTTTTACATGTAGTGTAATGCTAAACACCAAAACAGCAGGTACATCCGTTTGAGTAGCCGTAACTAAATCCCACAGCCCAGGGGCTCAGACACTTACCCCGTCCCCGTCCTGGGGGCTGGAGCCCGAGGTCCAGGGGAGGCAGGGCTGGCTCCTCCCGAGCCCACTCTCCTCGGCGTGGAGACGCCGTCTCCTCCCGTGTCCTCACGTGGCGGTCCCCTGTGTGTGTCTGTGTCCCCGTCTCCTCTTCTCATCAGGACCCCAGTCCTGCTGGCCCGGGCTCAACCCAGCCTAGGTGCTGCTTCCCATGGTCCATGAAAGGAGAGGTGAAGGCTGGAGAGGGAGGCTGGAGAGGGAGGTCCCAGGGGGACAGGCAGCAGGCTGCAGCTCACTGTCTGAAATAGCTCAGCCTGTGCTGGGTGTCGCTCACAGGTGCAAGAGAGAAGCGGGTGCAAGTCCTTCCTCACGGCCGTCCAGTAGAGCCCAGCACCTTCCCAAGTACTGACCGCGAGTCCTGCAAACGCCCACCCCTGGTTTCCCACCTGCCCCTCCTCACCCAGACCTCCCCATGCCTCAGTACGCGGTCAGGTGGTTCTTCTTAGAGGCTTTTTTTTTTTTTTAGTTAGTTATTTCTATGAGGATGTGTGTACTCACCAGAAAGAGAGACAGAGACACAGACAGTAAGAAATCATCCCTAGGGGCGATGGCCACATTGCAATCCCTTCTCCATTCTCCTCTCGGGATCTTGGGCACGCACGCATATGTGCCCGCTGTGAATTTTAGATGTCTGCGTTCAGGAGTCGAAGTGCCGTTGACTACATGGGAGGCCAGCCATGTAACCGCTATGCCATCTGCTGGTCCCCCCAGACGCCTCTCTTAATTTCCAGATGGCTGCCGTCCTCCCAGACCTTCCACTAGCCTGCTTTAGAGGGATTGCATTTTGATCTGATTATCTCTCTGAGGACCCTATTTCCAAATAAGATCACGCGCATGGATTCTGGAACTGAGGACTTTCGTATTTAAATTGGGGTGGGTGTGGGAGGACTCACGCTTCAACCCCTTAGAGCAATATTCATGGAATACTTGACTAAATTTGCATCCTTAAGATGGATTGATTTAGCAAACCATGGTTTTATTTTGTTGGTGGTGGTTTTGTTTTGCTCTTGGGTCCATGTAATTCACTGGAGAGAGACAGAGAGACAGAAAGCAAGAAATCACTCCCCCAGAGGGATGGCCATGCCGCAATCCCTTCTCCTCCATTCTCCTCTCAGGATCTTGGGCACGCACGCACACGTACCTGCTGTGTTCCTCTAGTCACCAGGTCTGGGACTCAAACCACACAGCTGGCCATGTGGGATTGAGTGTCCTTAACCACCAGACCACTGGCTGACCTTGTTATCATTTTTTAAATGCAATAATTTCCTGTAATCCCAGATACTTAAGCCTTCATCATTGGTATATAGTAAAAACTTGTAAATTTTTTAGAGAATAATTTGTTTAATTTTATTATTGTTATTATTATTTTAATTCACCAGAGAGCAAGAGAGTGAGAGTGAGAGAGAGAGAGAGGGAAACTGACAAAACAAGTCACTGAGTCCAGGACTTGAATTATAGTCGGCCCTGTGGAAATCCAGTGCCTTAACCACCACGCCACCTGCTGGCCCCTAACATTTGTGAATTTTAAAGGAGAAGTTGGCAAACTATCTGCCCTCCACTTACTTTTTAAAAAATTTATTTTTAAAAGAATTATTTAATTTTTCTAATAATAATATTTTTAAAAATTTGCTAAAGAGTATGCACTCGCCAGTGAGAGGCAGAAAGAGAGAGAGACAGTAAGAAAGCAAACCACCAGGTCCAGGATTTGAACTGTAGTCGAACACGTGTGGGATCCAGCACCTTAATCGCCACGCCACCTGCCAGCCCCTCAGTCTCTATGCACTTTTATAAATAAAGTTTTATTGGAACACAGCCTTACCTGTTTGTTTACACAGGATCTCTTCCCATTTTTGTGAATGAAGACCATTGATGGACTCATTGTGACAGAGACCTCCCAAAGACCACAGAGCTGAAAATATTTATGAGCCGGTTCTTTGCTGAAAAAAAAAAAAAAATTGACCCTGTTCATGAATACTAGGGAAAAAAAATATCCAGCTTCAGAATAACATGTTTAACAAGATGAGAAACCTGGGCCTATTATAAAGCTTTTGGCTGTAAGTCTGACACCTTTTGGGATATGTTATCTGAGCCAGGTAGGTGCACAAGGGAAAAATCAAGACAGATAGCTTAAGAGATAGGACACTCTCTGGAGAAAAGTCAAACATGTTTCTACAGTAAAAATAGCACTAGGCTGTTAAAGTTAGTTAGCCTCAGAGGACAAGGGGAAGGTAAGCAAGAGATTTGGCTGTAGAGGGGGAAGCTTATTTTTCTTTTTATTGGTTGAAAAAACAAACAAACAAAAAAAACCAAAACAACAACAACAACAACAGAAAACACCTCCTTGGGGCCAGCAGGTGGCGTAGTGATGAAGACGGGACTTTTGCATGGCTCATGATGGTTCAAGTGCTGGACCTGCCCAAAATCCCAGGAGAAGAACAAAGGAGAAGGGATTGTGATATGGCCGTCTCCCCTAGGGGAGTGATTTCTTACTTTCTCTCTCTTTCTCTTTCTCTCTCGGGTGAGTGCATGTCCCCTTTGGCAAAAACATTATAACAAAAGAAAAAGAAAACATCCTATAGTCATCTCTCAGTTGCCATGGGAATTGGTACCCTGTGGAGAACAAAATCCGCAGATGTTCAAGTCCCTTATACAAAATGGTATACTATCTCCATGGAACCTACATCTTTCTGTAGATGGTTTACCTTCTCTCTAGATTACTTGTAATACCTGTAACAATGCAAATGTTATGTAAATAGTTGTAATACTATATCTTAATTGCATCTTTTATTAATTAAAAAAAATTTTTTTGAACATTTTTGGCCCATGGTTGGTAGAATTCAAAGCTGCAAAACCCACCAAGATGAAGCCAGCCTGCTAGCCTAGTAGTCAAGGGAGCCAGATCCTACATGGCTGTGGTTCGAATCCCTACCCTGGAGGCTTGAGAAACTCTTGAAAAATGTGGCGGGCCATGTGGGAGTCCAGCACTTTAACCACTACACCACCTGCTGGTCCTGACCTCAATAAGCTTTTTAAAAAATTATTTAATTTTATTTATTTATTATTATTTTTTTAATTCAACAAAGAGAAACAGAGAGAGATGGGACGTTAGAAAGCAAGCACCAGGTCTGGGACTTGAACCACAGTTGGCCAAGCAGGAGTCCAGCACCATAACTACCACACACACCATCTGCTAGCCCTGACCTCAGTAAGTTTTAAAGACAGCATCTGCCAACTGTATTCCTACAAACATTTAGCTAGTTAGTCGCAAAGTGAGACAGGAAGGCAGTCTTTCCCCTCTTCTCTGTGTGTTTTTTTTAAACTTTCCACAATTGGGGCCAGCAGGTGGCATGGTGCTTAAAGCACTAGATTCCCACATTGTTGACTGTGGTTTGAGTCCAGGACCCGGTGGCTTGAAAATCATGTTGGTCGTGTGTGTGTGCATGCCCAAAATCCTGAGAGGAGAATGGAGAAAGGACTATGGTATGGCCATCCCTGCAGGGGGGGATTTCTCTTTTCCCTCTCTCAGTCTCTCTGGTGAACACACATATCCTATAGCAAAAAAAAAAAAAAAAAAAAAAAACCTCTCTAAAAAATAATAATAAAATAGATCATTGCTCAGGTGTGTCATTCTGAAGACCTTACTTTCCTTCCCAAGTGCAGTATTTCATTAAAGAACCACAATAAATACTCATTTTAAGACATCCAACCGTGAGCTCCAGTGTCCTAGTCACTGTCATTTACTGAGTGCTTTCTGTGCCTTGAGCTCAGAGAACAGATGCCACTCTACCCCAGGCATAACCCAGGTTCATTTGCAAACCCTGTGTGTCTGCAGTTGTATTTCAGCTTTTCATTAGGGACACCTTATGGTGGTAGGTAAGTAACCAAAAGTTCTTCCTTCTTTCTTTTTTTCTTCCTTTCTTCTTTCCTTCCTTCCTCTTTCTCTTCTTACTTCCTCCCTTTCTTTTTCTTTCTCCCTCCCTCCTTTCCCTTCTCTATTCCTTTTTTTCTTTCTCCTTCCTTCCTTCTTTCTTTCTTTTTTTTAAGATAATTTTTTGTTATATAGCCCCAGGTAGGTGCTACTTTATACGATGCGTAAAGTTAGACTTGTGTTCATGGAAATGTATATATCAGCTGTGTTAGCTATGAAAATATTTAGATTAATTAAGATCTTTAGTAA
>NW_006204933.1:16187-20218 GCF_000334495.1 Tupaia belangeri chinensis
AGAGATAGGGAATCAAGGATGAGGGGAAAAAAGCAAAACATACAGGAAACAAGAAATGGAAAATTATTTGTTGACAATAACATGTTTGTTGATGTGCTTGATTGAGACAGTGTACTCTGGATGGAAAATCTCATTTTGTATGTTGTAATGATGTAAACAAATGAACGAAAACAAATTTTTTTAAAAAGAGAATTTTTTGTTATAGGGCATTTGTGCTTGCCTGAGAGACACAGAGAGAGACAGAGAGACAGAAACTGAAAAATCAGCCCCCAGTGGGGGATGGCCATGCCACAATCCCTTCTCCTCTCAGGATTTTGGGCATGCACGGTCATGCAATTGGTGTGAGTTTCAAGCTGCCAGGTCCAGGACTCGAACTCAACTATGTGGGAGTCCTGCAACGTAGCCATTACACCATCTACTGGTCCCCCTTCCTTCTTTTCTTTCTTCCTTCTTTTCCTCCCTCTCTTCTCCTTCTTCTCCCCTTCCCCTTTCCTTCTTTTTACTTTCTTTTTCTCTTTTTCCCTCTTTCCTTTCTCCCATCCTTCCTCCCTTCTCCCTTTCTTTCTTTCTCCTTCTTCCTTCTTCCCTCCTTCAATGTCTTGCGTCTCTCCCTTTCCCCTACACGCCCCTCCTCTGCACAGTGAGATCAATGACCCTCTCGTGTCCCTTGCTCATTGGGTGACTTGGAAGTCCCAATGGGGCCCCAGGTCCTAACTCCTTCTTCCCACCTTCCTGTCTGCGTGGGAGCAGATCTAACTAACGTGACCAACTGTCAGCACTTTTAGAACGAGACTTCGTATTCAACCGATGGGATGATTCATGGTGATGTCCAAGGGTACACTGAGACATGAGAAGAGCACCATTGGAGAAGAGGCATGAGGGTGTCAGCCTGCAGAGAGATGCTTGTCAGAGACAAGTTGTTGGGGAAGAGCCCTGACCTGGACAGTGGCAAACACATCTCATCAACTTGGGGAACTGCTTTGGAATGTGGGCTTTCCTGGGAAAGTCTGCTTCCGATGATTCCCCTCTGCCTAATTCAATAGAAAGTTTTAGGCGGAAGCAGTCGTCTGGATATCCCCACCCACCCTGCTGTCTGCAACCCACATCCATGGATGTGGGTTGACATAGAGTATGACATAGCCATCCCGACGACCCCATCCTCGGAATGACCCTGTTGCTGGGACCAGCAGGTGGCGTAATGGCTATGTCGTTGGACTCCCACGTAGTCGACCACAGTTTGAGTCCCAGACCCGGTGGCTTAAACTCATGTCGGGCACGTGTGCGTGCGTGCCCAAGATCCTGAGAGGAGAATGGAGGAGAAGGGATTACGGTGTGGCCATCCCCCGTGGTGGTGGGGAGGGGTGATTTCTCACTTTCTGTCTCTCTGTCTTTCTGGAGAGTGCACACACCTGATAGCAAAAACCCCTCCAAAAAAAAGATTTATAATATATATATAAAAGTTAAAACTGCTTTTCTGGAAATTAAAAAATATACTTTAAAATCCCTATTTAAGGACCTCCAAAAAAGATATACAGTGATTGATTGTAAAAATAAAATAAAATTTTAAAATGTTGATTAAAAATCAAAAAAAAATAAACGTCTGAAAAGAAAAACCCATCTATACGTATAGAGTACATGGCGACAGTGCTCTCCACGTCTTGAGTGTGGTTTAAACAAAACGAGTCGGTCGGATTCCACTCATGGCTTTTCCTCGGTCTTCGCAGAGTGACTGCGCTCGGTCATTAATCGGGATCTCCTCCGAAGCAAAGAGGAAAGTATCTTTAGGGGAGGCCTTTGACAGGGCACCCTTGTAAACTTGAAGAAGATGCCATGACAGGTGGAGCCTGTCGTAGGGAAGAACCGTGGCCTGGAAGAGGTTGATGTATGCTGGGCTGTCTCCGGGGCCGGCGGGGGTATTATCTTATAGAAAAGTCGATGATTAATTATCACGGTGCTGGCAGAACCACTGGAGCACAGCACGCAGCCCGGCTTGATTGAATACCCATGTCCAACGCAATTACCAGCTTGTCTATCAGGTTTCTCAAAATAGAACGTGGGCGCGCAGGGGGGGATGGTGGGAGGCGTTTACATGTGCATTCTTCGCAAGCCCAAGATGGAAAACAAGCGGCAGAGGAGACATTTGTTTCCATTTCCCCACCACCCAAGTTTTAAAATGCTTTCTAAAATTAAAAAAATAAATAAATAAAATGGGACCTGACAGGTGGCATGGTGGATGAAGGCACTAGATTCCCACATGGTCAACCACGGTTCGAGTCCCGGACCTGGCGGCTTACTTTCTCGCATTCCCTTTCTCTCTCTGTGTGTCTCTGTCTGATCAAAATAAAAGATAATAATGACAAATGTAATTAAGTAAATAAATAATTCTTTTAAAAGGGGGGGAGGGGCGGCAGGTGGCATGGTGGTTAAGGGCGCTGGACTCCCACATGGCTGAGCACAGTTCAATTCCTGGACTTGGTGACTTGCTTTCTCTCTCTCTCTGTGTATTTCACTCTGGTCAAATTTAAAAAATAACAGTAATAGATAAAATACATATTTTATAAAATAAAATATTTTAAAAATGTTATTTTACATTATTATGCTACGTTTAGTGTTTGAAGGATCATAAAATGCATCTGAAAATTTTGAATCAACTTTAGATTTCAGTAACATGTGCTCAGAACACATGTCATATGAAATAACACATATTTGGGTTCAATTGTAAAACTTAGACAGGCTTTAGGTCAGACATTCATTAGGGGCCAGCCGATGGCGTAACAGTTGCATTGCTGGACTCCCTCATGGCCGACTGCAGTTCGACTCCCAGACATGGTGGCTTGAAACTCACATCTGGTGCGTGTGTGCGTGCGTGCTCAAGATCCCGAGAGGAGAATGGAGGAGAAGGGATTGCGGCATGGCCATCCCTCCTTGGGGGGTGATTTCTCACTGTCTCTGTCTCTGTCTCTCTCTCTCTATGGTGGATGCATGCACCCTATGGGAAAACGTCTTTTAAAAAAAAGACATAAATTAGAACAGTCCTCTATGTATAAACTGGAAATTATGAGACAGTTTAGAAACCTGAAACAGAGGCACATGTGCAATTAATTAAACTTGCAGGATTTTAAGTGATTTTACAAGTCCAACACAAAGAATCACCGTGCCATGCTTTCATTTCACCTGTGTCTAACTGTAACGACAGTTTAATCATTTGCTGTAGCAGAAATAAAACGGGCATTTCCGAGGGAAGCCGACACCTGCACACACAGACGTTTACCCAACACCGATCTCTATGTGGACCATTTTCCTTCTTTCTGTCCATGGACCATGATGAACCGCTGGGCAGGATCTTATTTCTCAAATTTCCAATGAGCTACGCAATTATGCAATACGGTCACCTTCATGGATGAATAGGTAACTCTGTCACTTCATGACTTGAATCCATTTTGCCTTCTCCCCTGTCATTTATTGACTTATTTATTTAGGAGAGGTTTTTGCTATAGGACATGTGTGCTTGGCAGAAAGACAGAGACAGACAGAGAGACAGGAAGTGAGAAATCACCCCCGCAGGGGGATGGTCACGCCATAAACCCTTCTACATTCTCATCCTGGGATCTTGGACACGCACGCACATGCACCTGGCATGATTTTGAAGCCACCGGGTCCAGCACTCGAACCGTGTGGCCACATGGGAGTCTAACGATGTAACCACTATACCTTCTGCTGGTCGCCCTATCTGGTTTCTCTCTTTTTTTTTTTAAGTTTATTTATTTCTCCCATGAGTGAAAGAGAGGGAGAGAGAGGAAGATGGGCAGACGGACAGGGTTCTGCCACCACGATCCCTCCTGTCTCAGACACACAGGAGCCTGGCGTGCTCAGGGGCTCTTCACACACAAACCCAGAACTGTTTCACAGTGGTCTGCCTTGTTAGGTGATAGATTTTCACATCGAGCCCCCCTCTGCCTCTTTTCGTTCACTTGAAACCATTGCAAAGAAATGAACAACAACAAAAAAAAAAAAAAAAAAAAACCACCCAA
>NW_006204933.1:20462-58601 GCF_000334495.1 Tupaia belangeri chinensis
AATCCAGCGACAAAGCCATTACGCTAACTGCTGGTTCCCACAATTATTTTTTAAAAAGAATTATTTTATTAAACTTTACTTATGGTTATTATTGCTAGTTTGATCAGAGAGAGACAGAAAAAGACAGAGGGAAAGTGAGAAAGCCAACCACCAGGTCTGAGACTCGAACCACAGTCGTCCATGTGGGAGTTCAGCGCCTTTAACCACCATGCTATCTGCTGGCCCTAATGACAATTATTTTCATCAATAATCTGTAAGATGGGACTAGCAGATAGTGTAATGGTTATGTCACTAGACTCCCACATGGCTGACAGCAGTTCCAGTCCCAGACCCGGTGGCTTCAACTTCACACCAAGCACGTGTGTGTGCGTGCCCAAGATCCTGAGAGGAGAATGGAGGAGAAGGGATTGTGGAGTGGCCATCCCCCCTGGGGGGTGATTTCTTGTTTTCTGTCTCTCTGTCTCTCCAGTAAGTGCACACGCCCTCTAGCAAAAATCTCTTAAAAATATCCATAAGCTACTTCTTTTAGTTTTTTCCCTCCCTCTCACCTTTTACTGAAAGAATTATTTTACTTAATTTTACTCATCACTGTTATTTACTTATTTTTTTTTTTATTTTGAGAAGAGAGAGAAAGAGAGAAGGGGGGAAAGAGAGAAGACAAGCTGCCACGTCTGGGATTCAAACTATGATCAGTCGTGCGGGAGTCCAACACCCTAACCACTATGCCATCTGCTGGCCCGCCTCCCACCCTTTTCCCTTCTTTTCCTTCTCTTTCTTCTTTTCTCTTTCTCCTTTTCTTAATTCATCTTTCTCTCCTCTTCCTTTTTTCCTCCTGTTACCTAACGTATTCACAATGTAACTGTCACCGTATTTAAATACTTGTAATGTCCCCTCTGTTACATTCTCCTACTCCCTCCCTTAAATCTGTTTGTATTCTTGTTTTCTTTTTCTTTCTCTCTTTCTTCCTTTCTTTCTTTTTTTCTTTTTTTCTTTTTTTGTTTTTTTAAGATTTTGCCTTAGGGCTCATGCACTGACCAGAGAGGGAGAGACAGAGAGAAAGAGACAGAGAGAGGGAGAAAGTATACCCCATGGGGAATGGTCATGCCACAATCCCCTCTCCTCTACTCTTCTTCCTTTTGGGATTTTGGGGACACATATACATGCACCCAGCAACACATGCATGCCCACTTAGTGTCAGATTCAAGCTGCCGGGTCTGGGACTTGAACCATAGTCACCTGTGTGGGAGTCTGGTGCCTTACCCACCACACCCCCTGCTGGTCCTTGTATGGACTTTCTATTCCTTTCATTTCAATAGGATTTTTATATTTATATATTCTTTAATGGAATATCCTGAGTTTTCCTTTCATTTCGTTTTCTTATTTATTTTGCATCCATTCACTGGACAACATTACAGCATACAAAATGAGTTTTCCCACCCAGGAGACATTGAGTATCAGCCGAATCCAAGATAGTTCCATACCTGTGATCTTCCACAGAGAATTCTCCATTTTGAGTTTCTTTTCTTTTCTTTCCTTTTTTTTTTACAAGCTGTTATTTTTATTTATGAATAAACTGAACGTCTATTTCCAGA
This sequence comes from Tupaia belangeri chinensis, assembly GCF_000334495.1. Lineage (NCBI taxonomy): Eukaryota > Metazoa > Chordata > Mammalia > Scandentia > Tupaiidae > Tupaia > Tupaia belangeri. The sequence goes on from NW_006204933.1 coordinate 22,055, forward strand.
GGGCTCTTTCTCATGTAGGCTTCATTTGTTTTCTTCAGTAAGCGAAGCCCTCCAAGGGGAGCTTCCACGAGTCCTCAGGCTCTGCTCCATCTTAATCCCGACTCAGCTGGAAGTATTGAAGCCTGGGAGTCTCCTTGTCAGACACAGACTCACGAAGCCAGTCCGAAGGCCAGTCTTCTTAAGGTGTTTCTCGGTGAGGTGTTGCCAACACCTTTGAGAGAACCATTTCTCACAGACAACTGTGATTTTGCTCCCGAGAAGCGTTCAAATGGGAATGTTTCTGAGGTTGCCCATTTTCCCATTGACTTTCACCTTTTCCCGTAGAAACTGCACAGCATTTCCAGAGTCCAAAATCGCATCTTAGGTGGCGAGGTGGTTAAAGGGGCTGGATTCCCCCATGGTTGACTACAGTTCAAGTCCCCGCTGTGGTGGCTTGCTTTCTCACTTTCTCTTTCTCTCTCTGTCTCTGTCTGGTCAAATTAAAAAAAATAATAACAACAAATGGAAACAAATAAAGAAATCTCAAAAAAATAAAAAAATAAAATACTAAGAATTAACCGTATAAAAACAAACCCCATCTTCTACTGGATGAGGAAAGTTCGAATTAGACTTCCAGATTGACCTCTTTGGCTTCTTGTCTTTTGGCACCATCTGGGAAGCCAGTCATGCAATCAGTTCGTTTTGTATTTCTTGTATTTCTTAACCATTTTCCTCCCTCTTTTTACCCCCTGCATTTCCTCTCTCTCACCCTCTGCCATTTCCCACCCTCCTCCCATACTGTCTCGGCTAAGTTGTTAAAGGGAACTAGTTTAGAACCTTTTCATTTACTGTGTTGCAAAATTGCACATCGATATTCTTTGTGGTTTTATCGACAGTGCTGGGGAGAGGTGTTCACCTGTTGAAATATCCATTTTGTAAGACAAATAATAATGTGACTGAATGTATGGAAGACAATGAAATGAAAATAAATAAATACATAAATAAATACATAAATAAATTGCACCTCGACAACATTCCAACAACCCAGTATTTCTTTAACCCAACAATAATAGTTCCAACAACCCAATATTTCTACTTATGCATATACAGTGTTGCACTCCGCCCTTGCTAATTTCTTTAGATTGCTCCCTCTCTTAGATGGTTACATGTATACCCCACAAAGTGTCACCTATATTTTGTATGTTGCCCGAGCAGATTTCTTTTTTCTTTCCCCCTCCTCAAGATTCATTTATTTATTTAATTCATTGTATTTGTTATTCTTATTGTTTTTTTTATTTGATCAGAGTGAGACACAGAGAGTATGAATGACTTCATGCTAAGCAAAGCAAGCCAGACTATGAAAGAGAGGCATTGTATGTCCCCACTCAACATATACTGAGTATCTGCACTCTATGGCAGAAAACTGAAAGACTGGAAGGTGTAACACCATGGACAGCAACTATGGATACTAGGCACAGTGTGGGAGTGGGTGGGAAGTGGGTCTACACGAGGGAGAGAATCAAAGGGGAAAAAAAGAATATTTAACAGACACAAAAATGGAAAATGAACAGCTGATGACAATGTGTGTGGTAGTATCTTTGGATGGACTAATATTCAATGTATTTATTCTGGGAAGTTTCATTGTCTATACTGTCGTGATGTACAGTGATTAAATGAAGAAGGAGAAGAAGGAGAAGAAGGAGAAGAAGGAGAAGAAGGAGAAGAAGGAGAAGAAGGAGAAGAAGGAGAAGAAGGAGAAGAAGGAGAAGAAGGAGAAGAAGGAGAAGAAGGAGAAGAAGGAGAAGAAGGAGAAGAAGGAGAAGAAGGAGAAGAAGGAGAAGAAGGAGAAGAAGGAGAAGAAGAAGAAGAAGAGAAGAAGAAGAAGAAGAAGAGGAAGAGGAAGAAGAAGAAGAAGAAGAAGAAGAAGAAGAAGAAGAAGAAGAAGAAGAAGAAGAAGAAGAAGAAGAAGAAGAAGAAGAAGAAGAAGAAGAAGAAGAAGAAGAAGAAGAAGAAGAAGAAGAAGAAGAAGAAGAAGAAGAAGAAGAAGAAGAAGAAGAAGAAGAAGAAGAAGAAGAAGAAGAAGAAGAAGAGGAAATTCCAGGTCAGCTCTGCAATGCTGCATGCATAGGGAAGACCATGGGTTTGGTTCACAGGTCAGTGTGGGCAGTCCGGACACTATGTCCGCAATCTTTGCTAGGTGAGAGGGCCAGAGGAGAAAGACTATGGGATGGAATCCATTGTGTCCATTTCTCTCTCTCTAGTCTCTCATTCTCATGAAAACAATAAATCAGCTGTAAAGGGACCAGCAGTTGGCATAGTGGCTATGTTGCTGGACTCTCATGTAGTCGACCATTGTTCGAGTCCCGGACCCAGTGGCTTAAACTCACACAGGGCACGGGTGTGTGTGCCCAAGATCCCGAGAGGAGAATGGAAGAGAAGGGATTGCAGTGTGACCATCCCCCCTGGGGAGTGATTTCTCTCGTTCTATCTCTCTGACTCTCTCTGTCTTTCTGGCGAGCACACGCACCCTATAGCGAAAACCTCTCAAAAAAAAAAATCAGCTGTAAACAAAACTTCCCTCTGCTCCTGGGGTGACAAAATGAGGCTCTGGAAGTGAGTGTGGTCTATAAAATGAAATGGATGCTGACTGTGTCATTTCACATTCTCTGATTCCCATATTGCAAATGCAATTCCAAAGAGCAAGCCCTTTAAAACTGTGGCTGTTGGGGGGCTACCTTCTTAGTCTAGTGGTTAATGGACCCCATGGCCAACCAAGCAGCTCAAATGCTGACCCCAGAAGCTTGGAAATCATGCCGGGTGCATATGCATGCATGCCCCAAATCCTGACATGATGGAGAATAGGAGGAGAAAGGAGAAGGGATTGAGGTGTGGCCATCTCCCCTGGGGGAGGGGGTGATTTCTCACTTTCTGTCTCTCTGTCTCTGTCTGTCTGTCTCTGGCTAGTGCATATACTCTAAGGCAAACACCTTGGGGGAATAAAGAAAAGAAAGAAAGAAAAAAAACTCAGCTATTACAGATGCAGGATAGCTGGTATAAGACAGTTGACATGTTTTCCCTCACTCTCCACTCAATTACAAGCCCATCGAACACGACAAGCTAATGAATATTTGCTAATTAAATCTACTCTGATTTTTTTAATTAGAATTTTAGCTGTCAACTTTGGTGACCAAGACTTGCCGCCGTTTCTCTTCCAGAGACTTACCACTTAAACGGCACTCAAAAATAGTTTGCTAATAATAAGTTGAGAATAATAAATAGCAAAGACACAAGAGCTTGAGTGAGTGGCGTTTAAATTCCAGTTAAAAAAAAAAAAGAACAACAAAAAAACTATATTATTATCATTGATTAAATGCCTACAAGGTTTCAGACTCCATGTGAAAAATTTCAGATTCATTAGTTTGTAAAATCATTACAGTGACATACTTAAATGAGTCTTTTATTTTTTTAGAAAGAGAGAGATTTTTGCTATAGGGCCCATGCACTCAAAGAGACAGAGAGACAGAAAGTGAGAAATCACCCATAGGTGGATAGCCATGCTGCAATCCATTCTCCTTTTGGGATTTTAGGCACACATGCACACCCATAGGGCATGAGTTTTAAGCCACCATGCCCAGGACTCAAACTGCAGTCAACTACTTGAGAGTCCAGCAATGTAACCGTTACGCCATCTGTTGGTCCCATTGAAATGAGTCTTCATAGTTGCATTTTTACTCACGAGGGAAAGAAAGTTTAGAAAGATTCCAGCACTTTGTGTCAGGAAGAAGCGAAATGCACCACCCACAACTTGGGCATTGGTGGAGCTCAGAGGAACTGTAGATGCTGGACAGCAGACACATGGTCTCTTCTGGGAGAAGGAAAGAAACTGAATCTGTGATAGAATGGGTCATTGACTCCCCAAAGATGTCTACACCTGAGACCAGCAAGTGATGCAGCAATCAAACTATGACCTGCGACCCCAGATCCATAATGGAAGATATCAGGGTCTGCCGCAAGCTTAAGAGGAACCTCTCTCAGGATGGTAAATACTGCTGGCGTTCACCTCGGGACTTGATCCTATCCTGTAAGGAAGAAAGTTAGAGAAAGAAGGAGACGCAGAAGCAGAGATGCAGGTGAACACAGTATAAGCTGTGCTACCCAGTCATGCTGAACTTTTACCAGGCACAGGGAACTGTTTGCAAGCTTTCAAGGGTATGGTGGAAGTTCTACAGTTAGAGTTAAGTGCTTTAGTGTATATGTTTTCGGGTCTTGTTGCAATCATATGTGACTTGGTTAGCCAGATTACTTATCAGTAAACACGCTGTTCTGTTGTAACTCCAGCAAAGGTTGTCTGCATTTACTTCAAAGAAAATAATGTGTAAACCATAAAAATTATATAGAACAGGCTTCGCATGACCTAGCTAGGGTCAGGATGTTTCCCGTGCCCCATGAATGTTTCCACAGAGCCCCTAGTGTCTAAGGCATGTGTCAGCCAGTTCAAGTGAGTAATTAATGAGGCATGCAGATAACTGCTTCATGCAGCTAGACTGCATATCCTCACAGGAAGGTCTCAGGTTTGCATTCTGAGGTATTCTGGGACACACCTGCCACAGCATCTGAGCTGGGTGATGGTGGAAGTGGATTGCAAATATTGAGACCCTTTCTCTTTGGAAGTACCTTTCTCTTTTTTTTGAGAGATTGTTTTGTTTTGTTTTGTTTTTGGCTCTAGGGCAGAAAGAAAGAAAGCAAGAAACCACATCCTAGGGGGATGACCATGCCACAATCCCTTCTCCTCCTGTCTCCTCTCAGGATCTTGGGCATACACACACAGGCACCCAGTGTGAGTTTCACGTCACCAGGCTCAGGACTTGAACTGCAGTCAGCCATGTAAGAGTCAGCAATGTAATTACTATACCATCTGCTGATCCCCCATATGTTCCTTTTAAGCCACTGAGTTTGTGCTGATTTGTTGCTGAAGCAACAAGAAACTTATACATACTCCCACACAGTCACCCCTTCATTATAAAGAAATTTAAGAATAATCTCTCCTGGCACCCATGGATGTCATGGGTCCATCACTGGACTTCTACACAATAAAACCACAATTTGAATCTTGGATCTGACAGCTTAAAACTCACGTCAGGTTCACGTGTGTGTATGCCCAAGATCCCAAGAGAAGAATGGAGAAAAAGGGATTGCGGTGTGGCCATGCCCCCCTGGAGGGTGAACTCTCACTTTCTGTCTCTCTGTCTCTCTCTGTTTCCAGTGAGCACACACGCCCTATAGCAAACATCTCTCAAAAAAATGAAAAATAAAAAATAATCTCTCCTGTACATGTCTCAGTTTGGCCAACCACCCACCTTCAGGACAGGGTTAAACTATACACAGTCTTTTCTAGCTAGTGAATGCTGCACCTCCATAGGAAAACCAAATTGCTCAGAGATCAGAATCCTTTCAAGCCAGCATGTCCATCACCCAAAGGCAACTAAAACACCAGCCAAGGTTCTTTGCATGTCATAAATGATGCAACTGAAAGCTGCACTTTGCAGATGAAGAGCAAGGACTTTGTTTTTATCTTAATTTCACCTCATTTGTATGACTGGAAGGTAACCGAAATCACATTGAGAGTTTTCTCAGGGCTGGTTTGATTTTCTTTTGCAAAAATGTATTTATTTCTCTCATGAAAGAGAGAGAAAGGCAGAGAGAAACAGCAGTCCCTACAGAGTCTATTTTTAAAAAGAATTATTTACTTTAATTTTATTTATTTAGTTTTGCTATCGAGCACATGTACTCACCAGAGAGACATAGAAGGAAGATGAGAAAGCAGGCTGCCAAGTCTGGGACTCAAACCGTGGTCAACCAAGGGAGAGTCCAGCACTTTAATCACCACGCCACCTGCTGGCTCCCCAACACAATCTTGATGCAATGATCCACCCTCAGCTTCAGCCAGGAGCAGATCATGGGCACAGGCATGAACCCAGAGTGCTCAGGGAAGTCCCCAGACATGAGCCCTGCACCTTCCCACGTGGGTCTCCCTCACAGGGCATTGCGTTTTGCACTTTGCATCCAGCCCGTATGTTTCTTTTTTCTTGTATCAAACATGTATTTATTTCTTCAGCGAGAAAGACACACGCACACCACAGACATCCCTAGCCAGGTCTCCACGTTACCATCTATCTCTTATTTTCGTTTTGCTTCCTCCGTCCTCCTCTTTTTCTCACCCTTCCCTCCTTATTTATTATTACTTTTCATTTATTTGATGCATTCAATCTGGACATCATCGTGACCGCTTGCAATCCCTCCTCTGTTCCCTCTGTATCTCTCTGGCGAGTGCATGCGCCACTTGGCAAATTTTTAAAAAAGAATCGTAAAACTAGCATGAAGATATCTTTTACAAAAGTTTACCTGTAGTTTCACTATAAACACATCGGCATTTCTTTAAGCCTTGACAATGCCTTAGTAAGAGCTGAGCATCTATTATGTAAGGTTTTTTTGTTTTTACATCCTCTTGATATTACAAAATTTATGGATTTTCAAATGGCATTCTCTACAGTTTTTAGGACTTGCTGTTTTGATATTTAATACATGAGGCGTGTCAGATAGAAGGTTGAGTGGGAGGATTGTCTATCAAAATTACAAACAATTTAGAGGCGTTATCCCAAAGAAGTTCTAAAGAAGCAGCAGAAAAAAGGAGACATGTTTTTCTGCTTTGAAATCCATCTCCAACTTTCTTTTACTTTATTTTTCTTATTTTTTTGAAATTTGCTACAAGGTGCATGTATTCACTGGACACAGAGAGAGGGAGAGGGAGAGAGAGAGAGGGAGAGAGAGAGAAAGAAGGCAAGTGAGGAGCCCCCTGCCCCCAGGGGGATGACCACGCCACAATCCCTTCTCCTCCATCTTCCTCTCAGGATCTTGGGCATGCACACACATGCCCTCGGCATGAGTTTTCAGCCACTGGTTCTGGAACTTGAACCATAGTCAACTACGTGGGAGTACGGTAGTGCAACCATTATGCCATCTGCTGGTCCTGGTCCTATGTATTTCAAGCCTCCAGGACTGGGATTTGAACTGCAGTTGTCCATGTAGGAGGCAGCTCCCTACACACAGCATTTAGCCTCAGTGCTATGAGACTGGCCCTACCCTGGCGTCCTTAATTGAAAGTCCAGTGACACATTCTGTAGCCAGATACCCCCCCCAATTCCCAAGAGAAGAGGCAATGTGGGGTGTGCATGTCCTTTGCCCTATACAGAAAAAGGCCCCCAATTCTAGTTGGATACTCCAAGACTCTGTGACCCCCCAAATAGTAAGAACCAGTAATAATCCCTCTGAATGTATTCCTTTTTTATTTCTCCAAGGATGAGTTGACAGTACACTGACGTTAGTTTTATGATTACCTGTATTCGTGAATTTTAGAATCACTTATTAAAGGCAAAGTCTCCTTCTCCTTTTTATTCAGGAGGCTGTCTGAGTGTAGCCCTTTAAACATCTGTACAGGGAAATAAATCATTCTGACCCAAACTAGGCCAGCACAGAGGCAGAGTTCCATTTGTCACTGCCCACAAAGTCAAGACTGTATTTGAAGAATGTGTCAGAAACCATGCTTTATTAGATCACAGAGAAATATAGTTTAGAACTAATGGAAAATACTACCTGAGTCCTAAGAAAATGCCTCAATATTTTTTTTTGCTATAAAGTGTGTGTGCTCACCAGAGAGACAGAGAGACAGAGAGAAAGCACCCACATGGAGGGGGGTGGTCATGCTGCAATCCCTTTTCCTCCACTCTCCTTTTGGGATCTTGGGCACACACACACACATGTGCCCAGCATGAGGTTTAAGGCACTGAGTCTGGGACTCCAACCAGGGTTGACTACATGGGAGTCCAGTGACATAGCCATTATGACATCTGTTGGTCCCCAAAATGCCTTTTCAAAAACTAAAAAAATACAATAAAAAAGAATGGCACCAAATCATGTCAAGTTACTAAAGGATCCTTTTGTGCATTTATCAACAATTTGCAATGTATCCCTTAGCAGAACAATTACTTTTTACAAAGTAATTGTAATACACATTTATATAGGAATCTGTCTCTATTCTTTTCTTTAAAATTTATTCATTTATTCTTTCCAGGAGCAATAGAGAGAGAATGAGAGCACTCCAAGAGGGTCTTGATGCCAAATTTATTTTCAGGCTCAGCCAACCCTGCATCACAGGGCATATTCATGCCTGGAGTACTCAGGCAGGTCCCTGGACACTAATCTGGGACCCTCCCAGGTGAATCGGCTTCACCAAACATTGCATTTTACCTCCGCATCATTGGCTGGCTGCTACAGTGATTTCTTTGTTTCTAACAAGTGTTCATGTACTTTAAAATAACTAAACCTTCACTCAGTCCCACTGCTTTCCCTGTACTCACAGACATAATCACACACATGTAAACATGAGAGACTATTTTTATCAGCATTTGGAGAAAATAAAGAATAACATCAAGAACCATCACCTATCAGAGCCAGCAGGTGGCGTGGTGGTTAAGGTGCTGGACTTCCACGTGATCGATAGTGGTTCAAGACTCGGATCTGGTGACTTGACACTCACACTGGGCACATGTGCATGCATGCCCAAAATCGCAAGAGGAAAGTGGAAGAGAAAGGATTGTGGCATGGCCATTCCCCCGGGGGGATGATTTCTCACTTTCCCTTCTCTTCCTCTCTGTCTCCCTCTGATGAACACACAGCTGATGACAGAAACCTGAAAGAAAAACGAAGAGAAAGAGAGAAGCGTGAAGTATGGAGGATGCCTATGTAATATGGCACACCCAGAAATGGATAGAAACAAACAGGGAATAAAAACTACAAGTGTTAGCAGAAGCACACCTGCAGCATAGACCCAAACCAAAACCCCAGTCCTGCTGCTTTGTCGTGGCCAAGTGACCAAGTCCGAATGGACACCATGGTCATCAGCTCATGTCACAACACGGCATCAGCTGTCACGTCCAGGAGTAAGAGCACCACGCAGAATCACGGGCTCCAGTGTGTCTCTCATGTTCGGCGGATCGCTCATAGCTCATGGGCACGGAAAGTGAGATCATAGGTCCAACAGTGGCCCACAAGTTAAGGCAGCTGGATCCCATATGGCCAGCTTGTGGTTTGAGTCCTGGACCCGGCACCTTGAAAACCACATGGGGTGCGTGTGCGTGCATGCCCAAAATTCTGAGAGGAGAAAAGAGGAGAAGGAATTGCCGTGTGGCCATCGTCCTCAGGGTGATTTCTCACTTTCCCTCTCTCTCTCTGTCTCTGTCTATTGAGCACACACACCCTATAACGAAACCTAAACATAACAATAATAAAGAGGGGCTGGCTGGTGGTGTGCTGGTTAAAGGCGCTGGATTCCCACATGGCTGAACAAGGTTTGAGTCCCAGACCTAGCAGCTTGCTCTCTCACATTCCCTTTCTCTCTCTCTATCTCTGTCTGGTCAAATTAAACAATCATAATAATAACAACAAATGGGCTTGAATAAATAAATAATTCTTTAAAAAATACTAATAATAAAGACAAGAAAAGTAAGACAATACCAAGGCAGGACCCTACAGCAGTGATTGCTCACCAGGAAAGGCAGGCTCGGTCCGTCAGCCCTCCGACTCCTTTTCTTCATTGCGACGTGCTTGCATTCCTCCGTACCTGTGTCCTGTTCCAGTCCTACACGCCTGGAACATATGGTGCTCAGACCTCTCAGAAGTGCCATCCAAGGGGCCAGCCCATGGCGTGGTGGTTAAGGGAGCTAGATCCCAATGGCCGGCCACCTGGCTGGAGTCCTGCAGCCAGCAGCTTCAGAAACACAGAGGGCATGTGCAAGTGTTCAAAATCCCATAAGGAAGGAGAGAGGGAGGAGACGGGATCGCGAAGTGGTCATGCCTCATGGGGGGTGCTTTCTCCCTTTCCCTCTCTCTGTCTCTTGTCTCTCTCCATGAAGTGCACGTGCCTTCAGGGAAATAAAAAACCAAGTGACATCAGATTAGAAGCTGCAGAGAGAGAGACCACCAGATGGCATAGCAGCTATGTCACTGGACTCCCATGTAGCCGACCGCGGTTCAAGTCTTGGACCCGGTGGCTTAAACTCACGCCAGGTGCTTGTGTGCATGCGTGCCCAAGATCCCGAGAGGAGAATGGAGGAGAAGGGATTGCGGCGTGGCCAACCCCCCTGGGGAGTGATTTCTCGCTTTCTGTCTCTCTGTCTCTCTCTGTCTTTCTGGTAAGCACACTCACTATAGCTAAAATCTCTCCAAAAAAATAAGAAACTGCAGAGGATGGAGGTGGGACCAGGACAGCGGATCATGCCACTGGGTTTCCCTAAGATGTAGAAACCACAACGCATTGAAATGGAACTTCTGGGCTGTCCCTGTAATCCAGTGGTTAAGGAAACCAGACCCCAGCCACAGAGTCTTGCGAAACATACCAGGCACCATGCTTACATGAACATGTTTGTGCACCTGTGACACATATAAACTCAAACACATGTGTGAGGGGCCTTAAAGGTTTAGGAAAGTGGAATTGAAGTATAATTCAACTTTGGTACAAAATCCATGCATTTTTTAAAAAAAATTATATTTTATCTGATTTTACTTCTTTTTTTTTTTTTTTTTTTGAGAGATTTTCGCTATAGGGTGCGTGCGCTCGCCAGACAGACAGAGAGAGACATTAGAGACAGAAAGCGAGAAATCACCCCCCAGGGGGGATGGTCACGCCGCAATCCCTTCTCCTCCATTCTCCTCTCGGGATCTTGGGCACGCACGCACACGCGCCCGGCGCGAGTTTTAAGCCACTGGGTCCGGGACGTGAACCGCGGTGGACTACATGGGAGTCCAGCGACATAGCCATTACGCTAACTGCTGGTTCCCCTGATTTTACTTCTTCTTATTATTAATTTGCCATAGGACACATGCACTTATCAGAGAGAGAAAAAGAGAGAGAGAGAAAGAGGGAAAGCGAGAAATGAATCCATCAGGTCCAGGATACATATATATTATTTTTGAGGACCCTTCAAATATATATATATGTGTGTGTGTACATGTATGTCTCCATATGTGTTATGTATGTATGTGTATCATGAGTGTGTTTGTGTGTGTGTTTGTGTGTACATATATAGATATATATTTTATGGGATCATTTAGAGATAGAGTTCAATATTAACTATGTATCTGGATGTCTATTTCCATATACCTATATATCTATATAAAATTAAAACTGAGTGATTTTTTTTGAGAGGTTTTCGCTATAGGGCGCGTGCACTCGCCACACAGACAGAGAGAGACAGAGAGACAGGAAGCGAGAAATCAACCCCTCAGGGGGGATGGTCACGCCGCAATTCCTTCTCCTCCATTCTCTTCTCGGGATCTTGGGCACGCACGCACACGCGCCCGGCGTGAGTTTTAAGCCACCGGGTCCGGGACGTGAACTGCGGTCAACTACGTGGGAGTCCAGCGACATAGCCATTATGCTGCTAGTTCCCCAAAACTGAGTGATTTAAAATCCAATTTTTCTTCTTTAGGGATTTATCTGTCATTCTTTCCTCCCCCCCCCCGGATTTTTTATCTATTTAATTTTATTTGTTATTATTATTTTTTGAGTTTGACCAGAGACAGAGAAAGGGAACATGAGAAAGGAAGCCACCAGTTCTGGGACTCGAACCACAGCTAACCCTGTGGGAGTCCAGTGCCTCAACCACCACACCACCTGCCAGCCTCTCTATCATTCGTTTTTGTTTTTAGAGGGAGATTTTTACTATAGGGCATGTGCGTTCACTGGAGAGACAGAGAGAGGCAGAGAGACATAAGTAAGAAATCACCCCCCAGGGGTGGTGGCCACGCTGCAATCCCTTCTCCTCCACTCTTCTCTTTCTGGATTTTGGCCACACATGTACACACACTTGGCGTGTGTTTCGAGCCACCGGATCCAGGACTTGAACCATGATCTGACATGTGGGAGTCCAGCATCTCAACCACCAAGCCACCTGCTGACTTCATTTCTAAAAGGAAAATACATCAGGCCAGCAGAAAGTACCACTCGCAAAGTTAGCATAGCAACAAGCCGGTGTGCAGAAATCTCCCCAACATCACAGAGGACACATTTGTGATTAGCCTGAAATGCATTTTCATTAAGAAGGCAGAGGGGGACCTAGCCGCAGAATTCCGATGTGGAAAGGTTCACCCTGAACGTCCTTCCCCCACGCTCCTGCGAGAACCACAAAGTTAATAAGAACTTATTAGATTAAGCTTTCTTCTGCGAAAACAGTGACAGAGTGGTACCGGCTCTGATCGGAATCATTCGTTAAAAAGACATGTCAAGGGGACAGGCTGTCTTAAAAAAAATGTAAGGCGAAGTTTCATTACAGAGAGGTTGACCATGGACACGGCAGAGAATTGAGTCATCGTGAGAGAGAAAAGCAGTTAACATGTCACCCTGTACCTTAGAAAAATTAGTGCCATAAGTATTCGTCATCTCTTTGGTTAAGAGAGATTTTTGGTGTAGGGCACATGCACTCACCAGAGAGACAGAGAGACAGAAAGGGAGAGATCACCCCCCCAGGGGGGATGGCCACGCTGCAATCCCTTCTCCTCCATTCTCCTCTTGGGATCTTGGGCACGCACGCACACGCATCTGGCGTGAGTTTTAAGCCACCGGGTCCAGGGTGCGAACCGTGGTTGACCACATGGGAGTCCAGCGACATAGCCATGACGCTAACTGTTGGTTTCCAATACTTAACTAATTTATTTTACACCCGACAGTGTGCTAAAACTGTTGACAGCACCAATAGTAAACAATCATGTATTTTGTTCCATGGGGAAGCTCTGCTGTAAAATTATCTAACCATGTGGACACAGTTTTGGCATCAAATAAAAGGAATGTCGTACACTTGAAAAATGTATCGCGATTACATGGAAATGATAAATATATGTATATATTTAAAAAGAAAAGAAAAATACATTTGGAAAAAAAATCTCACACGCATATATATATGAAAATGTAAGTTTAGGGGAAAAAAATATGACCCGGATGAAAGGAGCAATCTCCATAGAACCAAGTTGCAGATCCTTTACTGTCTGAACAAGGGGGCTTCAGAAACCTTGTAGGAACAAAAAATGGAATGAAAGTTCTTTATTTAGATGCCAGAAAATGTTGCAATGCATGCAGAGCTTTTTCCTAATACACGTTCTTCATGATTTTTTTAAAGATTTATTGCCATAGTACGCATGCACTCACTGATTACAAGAAAGAAAGAGAGAGAGACGGTGAGAGGGAAAGTGAGAAATCACTCCTGCCCCTCCTAGGGAGTTGGCTACCTTGTCCTCCATCCTCCTCCTGGAATTTTGGGCATGCATGTACACACGCCCAGCATGATTTTGAAGCCACCAGGTCCAGGACTCAAACCACAGATGCTCGCGTGGGAGTCCAGCACCATAACCGCCACTCCACCTGCTGGTTCCTTCATGGACTTCTTGAAGACTTGGACGTGCTCATATACAAGCCAGTATTTAAGTCACTGGGGATATTAACAGGTGTAGGTGTTCATCATGCAAATTCCCACTTCAAAACTTGTTCCTCCTCTGAAATTAAAGGTTGCTTTTTCTTCCCTTCTCTGAGGAATTCTGTTATTTGCACACGCTCAGTGATTCCTGGTTGTTGGCTGCTTGTTTTTACTCTAGGGCACATGGGCTGGCCAGAGAAAGAGGGAAAGTGAGATATTGTCCCCTAGGGAAGATGGCCACACCACAACCCCTTCTCTTCCATTCTCCTCTTGGGATTTTGGACACACATGCACACAAGCCTGGAGTGATTTTCAAGCCGCTGGGTCTGGGACTTGAACTGTGTAGTGGGACCCAGCGCCTTAACCTCCACACCAGCTGGCCCATCAGTGATGTTTTATTTCGTTCTTTGAAAAGTTTTGCTGCTGCATGTTGACGTTAAGGGTTTATGCAAATATCTTTCTGCCTTATTTAGATCCCAAAGACTGATTTTCTAGCTCTTTTCCTCGACTTTTCTATAAGTGTCTTCTTACAGCACTATTAGGAATTTAATCCTTTCTATAGAAGGCATATTTTATGCCAATTAAGGAGCTCGGGACGGGCACGAGGGGGAGCATGCATTTACGCCCTCGCCCTGGTATCGTGACTCGGCCCATTTATCTGCTTCAATGTGCAACTCTGGCATCTCCTAGGGCGGAAGAACAGGAGACGTGGGATGTTTGATCCCCTGCTGCTGCTTCAAATGCCTCGCAAATAGGAGTCTTGCAGCTGCACCAGAAAAGAAAAGCCAACGGAATGCCCCTTTGATGTGTCCTGAGTACGCACATCCATCCTGCTCACCAACGCCCGGATTGCTCACGGGTCACGGCTGTCATCTCCCGCCGGGACAATAGGTTCCAAGCTGAGGATCCGAATGTGCGTGAGAGCTCGTGGGTGGTTCTCACTCTGTGGATACATCTCTCCCCCTCTCCTCTCCTCTCAATCACATGCATATATTCTCGTTTTTTATCAAGCATGCCTTTTAAGCACACTTATAGAGGTATCAGTCACATACCATGCAATGTCACTCTTCCAAATTACATCATTTGGAGGCTTCGCAGTGGATTTATGGATCTGCTCAAACCCTCTTCCCCCGCGGGGTCCCCACGGTCCCGTCTACACTTGTTTTTATTTTTTAATAGTTCTTCTATTTATTTATTTTTTAATTTGATCAGAGACAGACAGAGAGAGAGAAAGGGAAAGCGAGAAAGCAAGCTGTCAGGTCCAGGACTTGAACCATGGTCAGCCATGTGGGAGTCCAGCACCCTTAACCACCGCGCCACCTGCTGGCACCTGTTCCCGTCTACACTTCTGACAGCCCTCCTGGGTTGTAAGCACGCTCACGCATGGATTGCAACTTTGTTGCACCAAGATAAATTTTACTTCCATTGTTCACAAACTTCCTGAAGAATATCTGGAAATATATTGGGTCATCAGGAAACTCAGGACCTATTTTGCAAAGAGAAACAGAATGAACTACGGCATAATTTTGCCAAAGACCCAATATAGACGCATATATATGCATATACATGTTTATGTGTGTTCATTTATACATGTATGTTCATATGTATGCATATCTCTTGTCCATGATATTTATTTATATATGAATCCACACACATATACACTACACTATATATATTTTATTTTATATATATTATATATATATATATATATCAGACAACCCAAATATGTGTGCGTGCATGTGTGTGTGTGTGTGTGTGTGTGTGTGTGCACTTATAAATATATATGTGTGGGGTCCAGCAGGTGGCATGGTGGCGAAAGTGCTGGACTCCCACACAGCTGACCGCAGTTCAAGTCCCAGGCCCAGAGGCTTAAACTCACACTGGATGCGTGTGCGTGCGTGCCCCAAAATCCAGGGAGGAGAATGGAAGAGAAGGGATTGCTTCATGGCCATGCCACCCAGTATGTGTGTGTGTGGGGGGGGGTTCTTGCTTTCTATCTCTCTGTCTCTCCCTCTCTCTCCAGCCAGTGCACACACCCTATAGCAAAAATCTCTTTCTCGAAATAGGAATAATAATGATAATGAAATACATCATTATTTTTACAAAGTGAATCTGTGCTTATAGGGCTAGCTGGGAGCCTGAACATGGCAGGTCCTGCCTGCATTTCCACTGGAGCCCAGCCAGACCAGAGCCCATCAATCACAAGGATTTGGGCTGTTTAGGTCATTGCCGTACGAATGGAGGTCTCCCTCCACCCTCCCTAGGAACAAGGTCCTGAGGTTGAGCTGGCATAAAGCCATAAAGCCTCGGGTGACATTGAAGAATGGGTGGCATTACCAGGTGGTAGACCAGATCTCCCAGCGCTAACTGCAAGCTGTCTGGCCATGGCCGGTGGAAAGGGGCCTTCTCTCCACACCCTTCTTAAAGCTTATGTCTGTTTTGTTTTGTTCTGTTTTTGCTATGGAGCATGTGCAATTTTCAGAGAGAGACAGAGAGACAGAGAGAGAGAAAGTGAGAAGTCACCCTCGGGGGAAATATGGCCACACTGCAATCCCATCTCCTCCACTCTCAGGATTTTAGGCATGCACGTGGGCTTCGTGTGATGTTCCAGCCACCAGGTCCGGGACTGGAACCAAGCAGCTGGCCGTATGGAATCCAGCCATCTTAACCACCATGCCGCCTACTGGCTTCCAAAGTTTATGTATTTATTACTTAGTGAGAGACAGAGAGATAGTACCCCAATAGGATTTTTCTTAGTTACTTTTTACCTAACTTTATTTATCTATTTGACCAGAGAGGGACAGAGTGAAAGAGAGAGAGAGAGGAAGAGTGAGAAAGCAAGCCACTGGGTCCGGGACTCGATCTGTGGTTGGCCATTGTGGGAGTTCAGTGCCCTTAATCACCACGCCACCTGCTAGCCCCAGGTTTGTTTGCTGGTTTGAATGGAGATTTTTGCTGTAGGGCATGTGTATTTGCCAGGGAGACAGAGAGAGAGACGCACACACAGAGAAAATGAGAAATCACCCTCCAGAGGGGATGGGCACACAGCAAACCCTTCTCCTCTCTTCTCCTCTTGGGATTTTGGACACGCACACACATGTGCTCCGCATGAGTTTCACACCTCTGAGTCCAGGACTGAACTGTGATTGGCCATGTGGGAGTCCAGCACCTTAAACACTGCACCACCTCCTGGCCCTCCTGGCAGAGTCTTGATGCCACAATCCACAATCTACCCCCTGTCCCAGGCAAGGCTGGAACATGGGCACATGCATGCCAGGTGTATTCAGGGAAGTCTCCACATGGAAACCCAGTCTTCCCATGTGGGTTAGAATATGATCAAGTCGTTGGAAAAATCGTCACGTATTTTTCTGTGCAAAAATACATCGGGACCAGCAATTGGTGTAATGGCTATGTCACTGGACTACCATGTAGTCAACCACGGTTCAAGTCCCGGATCCAGTGGCTTAAACTCATGCTGGGCGCGTGTGCGTGCGTGCCCAAGATCCTGAGAGGAGAAAGGAGGAGAAGGGATTGTGGTGTGACCATGCCCCCTGGGGGGTGAAGACACTCTGCTCCCCAAGAAATAACAGCTCAGGTGGACTAATGACAGGACCAAAGTGTATTAATAAGCATTGGAAGGCCAGCCCCTGGCAGGGTGTTAAGGCAGCTGGATCCCACATGGCTGACTACACAGTTCTAGTCCCAGACCCGATGATTTGAAAAACACACTGAGTGCATGTCCGTGTATACCCTAAATCCAAGAAGAGAAGGGAATAGGGACCATGGTGTGGCCATCCCCCCGGGGGCTGATTTCTCCCTTTCTCTCTTCTCTCTCTCTCTGTCCCTCAGTGGCAAGTACATGCACCCTATGACAAAATGAAAAAAAGAATTTAAAATGTAAAAAGTAAGCGTTTTAGACCGTTTCTGTGAAGAGAGAGAGAGAATGCAGAAAATCTCCCTACCTTTTTTTTCTTTCTTCTTACTTTTATGATTTTTACTTTAAAAGTCATTTTGAAGACATCCCCTTAGGTAAAATAGAACATTCTTCATTTTATTACAAGCAAAAGGATCAACTTTAATTCACTTCTCTAGAGAGTCTCCAAGTTCTATAAAGATGATAATATAGACAATAAAATTTAACTGACTTCTGGAAAACTCCCATTAGGAATTTCATTTGAAATTGTCTTCAACTTTTAAAAGGCAATGTTGTTTCGCCGAGTTAGATGCTCTTTTTTTTTGTTTTTAATTTAAGGTTTTGCCATAGGGCACATGCGCTTGCCAGAAAGAGACAGAGAGAGGGAAAGTGAGAAATCACCCCCTGGGGGGATGGTCACGCTGCAATCCCTTCTCCTCCATTCTCCTCCCGGGGTTTTGGGCACGCATGCATGTGTGCCTGGCACGATTTTCAAGCCACCGTGTGCAAAACTCCAACTGCAGTCAGCCATGTGAGAGTCCAGGACCTTAAATACCACAGCACCTACTGGCCCCAATATTCCTATTTTTAGGAAGCTTGTCATTTATACCTGGGGCTTCAGATGGCATTAGAAATATCCTGGAATACCTTCTGATCTTGTGATTCAAGGTTTGGTTTTAAAATTGTATTTATTCATGGGAACCAGCAGTTAGCATAATGGTTATGTTGCTGGACTCCCACGTAGTCGACCGTGGTTTGCATCCCGAACCCAGTGGCTTAAAACTCACGCCAGGCGCATGTGCGTGCGTGCCCAAGATCCTGAGAGGAGAATGGAGGAGAAGGGATGGCGGCGTGACCATCCCCCCTGGGGGGTGATTTCTCGCTTTCTGTCTCTCTGTCTCTCTCTGTCTGTCTGGCGAGCGCATGCGCCCTATAGCGAAAAAACCTCTCCAAAAAAAAAAATTGTATTTATTCATGATCAGACTATGCATGCACAAGAGAGAGAGAAAGAGAAAGAGAAAGAGAAAGAGAGACCTCCTTAGGGTCCACTCATACCAAAATCTTCTTTGTACAACCTTCTAGCCCTTTAGGTTTTGGGCACTCGGGTGTGAGCCTGGTGCATCTGCAGGATTTGAACCCTGGTCCCCATGTGGGATCCAGCTTCTCTTCAGTAGCGCATCAGCACTGCGCCACAGAGTCAGCCCGCACTCCAGGTTTCATCACGGAAGCTGTGTGGAGGGAACGGAGAGGGCTCTGTTTCGATTTTGCGAATGCAGCAACGGGAAAGAATAAGTTCCTGACTGTGAATTTCAAAATAGCCATTACGATATTCAGTGTTGGGTCAGGGAGAGAGGAGAAGTCTCCTGGATTCCACGTGGCTGAGCACAGGGTTGGAGTCCTAGACCCGCTGGTTTGAAAAATACACTGAGTGGGACCATCAGATGGCATGGCGGTTAAGGTGTTAGATTCCCACATGGCTGACCATGGTTCAAGTCCCACAGCTGATGGCATGAATTTCACAACAGGTGAGAGTCGGTGCATGCCCCAAATCCCAGGAGGACAAGGGGTTAAGGTGTGGTCATCCTCCTGAGGGTGATTTCTCACTTTCCCTCTCATGTCTATCTCTCTGTGTCTCTCTATCTCTCTTCTCAGCAAGCACACGTGCCCTATGACAAAACCTTAAAAAAAATTTTTTAAACAAAAAAGAAAAATTTGCTGGCCACTTGCACATGCATGCCTAAAATCCAGAAAGGAGGAGACATGGAGGAAAGAGCGTTCTGATGTGACCACGCCCAAGGGGAGCTGCTTTCTGACTCTCCTTCCCTGTCTTCTTCTGTGTCTCTCTCTCTGGCGAGTTCATGTGCCCAATTTGGGGAGCAATTTGGGGGCCAGTAGGTGGCATAGTAGTTAAGACACTGGACTCCCACATGGCTGACCATGGTTTGAGTCCCAGACCTGGTGGCTTGCTTTCTCACTTTCTCTCTCTCTGTCTCTCTCTGTGGTGAGTGCACATGCCCTGTAACAAATTTTAAAATAATAACGATGATGATGAAAAATAAAATTAGATCAAAATTTTAAAAAATAAAGCAGAATAGGCAGTATGATGGTTATTTTTAGCAGCCATAAACAACACGGGAACAGGGAGGCTGGCAGGTGGCATGACAGTTAAGCACTGAACTCCTTCAAGACCAAGTGCGGTTTGAGTCCCAGACCTGGCAGCTTACTTTTGTGTTTTCCCCTCTCTCTCTCTCTCCATCTCTCTCTCTCGTGTATTCCCCCCTCTCTCTCTCTCCATCTCTCTCTGGTCAAATAAAAAATAATAATCATAAATTAAATAAAGAATTCTTTAAAAAAAAAAAGGGAAGGGGGAATGCTCATCGTTTCTGAGTAGATTTCTTGGGTACTCAATGATATACTCCATTTGCGAGTATAAGTTGCTGCCACCGTGCAGTTTGGTGCGTTTAACCTGCAGTGACCCCCAAATCCGAGTTAGAATATTAAATCCATTTCAGAAGTAGAATTGGCAATGGCAAATATTCCTTGGACAGCGACACTGGCTCTGCTTCACTCATTAGAAATGTGGCCAGCTTGTGGGAACCAGCTGGAGTGACTCTCCGACACAATTTCTAAAGGACAGAGGAAAGAATCCTGCACTCAGAAACAAAAAAAGGACCTCGTGGTTGGATTTGTAAGACATCTACTGAACGCCATGAGCTTCAGCTCTGGCTGGACATGAGCTGCATCGGCAGCGAGATGTCGGATGGCTGGACTCCTGCTTGCAGCCCCGTCTGCTCACCATCCGTTAGACAATGTCCACTCAACAATCCACAACAAGACTAAAAAGTATTGAGGTTCTCGGGAAAAAAATGAGGGAAGCTGGTTCTTCTCCTTTTCTTTTCTTTTTTTCTATAGGGGACAGGGGTGGGGAGTAAGAAATCACTCTCCAGGAGAGACACCCCCGCCATGGTTCCTTCTCTGTTCTTCTCATGGGAATTTGGGCATGCATGCACAAGCAGGTGGTGTATTTTTCAAGCTACTGGGTCCGGGACCTGAACCTTACACTTGGCCGCATGGGATCCACTCACCTTAACCCTCACAGCTAGCCCAGAAAATATCTTTAAAAAAATAATAAAACTGGGACCAGCAGATGGCGTAACGGCTAATGTCACTGGACTGCCACATAGTCGACCATGGTTCAAGTCCTGGACCCAGTGGCTTAAACTCACGCCGTACGCATGTGCGTGCATACCAAAGATCTTGAAAGGACAATGGAGGAGAAGGGATTGCGGCATGGCCATACTCCCTGGGGGTGGTTTCTTGCTTTCTGTCTGTCTCTCTCTGTCTTTCTGGCAAGCGTACACATCCTATAGCAAAAACCTCTAAAAATAATTAAATAGAAGGCTGCTCTACTATGCCAAGTTACTAAAGGACCACTTTTTGCCTTTATTGACAATTTGCAATGTATTCATTAGTAGAACAATGATTTTTTTTCTTTTGCAAAGCTAATTGTAATACACACGTATATAGGAATCTGTCTCGCCTGTCTCTCTCTCTCTCTCTCTTTTGGTAAAATTTATTTATTTATGTCTTCCAGGAGGAATAGAGAGAGAAAGAGAGGATTTAGGTTACACGTGCACTTTTGCCCAGTGTGATTTTCAAGCGGCCATGTCTAGGACTCAAACTGTTCAGTCAGCCATCGGGTCTAGCGCCTTAACCACCAGCAGGAGAAAAATCTTCTCATGCAGGGGGAAAATCTAACTACTGATAGCATGACCAGATTGTGAGCAAACAGTCGTGAACAATGCCAAAATGCCTGTGAAGAAACAGGACTTACGGGACCAGCACCTAGTGTGTAAGTAAGTAAACCATTGCTATTGGGAACCAGCAGTTAGCATAATGGCTATGTCGCTGGACTCCCACGTAGTCGACTGCGGTTCGCATCCCGGACCCGGTGGCTTAAAACTCACGCCGGGTGCGTGTGCGTGCGTGCCCAAGATCCCGAGAGGAGAATGGAGGAGAAGGGATTGCGGCGTGACCATCCCCCCTGGGGGGTGATTTCTCACTTTCTGTCTCTATGTCTCTCTCTGTCTGTCTGGCGAGCGCACGCGCCCTACAGTGAAAAATATCTCTCAAAAAAAAAAAAAAAGTAAACCATTGCTAGTTTAAAAATAGTTTTTATAAATTTATTTTAATTCATTGATTGATTGATTTACTTTTTTACCTTCAATCACTGCGTATCATTATGAATGTTCCTATCACGAATACACTGTATATTGGTTCGGTCAAAGATATTGCTATGCACATTATCAGCAACAGATCATTTTCTGTGTTTGTGTCCCTTAAATGTTTTGCTTTTTCTTTCTCCCCTTTTGATTGCCTTCTGTGGAAGGATACTGTATAAGCGTCCTTTAATAAAGCCAATTGGAAAACTACAAATAGATATTAAGAATAAAGTTGAGGGGCCAGCAGGTGGCATGGTGATTAATGGTGCTGAACTCCCACAAGGCCGTAGTTCAAGTCCTGGACTTGGCAACTCTCTTTCTCACTTTTTCTCTCTCTCTTTCTCTGTCCCTCTCTGGTCAAATTAAAAAATAAAAAATAAATAAATTTAAATAAGAAAATAATTGTTAAAAAGTAATACAGTTGATTAAATGGAGTCAACAAAGACATTGAGAATAAACCAATGTGAGTGGAAGGTATACAGGTAGCTAAATGAATTGCTCCTGATTTAAGAAAGAGTGCTCAGGGGCCAGGAGGTGGCATGGTGGTTAAGGTGCTGGATTCCCACGTGGCTGACCTCAGATCACTTCCCAGACCCGGCGGCTTGGTTTCTCACCAAGCCCCTCTGGTGAGTACACATACCCTATAGCAAAATTTAAAAACATAATCATAATAAATAGAATAAAATAATAAATAAGGAAATGTGGTAAAGAGTTTCTGATTTTAAATACAATACTATTTCTTTTCATTCTACTTAAATGATTTTTCTCTTTTGCCCAGGTGGGTCAATTTAGCTCTGAAGGCTAAGTGACAAATAACATGGAAACAAAATGAAAAATGAGGCACTACACTTCCAAAGACATGAATTTTTAAACCGTGATTCATGCTCCCCATTAACAATCATAAGAAAAAGAGATGTTGGGGGTAGAAGGGAGGGGATCAAAAAAAAACCCACATTTAATAGACACAGCAGTGGAAAGTGATCTGCCAATGATAAGGTATATGGAGGTGTCTCTGGCTTGACTAATAGGTACCGCATTCATGCGGGGAAAACTGTGTTGTAGGCTGTAAAGACGTGCAGCTGCTAAACGTAAAACAACAACATTTTTTTTTAAGTTTTAGTGCCTGAGGCGAGTCTTTTATAAACTCATGTGAGAACAGAACTGTCTCTCTTAGAGATGCTGATATGCTAGACAGCAGGGTTTTGATACGAACAGAGAAACTGCTCAGGTCCAGAATCCCAGCTGCCTTGTCACATGCTAAAACACTCATTTAAAGGGACTAGCAGTTAGCGTAATGGCTATGCTGCTGGACTCCCATGTGGTCAACTGCGGTTCGAGTCCCAGACCCGGTGGCTTGAACTCACACCAGGTGCGTATGCGTGTGTGCCCAAGATCCTGAGAGGAGAATGGAAGAGAAGGGATTGTGGCGTGGCCATCCTCCCTGGAGGGGGGTGATTTCTCGCTTTCTGTCTCTCTGTCTCTCTCTGTCTTTCTGGCAAGCACACATGCCCTATAACAAAACCCTCTCCAAAAAAAGAAAAAAAAAAAAAGGCTCTCGTTTAAAGAATGACTCAAAACAACGTCTTTGTTAACCTTTAGATTCATAGGCTGGTAAACAGGAATGGAAACCGTAGCATTGCTGGCTTGGAATTGTATAGATATACACACACATATTATACATCTTAATTATATATATGCAGATATATATCATGTATACAACATATATAGCACATTGATGGAAATAACCAACTCTACAAAAATAATTAATTTATGTGGTTTATTTCTAAGCATGAATTTGAGTGACCTAAGCCCGGAGAGAAGGTAGAACATGCCTCTTTCTCGGGGTGTTAAGGTATAGAGTTTCTTTGATTTGATTTTGAGAGTGAGAGAATTTAAGGAAGAGCTTTCCATTGGCCTGGCCCAGAAAGGCGGGACATATGGAAGTGGGGCTTGTAGGTTTGGGGAAGGGATTAGTAAGGAGTGAACTTTCACAGAGATGAGGGGACTTATACATAGTCACAAGACACTGTCCCAAGGACAGGCTGTTAATTATTGTGGGCGTGACCCACCCATTACAGGAATACTAGGCCAGAGACAGGATGTAGGAAGATTTCTGTTATCAAATGAGCCAAAATGGTCTGTTAATATCTGTGGGCATGACTCAGCCCAGGCCCTCTGGAAGAGGTTTAAGAAACAGAAAAAGCAGCAGTCAGACTTCTATCCTCAAACACATATAATGTATAACACATACAGATGTTACATATTTCTAGTTTGGTTCACAGAGTCCTAGGTATGGAAAATTTGTGTAATGAAAATACATACAAGTCAATATTCCTGGCCAGCAGGTGGTGTGGAGGCTAAGGCACTGGATATTACATGGCTGACCATGGTTTGAGTTCCAGATCCAACAGCTTGAAACTCACACTGGGTGCATGTATGTGCATGCCCAAAATCCCAAGAGGAGAATGGAGGAGAAGGGATAGCAGCATAGCTATCCCCTCAGGAGGCAATTTCTCGCTTTCTGTCTCTCTGTCTCTCTCTGTCTCTCCATGTGCTGTATAGCAAAAATCTCTCTCTCTCTCAAAAAAAAAATGATATTTCTTGTGCTGGGCTAAAACAGGTAGAAGCACATGCATTTGGACCGAATAGTTGATACATTTATTTCACACAAACAACTTTGTGGGGAAACCAGCAGTTAGCGTAATGGCTATGTCGCTGGACTCCCATGTAGTCGACCGCGGTTCGCATCCCGGACCCGGTGGCTTAAAACTCACGCCGGGCGCGTGTGCGTGCATGCCCAAGATCCCGAGAGGAGAATGGAGGAGAAGGGATTGCGGCGTGACCATCCCCCCTGGGGGGTGATTTCTCGCTTTCTGTCTCTATGTCTCTCTCTGTCTGTCTGGCGAGCGCATGCGCACTACAGTGAAAATCTCTCCAAAAAAAAAAAAAAAAACAACTTTGTGAGACCTGAAGGTGCCATATTTGTAAGATGGGATGGTCCATGAGCCTGACCCACAAAGTAAGGTTCTAGGTCTGCACCCTGCGACCTTCCTGAATATTTAGAGCACTGACATGTTCAAGATGCAGAGCTGGCTGAGGCTGGATGGTGGACCGGGGTGTCAGGATACTATTGGGGGGCGCTCCCTCTCTGTCTGTCCCTCCCTGTCTCTCTAACAGATAAGTAAACTAAAAGCAAATGTTAAAATCACTTTGGAGAATGCTGGTTAGCTGGAGTACAACAATGAAACACCAGAAGCTCAAACACAAATACATTTCACATTTCACAAATCTGTTACCTCAGGCAAGCAGGTGGCATGATGATTAAGGCTTTGGATCCCATATGACCGATACTGTGGTTTGAGTCCCACCTCCGGCAGCTTGGAAAACATCCCAGGTGTGTGTGTGTGTGTGTGTGTGTGTGTGTGTGCCCAAAATCCAGACAGGAGAATGGAGGAGAAGGGATTGTACCATGGCCATCCCCCTTGGGGGTGATTTCTTGCTTTTCCTCTGTCTCTGCTTGTCTTTGACAAATGTACACATTCTATGGCAGAAGTCTAATATATAAATTATATGTATATAATATGTATAAGGTTTACAAATATAAAATAATATATACAAACCTTATATATATTTTATATATATATGTGTGTGTATAAATATATATATAAGGTTTACAAATATAAAATAATATATACAAACCTTATATATATTTTATATATATATGTGTGTGTGTTCGAGTCCCGGATCAGGTGGCTTACTTTCTCAATTTTCCTCTTTTTCTCTCTCTGGTCAAATTAAAATAAATGAATAAATAAATAAAATCAACATTAAATAATTCCTAGAAAAAAAAAAACAGAGAAAGAAACACTCCTGCAAGGATATTCTCTGCTTTTTTTCCCCCTAGAATGGCTTAATAATCCATCGACAACTCAGTAGATTGTAAATTAGTTTGGTTAATAAAATCTTTTCTCTCACCACCATCATGATAGGAAAAAAATCGTTTTAACAATTGAGACAAATTGTCTTAATCAAACATATTGATACATTCGAGAATAAGGTATCAATTCGATAATTGCTTTTCTCCATTTATTAACTATCACTTTTTAATCACATAGAATTTTCTTTTGGGTTTCCATCCACCTGGAAATACTATTGTGTATTTTAAAAAAAAAATTACTGGACCAAAGAAAAATGTCTTAACTTCATTAACATTGAGTGCTGGGAATTTGGCTAAATTATTCTGTCTATGACTAAGAATGACAGCTCCGTGCAAAATGCAAAGCCAACAGTTTTCCTTTAGAGATCAATACTTCATAGAGCTTTATTACAGTCAGGAAATATTCCTTTTCAGATGCTTTTCAATCCTCTTTCCATCAATAACACCGTCCTCGGCTTCTAGCAATAGCTCGCCATGGCTCATTAGACAAATGCCTTTTTAATAAAGAGAATCAGGTGTACTGGTAAAATTCCGTGATGAAAGATCTTTCATCTCTACCTTCATTAGGCAGGGACTCGGTTCGATGTTCTCTTCTTACTTTTTCTGCTTGGGCTGCCAACCCTCTCCTTGGCTATTAACGATGACAGCCCATTCATTCCTGGATGAGGGTTCAGAAACATTTCCATCCTTAGCCTCTGTAATACTCTGTCCCCGAAGACAGGCGATTTGGAAACCCTCTTCCATGAGATGGGAGCCAACTATCTCCAATTTCTTCCCTCGCAGGCATTTCCAAAATTGGCATCAAAATTCAGAATTAAGAGTCATGGTTTCCTTGCATTCAGATTCTATTTCTGTCCTGGAGCAATTGACTTTGGAGTCACACACACACACACCAGGTCATGTCTTATAATCCTTGAACATTAAATAAGGGGCCGGCAGGTGGTATGATGGTTGAGGCACTGGACTCCCACATGGCTAACCAAGTTTAGGTCCCAGACCTGGTGGCTTGCTTTCTCTCTCTCTCTTTCACTCTCTCGCTGATTAAGCTTGAAAATAATAATAATAAAAAATAAAGTTAAATAAAATAATTCTTCAAATAAAAAATAGTGAAAACAATTAAATGACAACCAAAACATCTAACCTACTTCTTTTTTTAAATTTACTTTTTAGTTTTTGCTATTGAGCGTGTGTCCAGAGCGAGACAGAGCGAGAAGGAGAGCGAAAGTGAGAAACCACGTCCCCAAGGGGGATGGTCACACTGCAATCCCTTCTCTTCCATTCTCCCCTCAGGATGTTGGGCACACACAGACACCTGCCTGGCATGATTCTCAAGACACCAGTTCTGGGATTCAAACCCCACAGCTGGTTATGTGGAATCCAGCATCTTAACCTCCACATGACCTGCTAGCCACCCTTAACCTACTTTAAAAAAAAAAAAAAGATTTTGCCATAGGGTGAATGCATTTGCCAGAAAGAGACAGACACAGTGAGAAGGAAAGTGAGAAATAACCCCCTAAAGGGCATGACCATGCTGCAATCCCTTCTCCATTCTCCTCCTGGGATGTTGAACATGCATGCACATGTACCTGGTATGATTTTCAAGCTGCCAGTTCTGGGACTTGAACCACAGTCAGCCATCTGGAAGTCCAATGCCATAATCACTATGCCATCTACTGGCCTCCTATTTAAAAATAATAATAAATACATGATAGAGGACTAGCAGATGGTGTGGTGGTTAAGGTGATGGACACTCCCATGTGGCTGACCACCATTCGAGTTCTAGACCTGGTGGCTTGCTTTCTCACTTTCCCTTTCTCTCTATGTGTGTCTCTCTCTGGTCAAATTAATATAAATGAATGAATAAGTAAAAGTAAATAAATAATTTTTAAAAATACATGATAAGTATGAGGTTGACTCTTAGAGAGAGACTTTGATACACCATACCACAAGCTCTGGGTATGGACCAAGACATTCCTTAGGTCCAGAATCACACTGAAGGACACATACTAAAACACTCTTGTTCAGGATAAAGCAAAACAACCTTATTATTGGCCAGCACATGGCGTGGAGATTAAGGCACTGGATTCCACATGGCTGACTCTGTGGTTTGAGTCCCAGACCTGGCGGATGCATGTGTGCACATGCCCAAAATCCCAAGAGGAGAATGGAAGAGAAAGGATGACAACATGGCCATGCCATCCCCCTTGGGGAGGATGACTTCTCACTTCCCCCCTCTCTCTCTCTCTGTCTCTCTCCTGCGAGCACATATGCCCTGTAGCAAAAATGCAAAACAAACCAACAAAAATCATGGTATCAGCTGATCATGAGACCTTCTCTGTGTTTAGAGGAGTGCACACTTCAGAATGAGGCTGGACCTCTGTTTGGATTTGTGATGGGTCCATTGGCTATAGAAGCTTTGTTATTTGAGTGGAGAACATTTTTTGGAATCCCAATGGAGTTACAGTATTACCGACTCTCAACTTTTCTCTTGAATCCCTCACTGCTCTCTGGAAAACCCAAGGTTCTTGGGACCTCTGCCTCAAGTGGAACAGAAACATTGATTTTCTTATTATATTATACCTCTGGTATGTAAGGTGTGCTTTATAGTTTTCTGTTTTCTTTCCTTCCTTCTTTCTTTCTTTTTTAAGGTTTTTGCCTTGGGGTACATATGCTCACCAGAGAGACAGATAGTGAGGGGAAAGTGAGAAGTCATTCCCTTTGGGTGGAGTAGATGGCCATGCTGCAATCCCTTCTCCTCCATTTTCCTTTCAGGATTTTGGGTATGCATGCGTATACACCTGGCATGATTTTTAAGCCTCCAGGTCTCGGACTCGTACCATGACCAGCCAAGTGGGAGTCCAGAACCTTAACTTCTATGCAACCTACTGGTCCCTTATTTTATTTTTTAATAAGAGAAGAGCTGGCAGAGGCTGGTGATGGATCATGGTATCAGGGCCATCGAGGGATGCTCTTTCTCTCTCTCTCTCACTTTCTGTCTTACTAACAGATACATATGTGTAAAATAAATATTAAAGTAACTTTGCAGAATGCTGTTTAGCCTATATGTCTGTACAAATCTCCACATACTCAAAACAAAAATATGATCTAAAACATGTAACCTACAACCTCCAGTTGTAGACTAAAATCTAGAAGAGGTTTATCATCTTGAACTTTTTAGAAAAAGTTATGTACACCCCCTGCCAAAAAAAAAAAAAAGCCATCATGGAAGAATCAGTGATTTCTCGTGATACATCTATCAACCACAAACAGATGTTCCCTCCGAGTCACTCATCAATCATCAAGGACAACCCAAATGCCCACGAACAGATGCATGGATTGAAAAAATGTGGCACATATACTCTATGGAATATGACTCAGTCATTAAAAAAACAAGACCCTAGCATTTGACAGAAAAAGCCATCATGGAAGAACCAGTGATTTCTCGTGATACATCTATCAACCACAAACAGATGTTCCCTCCGAGTCACTCATCAATCATCAAGGACAACCCAAATGCCCACGAACAGATGCATGGATTGAAAAAATGTGGCACATATACTCTATGGAATATGACTCAGTCATTAAAAAAACAAGACCCTAGCATTTGACAGAAAAATGGATGAATATGGAAGATTTACTGCTGAGTGAAGCAAGCCAGGCTATGAAAGAGAGACATTGTATGTCTCCACTTAACACATAAAGACTGTCCACACTCTATGGTGGAAACTGAAAGATTAGAGGACATAGACGATTTGAAAATGGTTACTGATATTGGAGATAATGTGGGAAGAGGGTGAGAGAAGAGGGTGAGTGCAAGAAAAGAAATTAAGGAGAAAAATAGAGAGGTAAGACATTTATGAGATGCAGAAATGGATTAGTATCTGTTGATGACAATGTGTTTTGTATCCTCAACTGGACTGGTGTGAAATGTATTCATCTTGGCTAAATTCAACTTACAAACTAAGTGACTATAGTGATTCAATGTGTAAAATTTTTAAAAATGGATATGGTGCTAGAAGTCATTAGGGTTTTGACATGTCAGGGAGGTACCAGTAGATTGTCTTTTTTCCCAAAGAAAATATAATAGTTTAGAGGATGAAATAAATGCAAAGCTTCCTATTTTCCTTAACAGCAAAATGTCGGTCTGCACTGTCAAATTATTAGGGATGTCCTTAAAGGGTATTGTTGCCTGAGGACAATTTTTAACACGGTCTCGATGACAATATTCCGATGTTTCTGTAGTTAACGGTAAGTGCTGGAAGCCATTCTACTGTGACTTGGTAGTCTAATCAATTATGCAAACGTGTTCACACTGCAGTATGATGAATTATGGAAATTAATTGATATTCTATCACACGTTTAAGCCTGGGAGCTAAAAATGATCCCTGCCAATGTGCCTGAAACCGCTTCGATGCTTAAAACACAATGGTGAGGGACCAGCAGGTGGCCTGACAGTTACATTGCTGGACTCCCACGCGGCCGACTGCAGTTTGAGACCCAGAACTGGAGGCTTGAAACTCATGCTGGTCACATGTGCGTGCATAAACTCAACATTCTGAACAGGATTCAATATTAGATTACCTTATAGATGCAAAGAAGGTATTTATAATCTATTTTGTGTGTTTCACTCTCTTTTTCAAAAGAGTTGTTTAATTTTATTTTAAAATTTTCTGTAGGGCATGTGTACTCACCAGAGAGAGAGAAAATGAGAAAGCAAGCCAGCAGGTCTGGGACTCAAACCATGGTCAGTCATGTGGGAGTGCAGCATCTTAACCACCATGCCACCTGCTGGTCCCTATTTTGCATTTCTTTATTTTAATTCCTCACAGAACATGGTAGAATCCTACACTACTTGATTGCTAGAACACTTGCCCAGAAAGTCCTCTCTACTGTGAACACCTCTACACATTATTCTGCATTATTCTTGTGCTAAGAAGAATTGGTATTTCCAATAGTTGGTATATTACAGAGGACAGTGGAAAATGAAGCAGAAATAGAAACTACGTAGCTATAGGGTGAGGGCAGATTGCATACATTCCTTTTTTGATCCATTTCAATGACGAATACAAAAATGTATCAGTTTAGAAAATGATCGTCAATATTACACATGGAAGATGTCTTTTTTATAATTATTTATTTAATTTTATTTATTGTTATTATTTTTCAATTGTCTATTGGGTATGTTCTTTCACTAGACAGAGAGAGAGAGAGAGGGAAAATGAGGAAACAAAGCACTAGGTCCAGGACTCGAACCACTGTCAACCATGTGGGAATCTAGTGCCTTAACCACCACACCACCTGCTGGCCCCTGAAGATGTCTTCCAACATGATCTAATCACATAAGTCTTGAAACATAAATGATCATCTATCTTTTTTGTTTATTGTTTTGTTTTGTTTTGTTTTGCTTTTCACCATAGGGAATGTATACTTGCAGGAGACAGACAGAGACAGAAAGTGAGAAATCACTCCCAAGGGGAGGGGGATGGCTATGCTGCAATCCCTTCTCCTCCATTCTCCTATAGGGGTTTGGGATACATATGCACATGCACTCGGCTTGATTTTTCTTTTTTTTCCTTTTTTTCAGATTATTATTATTATTTATTCTCACTTTCTTAAACATTCAACCACCGTATATCATTTTGCCTGTAAAGAGAATTTAGCCAACATGAAGTACTTCTCGGACCAGTCCAGTAGAGAATACTATACGTGTTCTCGTCCACAGGGAATAACCCATTTCTGTGTGCCACTCATGTCATGCCTTTCTATCTGTTGTCTTGCTGTCTGTCCTTCTCTAGACTCTCCTTTCTCCTGCTCCATTCCACACTGTCTTCATTAAGCACTCATAACTATTTTCACTGGTTCGGGACTCAGACCGGTTATGTGGGACCCAGCACCATGCTACCTACTAACTGGATTTTTTTTTAAAACTCCTCTTCTTGTTCCTCCAAATGCTTGGTGCTTGGTTAACCAAAAATGCAAAGTAGACCATCTCATGACACTATTGCTCTTTGCTACACAGAAAATGTAACATGTCAGATGATTGTTTTCTAGAGAAAAGTTTACATAGTCCAAACTAATGCAAACATGCCCCCATCCATCGAAAGAACCTTCTGTGCGTTTGTATTTTCAACACAGCCAAAATGGTTTATCTCCTCTTTCCAAACCCGGCAAGTCCAAATGGAACGTGAGAGACACTTGCTTGATTGGGTCAGCCAGAAACAGAATTTTGTTGGTGTGACAAGGTGCAATACACCTGCCCTTCACGTAAATTACTTTCTTTAGAGAAGGCGTCTATTTCTTCAGTCCTTATGATTTAAAGCAAACCAAAGGAGGCAGACGTCAATCTGGGAGTCTCACGGAGCTACAGAAAAAAAAAAGACATGAGCCTCTAGCGAGGTGAGAATTGAAAAGTAAAGAAAGATTCAGATATGTCCATGTTTCTGCCCTGACACGCTGACACCTAATTGTCAGACTTACAGGCAATAATAATATTTGGACTTTTTTTAACTTTTTTTTTCCAGAGGGTGCATACTCTTGCCAAAGAGAAAAAGACAGACACAGAGAGAAAAAGTGAGAAATCTACCCCAAGAGGGATGGCTATGCTGCAATCCCTTCCCCTCCATTCTCCTGCTGGGATTTTGAGCACAGGCACACATGCACCCGATGTGATTTTCAAGCTGCCGGGTCTAGGACTCTAACCACAGTTTGCCATGTGGGAGCCTGGCTCTTTAACCATGATGCCACCTGCTGGCTTGATACTCAATATTTGGATTGTTCTTCTTTCTTTCTTATTTTTTTTCTTTTTTTGTTTTTTTTGAGAGAGTTTTTGTTATAGGGCATGTGTGCTTGCCAGAAAGACAGAGAGAGACAGAAAGCCAGAAATCACCCCTCAGGGAGGATGGCCAAGCCCCAGTCCCTTCTCCTCCATTCTCCTCTCAGAATCTTGGGCACACATGCACACACGCCCGGTGTGAGTTTTGAGTTGCCAATCAGGGACTCAAAACACAGTTAACTATGTGGGAGTCCAGTAGTGTAACCATTATGCCATATGCTGATACCAATATATGGATTCCTATTTTTTAGAAAGATTTTTGCTATAGGGCACATGTGCTCACAGGAGAGACAGAGAGACAAGGGCAAGAAATTATCCCCTAGGGGTGGTGGCCATGCTGCAATCCCTTCTCATCCATTCTCCTCTCGGGATTTTGGGCATGCACAAAGACACACTTGGCATGAGTTTTAAGCCACAAGTTCCAGGACTCGAACTGTGATCAACTACGTCGGGAGTCCAGCAACATAATCATGACACCATCTGCTTGTCCTGGATTCTTTAGATGTATGAAAATAGTAATGGAGAGCTGGTTGTATGATGTGCGATTAGTGAGCTGGGGTCTTAGAGCCCAGAACATTTTCACTCATCCCACACAGTGGTTGGCTGGTTTGGTTGGGTTGGTTGGATTTGCTGGTGAATTGGTTGGGTTGGCTGGTGGGTTGGTTGGGCTGAGTTAGTTGGATTGGCTAGTGGGTTGCTTGGGTTTGCTGGTGAGTTGATTGGGTTCGGTTGGTTGGGTTGGCTCATGGGTTGGTTGGGTTGGCTGGTGGGTTGGTTGGGCTGAGTTAGTTGGATTGGCTAGTGGGTTGCTTGGGTTTGCTGGTGAGTTGATTGGGTTCGGTTGGTTGGGTTGGCTCATGGGTTGGTTGGGTTGGCTGGTGGGTTGGTTGGGCTGAGTTAGTTGGATTGGCTAGTGGGTTGCTTGGGTTTGCTGGTGAGTTGATTGGGTTCGGTTGGTTGGGTTGGCTCATGGGTTGGTTGGGTTGGCTGGTGGGTTGGTTGGGCTGAGTTAGTTGGATTGGCTAGTGGGTTGCTTGGGTTTGCTGGTGAGTTGATTGGGTTCGGTTGGTTGGGTTGGCTCATGGGTTGGTTGGGTTGGCTGGTGGGTTGGTTAGGTTGTCTGGTGGGTTGGCTTTCTACCTACAACTATCAAAACCATCATCTATCCATTTCCCTCTGGAACACATTGCTAGGGATGATGGTTTGCCTCTGTTGTTCCTTCATTTCTGGAATTATCTTGTCAAAGCAACCATGCTGTGGGATCTGTACAAAATTTCCAGAGAAGTCCAATCCATAGAGATAGAAGTAGACTATTATTTTCCGGAGGAGAAACAGGGTTTGAAGAAGTTGCTACTTATTGGGTGCCAGGTGTTCTTTTGGACAGGTTGTTGTAGAGGGCCACCGAATGAATGACCATCAAAGCCAGATTAAGGCTAAAGAGAGACTTTTTTAGCTGGCCAGCGACTACAGCCTGAGGCTTGGGATGGGGGCGGGGGGGGGGCTCTGGGAGGCAGAACCGTAGGCCCAGAACTGTAGCCCCAATGGAAGTTTGAGTAGTGTTTTTATAGGGGGTCAGTTACCAGGGGTTTCTAAGCAAGCAGTTCCAGAAGCTGAATCAAGCAGGTTAATGATTTCTGAGGGGAGTGGGGTTTCCATGCAAGCAGTTCCATTGCTAAACAAAAGGGTTTGGGGCTAGTTAGCAAAGACAGTAGCAGGTACAGGATGTCGCCCCAGGTGAGGTTTTCTATATGGCTAGCACGAGCTATTTTCTCATGGGAAGAGCAAGCCGGTTTACAGAAGCAGGCGGCCATGTTAGGGTGAGGGGACAAAATGGACGAACAGTTGTTCATGTGCAAGACCTAACGTCCGGCCTTCCACAGGATGAAAGTGTCCTGAAACTAGCAAGTGCTTAGAGTTGAACAACAGTGGGAATGTGTTACATACCCCTGAGTTGTACACATTAAAGGGTTCATTTTAGGGCCAGAAGGTGGTATGGTGGTTAGGGTTGCTGGACTCATGGTTGGCTAATGGTGGTGGTTTGAGTTATGGACCTCATGGGCTGCTCTCTCTCTCTCTCTCTCTCTCTCTCTCATTCTATCCCTCTCTGGTCAAATTAAAATAAATTAAGTTCATGGGGTCTGGCAGGTGGCACGGTGGTTAAGGGCACTGAACTCCTACATGGCCGACTGAGGTTTGAGTCCTGGACCTGGTGGCTTGCTTTTTCCATTTGCTAATCTGTCTCTGTCCCTCTCTTGTCAAATTAAATAAATAAATAAGTAAATAAATAAAGTTAAATAAAATAATTCTTTAGAAGAAAAGAAAAAAGAAAAAAAACTTATTAGCAAAGCAAGACAACATAAAACAAAAGGAAATAGTTCCCCTGACAAGGAGAATTGGTTGATTTCTCAAGACTGACATAAGCCTATGGGCCATTTTTATCTGCTCAGGGGTACCCAGCCCATGAAGCTATGCATGCACCTGTTCACCCAAACACAAGGCATGCCAGGTTCTTCGTTGGGGGGTGGTGTTGGGGGTTCTAGGTGCCTGCAGAACCCAGCCTTCCTGAGCTGGTGTTCCCTGGGAGGTCCTTCTCAGAGAGCGGTAGCCCGGCGGTGCGGCTCATCACACACTCCGGTCACACTTAGCGCTGGTGCTCTTCCTGACGCAATGTGAGGGACAGCTGGGATGGACCGAGCCCCTGGATGGGAAGGCTCTCAGTGCCTAAGGCTACCTCATCGCTATGCATGGTGTGTAGCCCGAATACCGCAGCTGCTCTCCCTGCCATGTGGACATTTAATTTCAAGTGTGCTGTCGTAACCCGGGACACCCTTAGCATAAGGTTGTTGATGAGGGAGAGCCCTGGTCTGACAGGTCAACATCCCTGTAGTTATTCAGGCTCATGTCTCTCTGTTTCATCAAAGCCGTCCTTTCTTTTCTGAGAGGAAGATTTCTGCTACAGGAGACTTGCACTCCCCAGAGAGACAGAGAGTCAGAAAGTAAGAAATCACCCTCCAGGAGGGGCTAGCCATGCCACAATCCCCTCTCTTCTATTCTCCTTTGGGGTTTGGGGCATGCACAACTTTCTTTAGAAAAAGGGTAAGCAGGGACAAGCAAATGGCATAATGGTTATGTCACTGGTCTCCTACAGAGTCGATTGCGGTTCCAGTCCTGGACGTGGTAGCTTAAAAGTCACTCCAGGCACGTGTGCGTGTGCGCCCAAGATCCCAAGAAGAATGGAGAAGGGATTGCGGTGTGGCCATCCCTTCTAGGGGGAGATTTCTTGCTTTCTGTTTCTCTGTCTGTCCAGCAAGAAGTACACGTGTCCTGTAGCAAAAAATCTCTCTAAAAAAAAAGGAGAGAGAGAGAGAAAGAAGAAATGAAAGAAAGAGGGAAGGAAGGAAGAGAAAGAAAGAAAGAGGAAGAAAAGAAAAGAAAAAGAAAGAGAGAGAGAGAAAGAAGTTAGAAAAGGAAAGAAGAAAGAAAGAAAGAAAGAAAAAACTGGATAAGCATGAACAGAAGCCCAGTTTTGGAAGCAATCTTGGGAAGACTATGGGAGACTTCTGCTGCCAGTCAATGCCGAGAGAGCACCCAGTCATTTCCGTAAATGCGTGTGGATTATGGTAGTGCATATATAATTTTTAATATAGAAGCAGCAAACCCTTCAAGGCCATCTGGCTGAAGGAGTGAAAGGATTGACTAGATTTTTCTTGCCACATTAACTGCATAGGTATCTAAGGGAACATCTTTTTAATTTGTTTGGGTCTAGACAAAAGTCTGAAATCCCAACTTGGAAGCGTGACAGACTGATTAAAACAGAAAGACGTTGGATTGTTCCCTAGCAGCAAGTTCGGTAGGGAAAAACACTGGGCAATCAAGAAGCCCCTATTGAAATGTCGCGACTGAGATTGAAATCCGGATGGCTGCTTGGCACTAAGACAAGAGTCACAGCGGAGTGGCAGTGGTTCTCACATCTGACGTGGCTTCGAAGGGGGCGGGGGCATACATGAACGCCCATGAGCAAATGTTGGCGGATCTGCTCAGCCTGGCAGAGAATACTGAAATTTCAGTCATTCATTCCAGGTTTTCTTGGTGTTAAGCTAAATTCTTCATTTGTACATACGTTACATTTCTTTTTTTTTTTTT
>NW_006204933.1:58686-65271 GCF_000334495.1 Tupaia belangeri chinensis
ATGGCCACGCCACAATCTCTTCTTCATTCTCCTCTCTGGATCTTGGGCATGCACGCGCACACACACACACACACACACACACACACACATGCTCCCAGAGTGAGTTTTAAGCTGCCGGGTCCCAGACTAGAACCTTGGTCGACGACGTGGGAGTCCAGTGATGTAACCATTATGCCATCTGCTGGTCCCTTGTGGACACCTATCTACAAAGAGATTTAAAATGAGAGTATTAGAACCGAAGGGGTTATTTCTTGCTTTCTGTCTCTCTGTCTCTGTCTGTCTCTCCAGTGTGTGCACACATCCTATAGCCAAAATCTCTCTTAAAAAAAGCAAGTGGAGGCTGGTAGGTGGTATAGTGGTTAAGGGCACTGGACTCCCACATGGTGGACAGCGATTTGAAGCTTGGACCTGGAGACTTGCTTTCTCTCTCTCTCTCCCTCTCTGGTCCAATTGAAAAATAAATGCATTAATATAGTTAAAATAAAATAATTATTTAAAAAAAAATGTGTTCCAATGAATTAGAAACTTATGTTGAATCGCCCACACACAGAAACTACCTCAATGCGTGTGATGCTAGAATATTTTATTTTTCACACCAAAATCAAAACAAAACAAATAAGCAAACAAACAGAAAAGCAGGCATTCTCTTGGAAATAGATGTTCAATATATCCAGTATATTACACACTTTGCAACTGTACAACACATCCGAGTGTATTTTAAACATTCACAGGGCATTTAGCTGCCTAAAAATGACTCCTCCATACAGCAAATACCTATACATGCCAGATGGTAATAGGCACTGTGGAGAGTAAGCATATACTTTTTAAAGAATCGTGTATTTGTTTATTTATTTATTTATTTAGGAGAGTTTTTTTGCTATAGGATGCGTGTGCTAGCCAGAGAGATGGAGAGAGACAGAGACAGAAAGTGAGAAATCAACCCCCGGGGGGGGATGGCCACACCACAATCCCTTCTCCTCCATTCTCCTCTTGGAATCTTGGGCACGCACGCACACGCGCCCAGTGTGAGTTTTAAGCCACCGGATCTGGGACTCAAACCGCAGTCGACCACATGGGAGTCCAGCGACATAACAATTACACTAACTGCTAGTACCTTGTTTATTTAATTAATTAATTAATTAATTTATTGTTATTTTTGGAATGTGTTATAGTACATGTGCTCACCAGAGAGAGAGAGAGAGAGAGACAAGAGAAAGTGAGAAAGCAAGCTCCCAGGTCCGGGATTCAAACCATGGTTGACCATGTTTGAGACCAGCACTTCAATGACCATGCCATCCCCAATAATCATATTGAAAAATACCTGACCTCAAAGCATTTGCTAGTCCTAGGTCAGATTCCATTCCTTCTTTTCATCCTTCTCCTCACCCCTACCTTGGTCACAGAGCACTTAGCAGAGAGAGAGAGAGAGACGGAGGACAGTGAGAAACCACCTCCCATTTTTAAAACATGGTGCCGACGTTAACTTTGGAAGAATAAGAAAGAAACACAATTTCGAAAAACAGATTTTTGAAAAACAATCACCGTAGTGTTAACTGCGTTTTCTGTTTCTCACATATTCCAAATGACTCCTGGTCAGGTTGTTTTAATTAAATAGGGGGAAGGCATTTCCAGGTGAAGTTAGAGAAATCCCTTTCCTACAGAAAAGAACTCGTCTTCCCAAGGGAACAGGGAACATGGCTATTCTATGAGGTGGTCGGAAAAATCACGAGGTTCATTTTTCTATGGGTTTCTACTTTTCCGACAACCCACTGTGTACACAAGGGCTCGCCGACACCTTGAAGAAAGTATTACAGGGCCAGCAGGTGGTGTGGTAGGGAAGGCGCTGGACTTCTACAGGACTGACTGTGGTTCGAGACCCAGACCTGGAGATGTTCTCACTCTCACTCTCTCTCTCTCGCCCTATAGCAAACTTAAAATAATAATCATAGTTAGTACAGGAGAATGAAATAAGTAAATATGAAAACACACACACAGTGGCCAGTCAGAGGTATTTTCCAGAACACGGTGTACAATGGCATCTTTGATGGGTGGCGCTGTGTTCTTGGTACCAGGCAGTCGTGAAGAGGACTCAGAGAAAGTTGCTATTGTCAAGTCAATTTTGAATAAAGAAGTCAGGACAAAGAGCCTGTCTTGGTACCCTCCTCGGGACTGTGTCTTGCAAAATGTGAAGGAGGAAGGCTGTCACAGTGTGGTCCCTCCCGGACCGGAGATGTAGGACTTGAACAGGCTGCTGAGAGCTCTCTCATGGGCTCAGACACAGACGGAGGGGAAAGAGAGCTTTTCCAAGCTCCTGTCCACCATGATGGGGGACTGGTTATTTCTCTGGAATTTCGGGGGTCTTTCAGCTGCAGGTGATGGTTAGAGAGGTGCCAGGCAGAGACTGTAGAACATCTGTCTCTCCCGTTGTAAAAGCTTATCTTCTGGGGGACCAGCAGTTAGCGTAATGGCTATGTCGCTGGACTCCCACATAGTCGACCGCGGTTCGAGTCCCAGACCCAGTGGCTTAAACTCATGCCAGGCACATGTGCATGTGTGCGTGCGTGCCCAAGATCCCGAGAGGAGAATGGAGGAGAAGGGATTGCGACGTGGCCATCCCCCCCGGGGGGTGATTTCTCACTTTCTATCTCTCTGTCTCTCTCCGTCTGTCTGGCGAGCACATGCGCCCTATAGCAAAAACCTCTCCAAAAGCTTATCTTCAGGGGCTCTGTCCTGGGCCCTCTTACTAACCTCAACGAGTTTCCTTGTGCTTAGTAGGGTTCATCTTAGGCTCTCCTTATTAAGGAGCTAGGAGGTAGGCTTGGGACATGCAGTTAGGGTAGAAAGCCCAGTTGGAAACACAGCAAGCTTTACCCAAGATGGGGTCACAGTACTTAGGTTTGTTTTTTTGCTTGTGTTTTTTTAGGTTTTTGTCATAGGGCACACGCACTTGTGGGAGACAGACAGAGAGCGAGAAAGCACCTTCTGAGGGGAATGTCCATACCACACTCCCTTCCTTCACTTCCACCAGAGTTCCTTGTCCCCTTGGGACTTTGGACACTCACACACACAGGCACCATATTTTCAAGGTGAACTCGAACCAGGTTAATCCTGTAGGAGTCCACCAGCTTATGGGCGTCCAAGCACCTTAACCAACACATCCTCAGCAGGTCCACCCTGGCCCCCACACTTTTTTAAGAGCTATTCTTGCTGTAGGATGCACTCGCTGGACAGAGACAGAAAGGGAGGAAATGCCGGGGGGGATGGCCATGCCACCAACTCTTCTCCTCCACGCTCCTCGGGATCTTGGATGCGTGCACACACGTGCCTGGTCTGAGTTTCATGATGGTGAGTCCAACCACGGCTGGCCACATGGGAGTTCAGCGCCTTCACCACCACGCCACTGGCCGGTCCATTTACTAGGACTAATTTTTCACCAAGGGCTGGCTGCCCTCGGACTCCAGGCAGCTCTAGCTAAGGGTAGTGGCTTCTGTCTGCTGGCTCCGTTGTGACAGAAGTGCAGACGGCTATGGGTTGGGTAACCCACCGCCCAGGCTTCCTGAGTAACCGTGTTCTGAAGCTCAGTTCCAACTCCAAGTTGGCAACTGTTTCCTGGGACCCCTCCCTGCTCTGGGGAGCTTTCCTCTCCTTCCATAAACTTGGCTTTCTTGCTTCTTCGTTGTCTGTGTCTCTGTTTCTTCATGAGCGAGAGATGAGCGCTTGGTCACCTTGTCCTGTTGCACCAGGGCTTCATCACCCCAAATCCTACATCATTACCCTTTGACTGCCCATTTTCTTATGAACTCTCCACCCGTGGGAGCTCAATCTGACCGTGTCCGTAAGAACTCTTCTCTTCCCTGGTAAATATTATATTAAAACCTAGGGACCAAGAGGCCAGCAGGTGGCATGGTGACCAAGGTGCTGGACACTCCCACATGGCCGACCACAGTTCGAGTCCTGAACTCGGTGGCTTCTTTCTCACTTTCTCTCTCTTTCTCTTTCTATGGGTCTCTCTGGTCAAAATATAAAATAAAAAAAAAAAATGAATGAGTAAGTAAATAAAATGAAAAATAAATAATTCTTGAAAAAAGAAAAAAGAAAATAAGGGGCCGGCAGATGGCATAGCAGGTACATTGCTGAATGCCCACAAATTCACCTGCGGTTCAAGTCCCGGACCAGGTGACTTGAAAATTACGCTGGGCACATGCGCGTGCATGCCTAAGATCCCGGGAGGGGAATGGAGGAGAAGGGATTGCGGTGTGGCCATCGCCCCTGCGGGGCGGGATTGATTTCTCACTTTTCCTCTCACTACCTCTGTCTCTCTCTCTCTCTCCAGCAAGCGCACACGCCCTAAAGCAAATCCTCTTTAAAAAATGATGTTGAAGGTTAAACAAGGCCAAGTTATTTTTACTTCTCAGGGACCAGGGTCAACAGCGCGACGCTCTGTGATGTGAGGCCGCATGGGAAGAAGGTCCCGGGATTCCATCCCAAGGGGTGTCAGTGCACAGGAGGTGAATGGGTGCCCGGGATCCAACCTGGCCGGGACTGGGAGTAGGGTCCTGTTAGAGGTCCCTCTCTACTCTCCATCCCTCTTCCTCCTGGGAAAAAATACATGCATACACTAAAAGGAAAGAACTCCATCCATTGTCAACGGAAGAAGCAGACTCACCCCACAGGCCACTGCTCAGCTCCCCTAAGGGGTGTTTGCTGGAGACCTGCAGAGAAGGTGGAATGCTTGCTTGTCAACACCCTGCCTTTCAGATTGAAATGACCCGATTACCATTTATATTTGAGGAGCCTGGAGTCATCTGGGAAGCCTTGAACAAAGTGTGAACCCTCCATTCACAGCCCAAAATATAAATTTGTGAGAATGATCTGTGTGGCTGCTTCGTGGAGGACTGAAAGACAGCAAACCCAACTGCTTCCCATGCACATCAGGGCAGGGTTCGGGGAGCTGCAAAGATCTCTCCACGTGATCCTGTCGGAGGCTGACTACAAAATGCCCATTTAAAGTTTCATTTTCCCATGAAAACTGGTAGGGAAGAGACGTCCCCTCCAAATTGCTTTCCCGGAGCAGAAATGAATAGCTTTTTAGGCAAACACGCGACATCCCCACCCGCAGATTTGATTTTAAAAGGCTCTATTTTCCCTCTTCACGGGAAAGATTAAAGTTATCCTTTGGAGCACAGGGTGGCTTTGAATTATGCAGTGCTGGAAGATGGGAAAATTAGTTTTGTCAACAAACTCAGATTTTATACATCTCCTCCGTCTTTCGGGGTGCTTAGGCCAACTTCTGTATTCAAGGGGTCTGGCTGGAGAAGCGTTTGTGCCTAAGCCGTGATTAGATTCAGTTTGGGGCTCATACTAAGATTTAATCCTAATGAGCACCGAGGGAAACCGGAAGTTGCTTAGGACTTTGACAAGTCTAAGGTCCCATTCATTTGTGTGCTGTCCTTTTTAAAGGGTTTGTTGGATTTTTGGCATGTTCCATAATGTTTCTTAGCTCAAGAACACACAATCATTTACTTTTCCGATTTGTCTAAGCGCTAGTGATATTTCAAGGGAAAATAATTAAGTTTTCACTGATTTTTAGGTACACACCACCGATGCAAAGTAAATGAGTTTACATATGATCATTTGGCAGAGGAAGACAACTGTTCTCTAATCCAGCAGAGATAAGAGATGGAAAAATGATCACGGGAATGACAAGATATAAACATTCTTGTCTGCTACGTAGTGTACAAGAAAAGGCATGTGATTACATAGATACACTGATGCACACAAATGAGATGAAATACTTCATTATCACCAAAGCTCACATGCCGGACTAGAAATCCACAGCACCACTCTATGTTTGCATAAGAAACACCTAAAGGGGACCAGCAGTTGGCGTAATGGCTATGTCGCTGGACTCCCATGTAGTTGACCGTGGTTCGAGTCCCGGACCCGGGGCTTAAACTCACGCCAGGCGCGTGTGCGTGCGTGCCCAAGATCCCAAGAGGAGAATGGAGGAGAAAGGATTGTGGTGTGGCCATCCCTCCTGGGAGATGATTTCTCGCTCTATGTCTCTGTCTCTCTCTGGTGAGTGCACACACCCTGTAACAAAAACCTCTCTAAAAAATAAATAATAATAATAATAAAGAGATGGAGCAGAGTGTCTGGAGGCCCAGGAGGCCATCCGCTGCCGTCATCATAGAATTCTACCAAGCGCAGATGCACGAAGCTTCTTGCAACTCTCCTCTCCCACTCCCAACTGCTGTCTTTGAAACCATCCTCAAGACCGCACAGTGCTTGATCAGGACCGTCTGGATTTTCAGAAGCCTGGCCAGCCATTCCCTCTAACCCTGGCCCGAATCAATCCTCTTGTCCCACCTGTTTGGCCTCAGACTTCTTTTAGTTTGTTTGTTTTTTAGACAATGCCACAGTGAGACTCAAAGGCAGGCATCCACCCGTTCCTAGTCCAGGTGCTGGGTTTTCATTATGGAGGAAGGGGGAGCTGGAATTTTTTTCCCTTTTCCCTTATCCATCTGTTTCACTTTTTCTTTATTCAATTTTATTTATTATTATTATTATTTTATCAATTTGCTA
>NW_006204933.1:65292-89629 GCF_000334495.1 Tupaia belangeri chinensis
GAGAGGGAGGGTGAGGAAGCAAGCAGCCGGGGCTGGGACGTGAACCGCTGTCGGCCATGAGGGGGTCCAGCGCCCCAACCACCACACCACCTGCTACCCTCCAGTGTTACTATTTTCCTAAGAAAATAGGAATGCATTTACTTATTATTCGTCTGATTTAAAGGACCAGGGGGCACTGTGGAGACTTTTACCACACAGGGAGACAGGGGCTAATTGGATTTGCGATTCCCGGTTATTGCTGGCTTGATGCACAATGCAATTATATTTTAAAGCCAGCAGGTGTGGGATGACAATTG
Organism: Tupaia belangeri chinensis; assembly: GCF_000334495.1. Lineage (NCBI taxonomy): Eukaryota > Metazoa > Chordata > Mammalia > Scandentia > Tupaiidae > Tupaia > Tupaia belangeri. The sequence goes on from NW_006204933.1 coordinate 65,589, forward strand.
TCAGCCTCACCCTAAAGCCTTCCTCTCTGTCTCCTGCGTGCCTCCTCCCTACCGTGCATTTCTTTGCTGAAGACGGTCCAGCTGGGGCCAGCGGGTGGCTTGGTAGCTGAGACACTGGACTCCCACATGGCAGGTCACAGTTGGAACCCCAGACCTGTTGGCTTGCTTTCTCATTTTCTCTCTCTCTCTCTCTCTGGTCAAATTACAAAGAATAATAAATAAGTAACAATGAAATGAATAAGTCTTTTAAAATAAAAAACGGTTCAGCTGTGCTGAATCTCTGGGTCTTCCTGGAATGATCTAGGTATTTTCGACTTTGTTGTTTTCATCACTTGGAGCCCGCCGACCCCAGAGACCTGCTCTGCTAACTCCCTTATCCTCACCGTCAACTCCATGCTCTAGGACCCATTTCACAAGGAGGTGGAACCTGGAACCTGACCACTCTTCCTTCCTCACGTAGGTTTTCACCACATCACTTTTTTGGTTTTCCAGTTTGCTATAAGATATGTGTGCTCAGCAGAGAGAGAGAGAGAGAGCGAGAGAGAGAGAAAGTGAGAAAACAAGCCACCAGGTCAGGGACTCAAACCACAGTCGGCCATGTGGGAATCCAGGGTCAAACCAGCAAGCCATCTTCTGGGCCCAACCTGACAACTCTGTGACACGGTGGTTGGCTTCTCTTCCTTTTCTACCCCCTAACATTAATCCATTTTTTTTTTCTTTCATTCATAGGCAGTATCAACACCTAGTTAACACAATTAATACGGACCTTTCTCTCCTCCCAGGAGAATGCTTGCTATCTATAATAACCAACTTTCATTGATTTCCTTCATTGATCTATCCCAACAATTTAGAATAGAACCCCAAAATGCATGTGTGTGTGTGTGTGTGTGTTTAAAGTTGAATTACTGGGGCCAGCAGGTAGCGTGGTAGTTGGGCCACTGGACTTGCACATGACGGACCATGGTTCAAATCCTGGTCCCGGTGATTTGAAAATTATGCTGGGTACATGTTCCCTTGTGCCCAAAGCCTCAGGAAGAGAATGGAGGAGAGAGGATTGCAGCATGACCGTCCCCTCACCACTGCAGGGAGGTGATTTCTCCCATTCCTTCCCACCATCTTTCTCTTTCTCTCTGGAGAACGCATGTGCACCATGACAAAAACCTAAAAATAATAATAATAAAGGTGAATTATTTCTTTCTTCCATGAGTAAGAGAGAAAAGGAGAGACAGAAAGATGGGCACCCCCAATAGGATCCTGATACCACGATTGCCTCTACCCTTAGGGCAGTCCCATCTCATGGGCTATATGTGTACCCAGTGCACACAAAGGGGTCTCTGGATATGAACCCAGAACCTTCCCATATGGAACAGGATAGAGAGAGAAATAAAAAAGACATCTTTAAAAATCATAGAAAATGTACCTTATAAAAAAATAACTATGCATGAGTTTCAAAATTTTTTTGGCACTAAAATAAACTTACGAGTGGCGTGGTGGTTAAGGCGCTGGGCACTCCTGCATGGCCGATCATGGTTTGAGTCCCAAACCTGGTGGCTTGCTTTCTCACTTCCCCTGCCCCCTCTCTCTGCGTCTCTCTCTCTAATCAAATTAAAATGAATGAATGGATAAATAAAATTAAATAAAATAATTATTTAAAAAATAAACTTGCTCTGTGTGTATAGTTTAACCCAGGATTCGAACTCCTGATCTTCCACACGGATTGAGGATTGCAGTGACACCACGGGGCTGCTGTAGATGCCTTAAGACTTCCCACGGTAAGTATGCACGTAAATTAAAACCATGATGAGAACTCCCATGCTTGGGAAGCTACGTCCCTCACGGTGGAATGCATTGCTGAAATGAATAGCATGTTCAGATGTCAGGTCCTTGACAGAATTAAAACTGGATAGAGCGCCCACTCACTAAGCTCCATCCAAATGATCTCCCCATGACAGTGAAGGCACCGAGTGCTCTTTGGAGGTCCTGTTTTTGCTGAAGGTCATCTCTATAATCCCAATGAGTCCCTGCTTAGGAAGTTGGCAACCTGCTCAACCTGCTCCTGCAATGGCTTATTATAACGGGACCTTCCAGAGGGAGTTGAGCCAGCCATGCCCTGGATGCTGTGTGGCCAAATGGACTCTATGAAGCTGTGGACCAGGGCCAGGAAGAGAAGTTCAGACATAAACGATCCCTTTAAAGCCCGGTGTTTCACGGACTGTGTGCTGAAAACCAATGTGCTGTAAAATTGAACGGCTAAGGATCCCCGCTTCCCAATGGGGCTTGGTATTCATCCTCCCCTCTTGCATGTCTAGGGCAACTTGGATCATTAAAGAAAGAAGTTAGGGACTCCGCAGAGTTACCCACACCAGCAGTGTCATTGCCCGATATATTTTCACCTGTACAGTCTTTATCTCTCTGCCCTGTGGGGCACTGGGTTTGAAAACGCACTTGTCTCTTCTCTTTGAATAAGAGACATTGTGGTTTTGGAAGGTTAGACATTAAGACAGTGTCCCACGGGCTGTCAGGTGACCTGGTGGTTACAGCACTGGGCTCCCACACAGATGACCACAATACAAGTGTCGGACCTGGAGGTTCGAAGATCACACCGGGCACGTGTGCATGCATGCCCAAAGTCCCAGGAGGAGGGTGAAAGAGAAGGGATTGTGGCATGGCCATCCTTGCTGGGGGGTAATTTCTTACCTCCCTCTGTCCGTCTCTCTCTGACTTTCTCTGATGAGCACATATGCCCTATGGAAATAAATAAATAAACAAAATAAAGAAAAAAGATTAGGGACTCATACCTTCCTTGGTGTGGATTAAGTTATGTCCCACTTCAAAAACTATGTATGTTGGGATTAGCAGTTAGTGTAATGGCTATGTTGCTGGACTCCCATGTAGTCGACCGCGGTTCGCGTACCGGACCCAGTGGCTTAAAACTCACGCCGGGCGCATGTGCGTGCGTGCCCAAGATCCCGAGAGGAAAATGGAGGAGAAGGGATTGCGGCATGACCATCCCCCGGGGGGGTGATTTCTCACTTTGTGTCTCTGTCTCTCTCTGTCTGTCTGGCGAGCGCACGTGCCCTATAGCGAAAAAAACTCTCAAAAAAAACCAAAAAGAAACTATGTATGTTGGGGGCCAGCAGGCGGTGTGATGGCTAAGGTGCTGGACTCCCACAAGGCTGACTGAGGTTCAAGTCCTGGGTCTCCTGCTTGCTTTCTCACCCCCACCCCATTGACTCTCTCTGGTGAGTGCACATGTCCTATAGAAAATTAATAATAATAATAGGGACCACCAGATGGTGTAATGGTTGCATCGCTGGACTCCCACATAGTCATTCATGGTTCAGGTCCCAGATCCAGCAACTTGGACTCACACCAGGTACGTGTCAGTGCATGCCAAGAATCCCAAAAGCAGAAGGGATTATGGTGTCGTCATCCCCAGTAGGAGGTGATTTCTCACTTTCTGTCTCTGTCTGTCTCGCCGGCGAGCACATGTGCCCTATAGCAAAAATCCAATAATAATAAATTAAATTAAATAAAAAATTCTTTAAAAATGGGGACCAGCAGTTCACATAATAGCTATGTCAATGGACTCCCATGTAGTAGACCATGGTTCGAGTCCCAGACTCAGCAACTTAAACTCATACCGGGCATGTGTGCATGTGTGCCCAAGATCCCAAGAAGAGAATGGAGGAGAAGGGATTGCGGTGTGGCCATCCCCCCTGGGGGGTGACTTCTCGCTTTCTGTCTCTCTGTCTGTGTCTGTCTTTCTGGTGAGCACACTACCCTATAGCAAAAGCCTCTCTCTAAAAAAATGTATGTTAAAGTCCTAAACTCCTGTTGGTCCATATGTGACCTTATTTTGAAAGAGGGTGATTGCAGAAGTAAGGAGGTTAGAATGAGCTCATGGCAGGAAACAGAAGCTTTTGAAATCAAGATGACTTGTGTCCTTCCAAGAGGAGGGTGTGTGGCCAGACCCATCGGGGAGCAGACAGGCAATGTGGGGAGAGAGCCAAACCTATGCACATAGCCAACCAGGGTTTGAGTCCCAGCCCTGGAAGCTTAAAAACCAAGCTGAGCATGTGCGTGTGTGCCCAGGATCCTGACAAAATGGAGAATTAGAGAAGGGACTGTGACATGGCTACACCCCCATTAAAGAGTGCTCTGTCTGTCTGTCTCTCTGTCATGCACATGCCCTTTGACATTAAAATAAAAAGAAGAAGGAGGAGGAGGCAGAGACCGCCTCCATAAGGAGAGTGGATCCCACATGGCTGACTGCACAGTTCGAATCCTGGATCCAGGTGGCATAAGGAACATGCATGTGGATGCAGATGCCCAAAATCCGCAAAGGAAGGAGAGAAGGAGGAGAAGGGATCGCCGTGTGACCACACCCCATGGGGTGCTTTCTCACGTTCCCTCTTTCTCTCTGTTTGGCTAAAGCATGTCCTGTATAGAAGAAGAAAAGGAAGACGCGGAGGAGGAGGAAGACGTCGAGGAGAAAGAACAAGAGGAAGAGGAGGAGGCGGTCATATGAAGACAAAGACGCGCAGGGAGAATGGCATGAGAGGGTGTCGTTAGAGATCACAGTTAGGCAGGTAGAAGCCGAAACTAGGCAAAAGGTGACGGGCTCCTGCCAGAAGTTATAACAGATGTTACCGGGTCATCGGAAAAGGCGTGACACATGTGTCTATGCAGACACGACCACTTTTCCAAGACCCAGTAGAACGGATTCTTCGTTAGAACTCTAGCCTCCAAGCTGATGACACACTCCTTTTGGGTCACTCTCCTGTGACAGCCTGTCCCTTCTTCTCTATCTCCCTAGCCACTGTTGCCTTTCAGAGCTTTGAGACTTGACAGCAGGCTGGGGAGGGCAGTCTCCTCCCGGGTTACAATGCTCACCACCACAAGGACGATGCGGATAATGTCTCTCTGCAGGCAGCTCCTGGCTTCACTGGATCCTATAGCAAGAAATTTCCCTGGGAAGTGGGCTGAAGCCTCTCATTTATGCTTGGGTTGGTTGATGGACTGACTGATTGTAGAGAGCATTCGCTGAGAGCTCACGAGCTGCAAATAATTGGAGAAGACCTCGCCCTCAAATCAGAATCTCTCCCCCAGCTCAAGATATTTCCCTGACGCTCCCTGGAGAGGATAAAGCCCTTCTTTGCTCACGGATCCCTCACTCCTCGGGTGCTGTTTCCTTGACCTGAACCTCTTGATGTTCCTAATCTCCAACATTTCGGCCAAGTCACATCTCCTCTGTGAAATCCTCTTTCATTCCTCGGAGACTGTGCAAACGTGTTTATTTTAGTTTATTTATTCTCTAGAGCCATTCTACAAAGGGGGCCCTGTCTCATTTTAGCTATCAGGAGGGGATTTCGAAAAGCTTGTGGGAAAAGGAATGAATTAAAGTATGCATTTGTTCTGGTGCCAAAAAAACCCCAAAAAATTCGTTTTGAAATCCATGCATCGCTTTCCCATAATACACATTATGTAACCTTTTTGAACACTCTTCATATTTTTAAAATAAAAGGTAGGAAAAAAATTAGATGCAATGACAAAGCTTAGGGAATAGTGACACCAGATTTTTTTTTAAAGAGATTTTCGCTATAGGGTGCATGCACTCACCAGAGAGACAGAGAGAGAGAGAGATCAGAAGGGAGAAGTCATCTCCTAGTTCCTCCATCCTCCGCTCAGGATCTTGGGCACGCACGCACATGCGCCCGGCGTGAGTTTAAGTCACCGGATCTGGGACTTGAACCGCAGTTGACTACATGGGAGTCCAGCACCGTAACTATTACGCCACCTGCTGGTCCCAACTTTGCCATTTCTGAGATTGACAACTGTGTTGTCACTTTGGGGCCGTGAATAGATCTGGGCTGCAGAAGTACTTGATGAAGAAAATCCTTTAACCTGTTTGACTATCAGAAGGAACACAGCGACGGCCCGCCAGTACACACTCTGGCCAGGAAGTCTTTTCTGTGTGTAAGTGATTGCGTTGTCAATGGTTTCAGACACACTTATGTGACAGCCCACAGCCTATGGTTGGCATCCCAGACTGAGACGTCTGGAATATTTACTCTCACGTTCCTCACAGGAAAAGCTCGCCAACTTCTGAGGCAGGAGGTTGCTGGATGGAAAGCCTCAGCCCTACAGAGAAGGCATTTACTCACTACTCATTTTCCCAGACGGCGGTCTTCGAAGTGTTTGCAAATCCACATGGCGCTCCTGAACACTGCACGCGGGCATTTGAAAACATATTCTACAATTTATTTTTTTTAAATGCATACAGGTGGTCTTCAAAAACTTCGTACAACGTGCATGCTATGAAAAAAGGATGCATGGAAGTAAAATGTTTTTTCTGACACTAAAAATAAACTTGTATTTCACTTTTCCATAAATATTTTGCTTTCTCTCTCTACGTGTGTGTGTGTGTATGTGTGTGTGTATGTGTGTATGTGTGTGTGTCCCTCTCTGGTCAAATTAAAATAAAGAAAGAAAGAATAAAGTTAAAGTAATTCTTTAAAGAAAAGGTATCCTCTTGGGACCAGCAGATGGCACAATGGTTGTCACTGGACTCCCACATAGTTGACTACAGTTTGAGTCCCGGACCCAGGGGGTCAAGGAGAGAGCGAGAAATCACCCCCAGGAGGATGGCCATGTCACAATCTCTTCTTTTCCACTCTTCGGTTGGAATTTTGGGCATGTACACTCAAGTGCCTGGCATAAGTTTCAAGCCTCCAGGCCCAGGACTCGAACTGCAGTTGGCCATGTGGGAATCCAGCGATGGAACCATTATGCCATCTGCTGGTCCCAATTTTTAAAATTTTTCTAGATTTTTACCATAGGGCGTATGCAGTTGTCAGAGACACAGAGAGAGACAGAGAAGGGAAGTGAGAAATTAACCTTCGGGGGGATGGCCATGCCACAATCCCTTCTCATCCAACCTCCTCTTGGGATTTTGGGCATGTATGCACAAGCACCTGGCATGATTCTCAAGCCACTTGGTCTGGGAGTTGAACTACAGTCTGCCATCTGGAACTCCTGCACCTTAAACAACACACCTGCTGGCCCTAAAAAGCCAGCTTTAGGAGAATATGAACTATTTCTTAGCAATTCAATATTTTTATGCATTTTATATATGTTCATAAATATCAATATGTAACATAGTATAAATATGAATATATTTATATAACATACCTGTTGTTTTTCCTTTTTAAAATTTTTTTATCATCATTATTAATTTTTTTAGATTTGACCAGAAAAAGACAGAGACAGAGAGAAAGAGAGAGAGAGAAAGTGAGGGAGGAAAGAGACTGTTCCAGGATTCCAACCATGGTTGACTATGTGGGAGTCCAACACTTTAATCACCATGCCATCTACTGGCCCCACACCGCTGGACAGAAAATGTTATCCAGACATAAATTGCACATAGAGGAGACCAGCAGTTAGCGTAATGAGTGTGTCGCTGGATTCCCATGTATTCAATGGCGGTTCGAGTCCCAGACCCGGTGGCTTAAACTCACGCCGGGCGCATATGCATGCATGCCCAAGATCCCGAGAGGAGAATTGAGGAGAAGGGATTGCAGCATGACCATTCCCCCTGGGGGGTGATTTCTCACTTTCTGTCTCTCTGTCTCTCTCTCTCTGTCTCTCTGGCGAGCACACACACCCTATAGCAAAAACCTCGGACAAAAGTAAAATAAAAAACAAAATGCACATAAGTTACTTGTGTACATTTAAAAGTTCACCCTAAAAGTCATGATGTGTTCCTTATCTCATGCAACATCTTATTTCATCTACTGGAAAACCTGCAAAAATGTTGTATTTTCTCCCAGGAATGTATGCTTTTCCCAAGGAATGTATGTTAATCAATAAACTATTGACTTGGTTATCTTCTGGCTACTTCTACTTCGAAAGGAAATTGTCTATATAATTGCTTATTTAAGAAAATACATAGCAAAACATTCTCAAACAGAGCAATAATCAGATTCAGCTAGTAGTCATTAATTGTCAAGGAACTACTGAGTAAGCCAAAATTGCTTTCCTCCGTGAACTCCTGGGACAGGAGTACTCCAGACACAGAATATATACATATATATGTATATACACACAAATATATGTACATACATATGTGTGTAGGTGTGTATACATCATGTGTGATATATACACATACATGTACATCACATGAACATATGTATATATTTTTTAAAATTTATAGATAAACTTATAGAATACATATGTATAAATAAATATGTATATATATATATATATAAAATATCATGAATATTATTAACCAAAAAACAAAGTCTCTCTTACTCATTGTATTATAAGAAATAACATGATTATTACAGGCTTGGAAGTCCTATCATCTACCATCTGCAAGGTGAAGACCCAAGAGAGCTAATTATGTAAATTCAAATACAAGTCCAGACCCGAGACCCAGGAGGGTGATGTGTGAGCTCCAGTTCTAGGACCCGAGACTGGGGAGGGTGACATGTGAGCTCCAGTCTGAGGACCCAAGACCCAGGAGGGTGACGGTGTGAGCTCCAGTCTGAGGACCCAAGACCCAGGAGGGTGACGGTGTGAGCTCCAGTCTGAGGACCCCAGACCAGGAGGGTGATGTGTGAGCTCCAGTTCTAGGACCCGAGACCCAGGAGGGTGACGGTGTGAGCTCCAGTCTGAGGACCCCAGACCAGGAGGGTGATGGTGTGAGCTCCAGTCTGAATGGAGTCTAGCTCCTTACCCACCTTGCCACTGGATGACCCATATTTTTTATGTTCTGATTGTGGTTTCTGGTTTACATAAAATCATTTTCCACCTCTGTGGACTGCATCGTGTTTTTTTAAAGCACGCACGTAGTGTGCCATAATTAAATGAGGAGACCTACCCTTCCTAGTTGACCCTGAATTCAGGTAGTTGTACAGTGAGATGTTTCACATATGAGCCCTGTGGATTTTAGTGACCACGTCAATATACAGATGTTAAACCAGCCTGCCGTTGTCCTGATGTTTCATCGGCAATAGGGAAGCGAACGCTGCAGTGTGTGAGAACATAGACCCAACACGCTCTTTGGGGGATGCCTTAGGTTAGATTGGAGATAAGGTGAACACTGAATGGACAATTACCTAGACAGATCAAGAAATTGGGCTCAGCAGGTGGTGTGGTGGTTAAGGCACTGGAGTCCTATAGGTAGACCACAGTTCAAGTCCCAAACCCGGTGGCTTGAAAATCACACCAAACACATGTGTGTGCGTGCCCAAGATCCCGAGAGGAGAATGGAGGAGAGGGGATTGTGGCATGGCCATCCCCCCTGGGGGTGATTTCTCACTTTCTGTCTCTCTGTCTCTCTCTGTCTTTCTGGCGAGTGCACATACCCTGTAGCAAAAACCTCTCAAAAAAAAAAAAAAAAAGAAAAGAAAAATAAATCTAACGGTGGGGCCAGCAGGTGACATAGTGGTTACGTCACAGAACTTCCTCCTAGCTAACCACAGTTCAAGTCCTAGATCCAGAGGCTTGAATATCAAACCGGGCATGTGTGTGTGTGTGTGCCCAAAATCCCAGGAGGAGAAGGGATTGCAGTGTGGCCATCCTCCTGGGGGGTGATTTCTCATTCTCCCTCTCTTGATCTCTCTCTGTCTCTTTAGCTTGTGCATGTACACTATAGCAAAAATCTCTTTAAAAAAAAAAAAGAAGAAGAAGAAGAGAGAGAGATAAAGAACTCCATGTGAGCTGTCTGGGTAACTATGGAGCCTTACTCCCTGGGATTGGACGGGGTCACTGTTCTGCAGGGGGCGGTTGCTCTGGGTAAAGATTTTAGACACGGTCGACCGCACTGAGCACCGTATCCAGCATGAACTTGCTAAGCACCTCCATCTGCTATTTGTAAAAGGCATTTGGGAGTAAGCGCTCGCAGACGCGGGCGTAGTTTGTCCATGACTCACGGTGGTGACAGACAGGGCTGCGGTGTTACTGGGTTAATAACCACAGCAGGTCAACCTCCCGAACCAAGTTATTTTCCATCATGCATTTTGTTGGAATTCCTACCCTATCATGAAGAGTGAAAATCCATAACATACCCCAAGCTCGCAGGCAGCCCTGCTGGGGAGGGGACATCCCAGGTATTCACAGAAGCCATTCCTGTGGACTGCCTGTCTGCAGATAGAAAAATGAGAACTAGAACTAGGGGGGGAGTCCTGATGGCTGTACGGGGTCTCCATGGGTGCATGCTCGCCTGGAAATACTGGCCCTTTATTTATTCCACCGCCACTGCCTATTCATCTACGTTTCGGCTCTGAAAGAAAACTCAAGTTTCTTTCTTCTTTTCTTTCCCCTGAGGTTAGGTGCGTGTGCTTGCCAGAGAGAAGAGACAGAGACAGACGGTGAGAAGGAAAGTGAGAAATCATAACCCGGGGGGTGCGGGGAGATGGCCATGCTTCAACCCCTTCTTCTCCTGTGTCTCCTCCTGAGATTGTGGGCACACGCACACATGCACCCGGAGAGAGTTTCAAACTGCTGGGTCCGGGACTCGAACTGTAGTCAGCCATGTGGGAGTCACCACGATGCCACCTACTGGCCTCTCTCTTTTTTCAATTTAAAAAAATTTTTTTTTATGAGCCATCACTGCATCCCTTTACAACCTGGAAAATGAACTTTCCCGGCAGGAGTACGCTGGGTGTCAGCCTGGTCTACACATTGTCATCGACATCATTTTCCACTCTTTGTCCACTCGGTGTTCTTGTTTTTTTCCTTGATCCCCCCTTCGCGTCCCAGCCAGGGTTAACCTCCTGCACCATCTCTGGTTCCCACGCTTGCTTTCCATGCCGTTACACCTCCCAGACTTTCCGTCTCTGTCAGGGCGTGCAGCGTGTTGGTAAGTAGTTCTGCTCCTTCAAAAAACACATTCAGCTTTCTACCTCTTCCCGATGAGCGACTGTTTTGTCCAATGTTACATATAGTAACTGAAGCAATGAAGGATACCCACAGGCTTTTCCGATTATAAACTCCTCTCCACGATCCTCCACATGCAAATGACAAATTCTTCTTTCCTTGGCCAAGCTAAGATTGTCTTTTGGGGACCAGCAAATGGTATATTGGTGAAGGCCCTGGACTCCCACATAGCCGACCATGGTTTAAGTCCCGGACCCAGTAGTTTGAAACTCATGCCAGGCGCATGTGCGTGCATGCCTAAAATCCCAAGAGGAGAAGGGAGGAGAAGGGATTGCGGCATGGCCATCCCTCTGGGGAGTGATTTCTCGCTTTCTCTTGTCACTTTCTCTCTATGTCTCTATCTGGCAAGTGCACGTGCCCTATGACAAAATCTAAAAAAAAAAAAAGGAAAAAATGAAATGTCACACTTACTTGTGATATATACATGTATTATGATATATATCACATTTTTATCATCACAATTTTTTTGGGGGGGGAGAGATTTTTGCTATAGGGCGCATGTGCTCACCAGACAGACAGAGAGAGACAGAGAGACAGAAAGCGAGAAATCACCCCCCAGGGGGGATGGTCACACCGCAATCCCTTCTCCTCCACTCTCCTCTCAGGTTCTTGGGCATGCACGCACACGCGCCCGGCGTGAGTTTTAAGCCACCAGGTCTGGGACGCGAACCGCAGTCGGCTACGTGGGAGTCCAGCGACATAGCCATTACGCTAACTGCTGGCTCCCTATCATCATAATTTTTTATACATTCAATCGCTATCCATCACTTAGCTCGTCAAGTGAATATACCCACCATGAAATACACCGCCACCCAGTCCAGTTGAAAATACCATACCCCTTCTAATCCACAGGTCATAAACCATTTCTGTGTCCCACCAATGTCTGATCTCCCTACTTTTTCTCCCTAATTTCCTTTTCTACAGTCTTCCCTTTTCCCACCCTCCTTCCACACTGTCTCCAGTGTCTAGATGTGCTTTTACATCCTCCAATCTTTCGTCTCTACCATAGACTGCATCCTATCATCTTTATCCACTCATACATTGTCGGCACTTAGACAGACTCCATGTCTGGGCTGTCATGGGTGGTGTTCTAATACCCTGGGGAACGCAGATCATTTTCTGACATGCTGGATAGCAGAAGCTGGAATCAAGGCTGAGAAAAGAATTTGGATAACAGATCTATGAGTGCAGGTGCTTGAGGGAAGTTGTTCTACAGCCCCACAGTGTAACAGAGTAGTGATAGTCAGCAACGATTCGATGTTACCTTTGAAACAGCGAGAAGGCAGGATTTAGAATGCTCCCCACCTACAGGGACTGAAGACATTGAAGGTCATGGCTGTGTTCACTGTCCTCTCTTCAACATTACACATTGTACAGGTATAATGGAACAAACGTTATTTCAAGGGGCCAGCAGGTGGCGTAGTGGTTAAGCCGCTGGGTTCCCACGTGGCCAACTGTGGTTCGAGTCCTGGACCCAGTGGCTTGAAAATCTCTCAGGGTGCATGTGCGTGCATGCCCAAAATCCCACGAGGAGAATGTCAGAGAAGAGATGGTGGCGTGGCCATCCCCCCTGGGGAGGGGTGATTTCTCACTTTCCGTCTCACTGTCTGTCTCTGGCAAGTGTACAAGCCCTACAGCAAAAACCTAAAAAAGACAGAAAAGAAAAGTGACTTCCAGTCCTGTTCAGAAGTGGATGAGCAAGGCGGTGAAAAGGTACTACGAAGTTTGGTCAAAAATGAAACTTTCTGCGGTTTATTTATGAGACTGTTTCCTCAAACGTCCCAGGTGTCCCGGCAGAAAAGGCACACATCATAAAGACGTCATTTAATTTACACCTGTAGGCAATGCACAGGTCAGGGAATGCATTTGCACCCTTCCTGGGCACATAGGTGGAGAAAAAAAAAAATGCCCTTTTTCTGTCCACCGGAGCCACGGGCTACAGCCTACGGGAGGTAATATGTCAGGCCTGTTGCTATTGATTCTCACATTAAAAATGTAGGGCACCTTTCACCGAAGCCTGATGCTGCTTTTACAGTCACGGTACAGTTCTTTTCTCGGGGCTGTACAAATTCCATTTCCTTCTGTGTGATATCTGACGAGGTCCCAGCATACGGCGGGAGGCATTTCCAACCTTTGATGAAAAGCACCTTTATTCGGACAGCTCACACCTGGAGGACTTCTTACAAAAATGCAAAAAAAAAAAAAAATGACAGTACGGAAGGATATGATTTTTTATCTTGATGGAATTGTGTGTCACCTTTAGAGACCTCTTTATCTACCCCAGCCGTTCCAGGTACTCGGCGTCCCTGAATTTTTTATAAGTGTGTCAGATAATGTGACTAATAATCTCACTGCAAAATAAAATGTGGTACGTGGAGCCTGGTGCTCACTGGGGAGAGAGACTAACAGAGACAGAAAGAGAGAAAGCTCCGTGCCCCTGCCACGGGGGATGGCCACACTGCAATTCCTTCTCTTCCCTCTCATTCTCCTGTTGGAATTTTTTTTCCTCCCCAGAATCATTTATTTATTTCATTCCATTTGTGATGATTTACTATTTTTATTTTTTAATTTGACCAGAGGGAGACAATGGAGAGAACGGCACCAGGTCCGGGACTCAAACCGCAGTCAGCTCGGTGGGAATCCAGCGCCTTTAACCACCATGCCACCTGCTGGGCCCATCTCCTCTTGGAGATTTTGACTGTGTAGACGCATGCAATCGACGTCTCCAGGACTTGAACCGCATATGCAGTCATGAGGAACCCAGCCATCCTGGCCACCACACCACGGGCTGCCTCGAAGTCTGTTTTTACGCGAGGAGTCAACGATCTGGAAAAGTGAGGTAATGCCCACATCTAATGATGGTCAACGCAGCAATGAAAGGGCAGGAAGCCTCCCAGCACGGTACATGTAATACGCTCTCCAGTGCATTGTGTATGTGAGCGTGTATCTGTATGTTCCTCTAGCGGCTTAGAATAAATAATGCATGGGGAACCAGCAGTTAGCGTAATGGCTATGTCGCTGGACTCCCACGTAGTCGACCGCGGTTCACCTCCTGGACCCGGTGGTTTAAAACTCATGCCGGACACGTGTGCGTGTGTGGCCAAGATCCCGAGAGGAGAATGGAGGAGAAGGGATTGCAGTACGGCCATCCCCCCTGGGGGGTGATTTCTCGCTTTCTGTCTCTCTGTCTCTCTCTGTCTGTCTGGCGAGCGCATGCGCCCTATAGCAAAGACCTCTCCAAAAAAAAAAAAAAAAAGAATAAATAATGCATGACAGGGGCCAGCAGGTGGCGTGATGCTAAACGTGCTGGACTCCCACATGACCAACTGTGGTTCGAGTCTTGGAACCGGTGGTTTGACCATCACACCGGGTCCATGGGCGTGTGTGTGTGTGCTCAAAATCCCAGAAGGAAAATGGAGGAGAAAGGATTGTGGCATGGCCATCCCCTCCCGGAGTGAACTCTCGTTCTCTCTCTCTCTCTCTCTCTCTCTCTCTCTCCTGTGAGCATATGCACCCTCTGGCAAAAACCTGAAAATAAATGATAACACGTAAGAATCACACATGACTTGGGTTAAATGTGACAAGGCACCAAGATGGGAATCTTAAATCTTGAACATGTAACCCGTCATTTAACTGTGTTGCCTGTCCGGATTCAAACGTACACCTCACCCTCCCAGGTCAATTTTTTAAAAAGAATTAGTCTACTTATTATTATTATGTTTATAAGAGATTTTTGCTTTTAAGCGTGTGCACTTCCAGAGAGAAAGAGAGAGACAGAAAGCAAGAAATCACCCCCGGGGGGATGGCCACGCCGCAATCCCTTCTCCTCCATTCTCCTCTCGGGATCTTGGGCACGCATGCACACACGCCTGGCGTGAGTTTTAAGCCACCAGGTCCAGGACTCAAACTGCGGTCGACTATGTGGGAGTCCAGTAATAAAACCATTATGTCATCTGCCACTCCTTATTATTATTATTATTATTATTTTAATTTGCTCCAGGACACACAGCTGACTATAGAGAGACAGAGAGAGGGAAAGTGAGAAAGCGAGACGCCTGGTCCGGGACTCGAACCACGCTCGGCCATGTGGGAGTCCAGCACCTTCATCAACATGCCACCTGGTGGATATATGCTTTGTAAGATGTATAGCTCTTCTGTGTGGTAGAAATAAGACACTGAAATAGGGCTGGCATGTCATTGGGACCTTTGAGCCATTAAAAACCCACAAAAATCCATTTGCACTACAATTAACGCAAGACCTATTTTATTACTCGTTTTACATTTATTTCTATTAAACCAATAAGGCCGATAGTGGGATATATTTTTAATAGAATGCATAAACCTGTAAGGCCTTTTATTAGACAAGTTTTATATGCCAGTGGAAAAACTGTAGCAAATGGTTACCTCGACAGTGTAATTCTTTAAGAATGAGGAGCAGTAGTTAGGTTCTTGTTCACGTTCTCTTCTTCCGATTCCAGCTCTCTTGTATGACTCTGCTAAAAGCACAGAAAGAAGCCCCACGGCCCTGGGGCTTAAACGACTGGCATTTATCCCGTCCCCGTCCTGGGGGCTGGAGCCCGAGGTCCAGGGGATGCAGGGCTGGCCCCTCCCGAGCTCTCTCTCCTTGGCGTGGAGACGCCGTCTCCTCCCGTGTCCTGACGTGGCATCCTCTGTGTGTGTCTGCCTCCCCGTCTCCTCTTCTCATAAGGACCCCCATCTTGCTGAATCAGGGTCACCCCGGTGACCTGATTTTCCCCTTTAACCACCTCCACCCAGACCTTGTCTGCAAGTATATTCACATTTTAAGGTACCTGCTTAGGATGTATCATTGTTTTTATTGGAGAGGTTTTTGCTATATGAGTGTGCACTTGTCAGACAGAGATAGACAGAGAGACAGAAAGCGAGAAATCTCCCCTCCGTGGGGATGGCCACGCTGCAATCCCTCCTCCTCCATTCTCCTCCTGGGATCTTGGGCACGCATGCACACGTGCCTAGCATGAGGTTAAGCCACTGGGTCCGGAACTCAAACCACGGTCAATTAAACGGGAGTCCAGTGACGTAGCCATTACGCCAACTGCTCATCCCATGGTTAGGATTTTTGAAAGCCTTTTTGCTATAGGGTGCGTATGCTTGCAGGAGAGAGAGAGAGAGACAGAGACAGAGAGAAAGCAGTTTCTGTGTTTTCATTTCCAGGGAGGATGGCCACAATGCAAGCGTTTCTCTTCTGTTCACCTTGCAGGACTTTCAGCATGTCCACAGACACACCGGGCATGCTTTCCAAACCTCCCAGTCTGGGACTCCAACCACGCAGTTGGCCATGCATGACACAGCTGCCTTCAGCTCCCTGCCTCCAGCTGGCCCCAGGGCTGCGACTTGGACATGACCAATTTGAAAGTTCACAACCCAGCTCCTTCTGTGTGAGTGGTCATACGCTGTTGTGGGAACGAGTGCTTGTACACATTTCAAGAAAACAAAAAAGACCACGGGTCAGCAAGTCACGTGGTGGTTAAGGTGCTGGACTCCCGCATGTTCGACCACAGTTCAAGTCCCAGACCTGGCAGCGTGAAAATCACACCAGGCATGTGTGCGTGTGTGCCCAAAATCCCAACAGGAAAATGGAGGTGGGATTGCAGTACAGCCATCCCCTCGTGGGGGTGCTTTTTCACTTTCCTTCTCTCTGTCTCTCTGGGTACACATGCCCTATGGTTAAAAAAATAAAAATAATAAAGAAAAGAAATAAAGAAAAGGAAACAACTGAGAAGCAAGCAAACAAACAAAACATAGATCTTTCTAAAATAAAACCTTACACGTACAATAAAATCAAGAATCCTATCTCAAAGATAGAAATAACCATATATATTTGTCAACAGGGCTTAATTGATCTACAGAAATTGGGTGTTGATACCATCTCTTGATAAATCTTTATTTATTTTGAGAGTTTTTGCTATAAAGGGGCTTGCACTCGCTGGAGAGGCAGAGACACAGAAAGTGAGAAATCACCCCTCAGGGAGGATGGCCACGTTGCAATCCCTTCTCCTCCATTCTCCTCCTGGGATCTTGGGCACGCACACACATGCGCCCGGTTTGAGTTTCAAGCCAACGGGTCTGGGACTCGAACCCCAGTCAGCCACGTGGGAGCCCAGCGATGTAACCATGACGCCCTATGCTGGGCCCATACCGTTTTTTTCTCTTTTTTTTGGCCCATACCTTTTGATAAATCTTAAAAACCTTCTCCCATGGACCCTACCTGTCAGCCTCAGCCTGTCTCTCTCAGGGTACGGATGTAGATCCATAGTTTCCAGCACGATTCCCGGTGAGCGAGTCAAGCAAGACTTGAACTCGGCATTGGGAAGGCACCCACAAATCAAAAGGCTGCCAGCCGTGGTGGCACGGGAAGGCTCCGTGACGCTGTGACCATACGGGAAGGCATGCGGTGGCATTGTGTGCATACTGAGTACATGCACACCTGTTGCTGGCCAGGTCTGCAGGTGGATCACAGCGTGAAAACCCCATCAGAGGGACCTGTCTTTCTCTGTCTCTCCTTCATGAAGAAACAAATAATACACTTGAATAAATACATGAATCACTGAGGACCAGCAGGTGGCATGATGCTTCAGGCTCTAGATCCCACCTGGTTGTGTGCACGGTTGGGGTCCGGGAGCAGTGGCATGAAGAACACGCCGGGCGCGTGTGCGTGCGTGCCCAAGATCCGAGGAGGAGAATGGAGGAGAAGGGATAGCAGTGTGGCCATCCCCCTTGGGGGTGATGTCTCACTTCCCCTCTCTCTCTTCCCTGGTAAGTGCACATGCATTATAGCAAAGTTAAAAATACATAAATAAAAGAAAGGCAGAAAAACACAGGCTTTCCCCAGGATTAAGGGGAAATAGAGCTCGCTCTGCAGTATAGAAATGCACCTTCTGTCTTCGGGAGACCAGACTACAAAGACCGTTTCCTGCAGCCAGCAGATAGCATAGCGGTTATGTTGCCAGACTCACACATGACTTACTATGGTTCAAATCCCGGACCTGGTGACTTGAAACTCATGCTGGACACGTATGCGTGCATGCCCAAGATCCCAGGAGGAGAATGGAGGAGAAGGGATTGTGGTGTGACCATCCCCTCTGAAGGGTGATTTCTTGCTTTCCCTCTCACTGTCTCTCTCTCTCTCTCTCCAGAGAGCACACGTGGCATAAGGTAAAAAATATCTTAAGGGAAAAATAAAAGATTGCTTAGTAAGTTTCACTGAAAGACTGTTTCTGGGGACCAGCAGTTGGAGTAATGGCTATGTTGCTGGACTCCCATGTAGTTGACTGTGGTTCAAGTCCTGGAACTGGTGGCTTAAACTCACTCGGGCACATGTGTGTGCGTGCGTGCCCAAGATCCCAAGAGGAGAATGGAGGAGAAGGGATTGCGGTGTGGCCATCCCCCCTGGGGGGTGATTTCTCGCTTTCTGTCTCTCTGTCTCTGTCTGGCAGGGCACACACCGTATGGCAAAACACCTAAAGAAAAAGTCAATTCATACTCTGTGTGTGTGCGCGTGTGCGTGCATGCCCAAGATCCTGAGAGGAGAATGGAGGAGAAGGGATTGCGGCGTGGCCATCTCCCCTGGGAGGTCATTCCTTGCTTTCTGTCTCTGTCTCTCTGGTGAGCGCACGCACCCTATAGCGATACCCACTCCAAAAAAAAGAAGAAGAAGAAGAAGAAAGACTGTATCCCTCCCCATTAAAGTCCATTAAGTTGCCATTTCCAGGCCCTGTGGCTAGTTCGCCTCCCCACGGTTATGCCATCTGAATGTTTATCCTAAGGAATTTTCCGCCCGATCCACCGTCCCACGTCTGTCCTTGGCTTGACCTTTGTTTAAGAATAAACCCCTTTGCCCAACGTGAGATAGGGATGATAAGAGGCGAAATAAGAAGGCAGGCTGCCGTCCCGCCACCGTCATGAGAAAGGCGGAAGCGGGGTGAAAAGGCGGTGACCCGCGGCAGACGCTGAAGCGTCCCTTCACACCCGTTCGGCTCATAACAAACCGATTCCTGCTCCTTCTTCTCTGCCCACCCCGGCCACATTCACGAGGCTTGGCAGAGCCATTTTCTTGGGCTGAGAGAAGAGATGATGCTCGTCGATGATCTGATTTTGATAGACTCTCAAATCTGGGGGGCTTTGTTCCTAAAAGCTTGTTTTCCAGTTTTGCTGTAGGGATCACATGCTCACCAGAGAGAGATAGTGACGGTCTAGCAGATGGCATGGTGGTTGAGGTGCTAGACTCCCACATGACCGACTGAGGTTCGAGTCCCAGACCCCGTAACTTGCTTTCTTACTTTCTCTCTCTCTGCTGAGCACATGTGCCCTAGAGCAAATTTAAAAAATACTACTACTACTAAATTAAATAAACAATTCTTTTTTCTCTCTCTCTTTTTTTTTGGAGAGGTTTGTGCTATAGGGCGCGTGCACTCTCGCCAGACAGACAGAGAGACAGAGAGACAGAAAGCGAGACATCACCCCCCAGGGGGGATGGCCACGCCGCAATCCCTTCTCCTCCATTCTCCTCTCGGGATCTTGGGCACGCACGCACACGCGCCCGGCGTGAGTTTAAGCCACCGAGTGGAGGACTTGAACCGCAGTCGACTACGTGGGAGTCCAGCGACATAGCCATTACGCCAACTGCTGGTCCCAATAAATAATTCTTAAATCAAAAAGAAAAGAAAGACACAGTGAGAGGGAAAGTGAAAAATCATCTCCTCCACCCCACCCCCTCCACCTCTGGGAGATGGCCACACCATGGTCCCCACAGTCCCTTTTACTTGAGAGGATTTTCCTATAGGGCATGTGCACTCGCCAGAAAGACAGAGAGAGACAGAGAGACAGAAAGTGAGAAATCACCCCCCCCCAGGGGGGATGGACATGCCGCAATCCCTTCTCCTCCATTCTCCTCTCAGGATGCTGGGCACGCATGCACATGCACCTGGCATGAGTTTAAGCCACTGGGTCTGGGACACAAACCCATCATGGTCGGCTACATGGGAGTCCAGTGACATAGCCATGACTCCAGCCGCTGGTTCCACTCCATTCTGCATTCTTATCCTGGGATTTGGGGCATGCATGCAGACGGATATGGTGTGATTTGCAAGCAACCAGATCCAGCACGCGAGCTGTGGCCAGCCATGTGGAAGCCCAGGGCCTTAACCACTACACCACCTGCTGGCCCCACTAGGCACATTTTGCAGTCATAAAGAAGTGACGTAAAGAGTACTTCACTTACAGAAAGTGTGTCTGCCACAGCGATTGCATTGTTTGTTTTTCCTTTGATGCAGTGGTTGCTTTTTCATTTGTGAGCAGCACCTCAAGGAGTAGGGACCAGTTTTCTTTTCTTTTTCTTTCCTCCATTTTCTTTTTCTTTTTAGGATCTTTTGAGGATATTTTCTGAAATCATTGGCTCTACCTTCTCCAGAAAAAAAGCATAGCCAGAATAGACTTGGGTAAATTTTTTGTTTTCGTTTTTGTTTTTGTTTTTCAGTTCTCTAATAAAGATCAAGCAATTAAATACAGAATTCTCAAGGCTGATGGTATTTGCTTCAATCCCAAAACTTGCTGCCTTTTTCACTCCCTAGGAGCCCAAGCCAGTCTTCCGGCATCTGGATATCTTGGCAATACAAATGTGAAAGGGTTAGCAGGAGTCATAGTGGTGAAGGCTCTGGACTCCTACATGACTGAGCACGGTTCAAATCCTGGACCTAGTGGCTTGAAAATCACACTGGACATGCATGTGCGTGCCCAAAATCCCAGGAGGAGCATGGAGGAGAAGGGATTGCTGTGTGGCCATCCCCCTGGGGGTGATTGCTCACTTTCTGTCTCTCTGCGTCTCTAATGAACACATGCATTCTACAGCAAAATTATCTCCAAAAACAAACCAAAAAAAGTATGTATTGAGGCTCCTACATATCAGAGTGATTAAGGCATTAGACTCCCACATGGCTGACTGCAGTTTGAGTCCTGACCTGGTGACTTGAAACTCATGCCGGGCGCGAGTGCATGCATGTCCAAGATCCCCAGAATGGAGGAGAAGGGATTGCAGTGTGGCCATCCCCCCGGGAGGTGATTTCTCACTTTCCCTCTCTCTGTCTCTCTGTATCTCTCCAGCAAATGCACGTGCCCTATGATAAAAAAGAAAGTATGTTTTTATTTTATCCTCCCTGAAAGCCCAACAAATCATTTATATTCCCAACTTTATTGTCCATGCCATGATTTGAACGCAGTCTTTTACACGTGGAAATATAATGCGTCTCCCTAGGACCCTCTTGCCCTTCCTGTATTTTGCGTCGCTGAGCCTGATTCGTCCTCTCCTATTTTAGAAGGAACTGTTTCAAACCACTGTAGAATAAAAACAGGACCAAGTGTATACCCTCGCCTCCTCCTGCCAGCGTAGCTAATTCCCACACAATCCCAGCTCTTGCTTTGGTAAAGGTGATCTCTCGACTGAATAGATGTCACTTCCTATTATATTTTTCAAGCCGTTTCTTCACAGTATCAATTTCCCCTTTCTTCCTGAATACATCGAAAGCAGCAAAACCCTTCCATTATGGCTCGTTTTCTCTGGCCAATTCCAAATCGTTTCATTTCTACTCTTTGAACTCTCGACATCTTTTCTTGAGTCTGTCTCCTGTTCCGTCGAAGTCACCTCCTGTGTGTAGCCTTAGAATTCTTTATCCAATGCAAGAAAATAACAGTGTTTCTCTGTAATGTCATAAAGGGAACTTGTTCCTGTCCACCCCACACTATTTTATTGAAGAAAAAAAAAAAGAAAGAAAAAGAAAAAAGCTTCTCTTATCTTCAGCTTAAAATGTATAAGAATCCCTGAATCTCATTGCTCAAAATTCTTCTTGCTCTGGGTCAATCAGATGTCCCCGAGGTATATCATTTAATAAATGTTAACTAATTCATCATAGCTTCTCCCCCTGCTCATTCCATTCCTGGTTGGGATATCACTTTGTTTTTTGTTTGTTTGTTTGTTTTCAGATAATCTTTAATCATTTATTTTCTGCTGCAGGATGCATGCACTTTCCAGAGACAGAGAGGTTGAAGAAGAAAGCACCACCACCCTCAGTGGGACGTGGTCACACCATAACCTTACTTTCTTTTTTAAAAAATTTTTTTATTTTATTATTTTTTAAATATATTGGATCACTATACACCATTTGGCTTGCTAAGGGAATTTACCCAACAAGCAATACACCTCAGACCACTTCAGTTGACAATACCGTACATGTTATCCTCAACAGGTAGTAAACCATTTCTGTGTCCCACAAATATCTTGCCTCTGTTTTTTCTCCCTGATTTTTTCCCCTATACCCTTCCCCTCTCTCACTCTCTTTCCACACTGTCTCCAGAGTTCATAACTATTGTCAATGCTTTTATGTCCTCCAGTCTTTCAGTCTCTTCCATAGTGTGGACAGTTGGTTAAGTGGAGATATACAATGCCTCTCTTTCATAGCCTGGCTTGCTTCATTCAGCAATAAATCTCCCATATTTGACCACTTTCTATTTCTATCAAATGCCAGAGTCTTGTTGTTTTTTATGGCTGAGTAGTATTCCATGGAGTATATGTGCCACATTTTTTCACTCCATTTATCTGTTCATGGACATTTGGGTTGGTTCCATGCCTTGCAGTCATGAACACACCACAACCTTTCTGTATACATACATATATATTTTTTGGTAAGTTTTTTTTTTTTTGCCATAGGGCACATGTAATCACTCACTAGAGAGAGGGAGATAGAGCCAGAGAGGAAAACTGAGAAAGGAGGGATGGCCATGCTGCAATTCCTTTCCTCCATTCTTCTCCCAGGGTTTTGGGCATGCATGCACACATGACTGGCATGATTTCCAAGTCTCTGAGTCCAAGAGTCATACTGCACCATTGGCCATGTGAGAGTCCCGCACCTTAACCACCACACCAAATGCTGGCCCTCTTCTTCTATATTTTTCTCCATCCCTTCAGGAACTTGGGTATGCACATGCACCGGCAAGTTTTTCAAGTCACTAGGGGCAAAAGTTGAACTGCGTGGTTGGTTGGCCAAGTGGAGTCTGGCTCTGTCAACCAACAGGTCATTGGTTGAGACTTAGATAATATTTTCATGTATTTATTTATTTGCTGTAGGGTACATGTATTCACCAATGAGAGACAGAGACAGAGGAAAAGTGAGAAATCACCATACTGCAATCCCTTCTCCTCCATTCTCCTCTTGGGAGTTGGGCATGTATGCATATGTGCCTAGTATGTTTTTGAAGCTGCTGAGACTGGGATTTGAATGGCTGTCTGCCCATGTGGGATCCAGTTGTCCCCATCACGTTGCTATTGGCTAATTTGATCATTTTTATTATGCATTTATTTCTTGAGAAAGAAAGAGAGAGAGACTTTACTCTCCACCCAGAGTCTCGATGCCACAATCCACCCCCAGTCTCAGCCAGCCCAGATTACTCCCATGCTTGTATGTAGGGAAGTCTCTGTTGCAAACTTGGAGCCAAACCCAATAGATCAATGTCACAGGGCGCTTTGTTTTAGCGCTGTGACACCAGCCAGCTCCCTGACACCCTTTGGCACCAACCACCATTGTGAAGGATGAGAGTTGCCCAGGGCTGGGAACCATCTGCAAAGTGCTGCTTTTATTCTACAAGCTTCTCCATGACTACGACTGAGGACATGAACCTAGCAGCAGACCTAGGTTTGGATAGCCTCTCTGAGCTGCAGATTCAAACTCAGAACAGAGATCCCCAGCCCCCAGGTCACAGACTGGTACTGGGTCTTAGTTTGTTTGGACTGGGGTGGTACAACAGGAAGTGAGGGGTATGCAAATGAAACTGTGTCTAGATTTACAGTCGCTCCCCATTGCACTCATTATTGACTGAGCTCCGCCTCCTGTCAGATCAAGAGGGACATTAGAAAAAATAAATAAATTGGGATCAGTAGTTAGCGTAATGGCTATGTTGCTGAACTCCCCTGTAGCTGACCCCGGTTCAAGTCCCGGACCCGGTGGCTTAAACTCATGCTGGGTGTGTGTGCATGTGTGCCCAAGATCCCGAGAGGAGAATGGAGGAGAAGG
>NW_006204933.1:89640-110856 GCF_000334495.1 Tupaia belangeri chinensis
CCCCGGGGGGGGGGGGTGTGTTGATTTCTCCCTTTCTATCTCTCTGTGTCTCCCTGTCTTTCTGGCGAACGCATGCACCCTATAGCAAAAACTCTATTAAAAAAAAAAAAAAAGAGGGACATTAGAGTATCCTAGGAGCATGAATCCTATTGCACATGTGAGGAATGGAGGTTGCATGTTCCTTATGAGAATGTCATGCTTGATGATCTGAGGTGGAGCTGAGGTGGTGACGCTAGCACTGGGGAACAGCTGCAAATACTGCATAAAGGTGAGCTGTATAATTATTTCATTATATATTGCACTATAATAATGATAGACATAAGAGCACAATAAATGTAATATACTTGACTCATTCCTGCAGCAAACTCCCACCCTGTCTGTGGAAAAATTGTCTTCCATGAAACTGGTCCCTGGTCCCGAAAAGGTTGGGGACTGCTGTCTTAGAAGAGGAGCAACGCTGGGACTAGCAGATGGTTTAACATTTACATCGCTGGACCTCCCATGCAGTCAACTACAGTTTGAGTCCCAGACCCAGCAGCTTAAAACTCGCGCCAGGGATGTGTGCATGTGTATCCAAAATCCTGAGAGGAGAATGAAGGACAAGGTACTGTGGCATGGCCATCCTCCCTGGGATTTGTTTTCTCGCTTTATGTCTCTCTGTCTCTCCAGTGAGTGCATGCACCCTATAGCAAAAATCTCTCTCCACAGAAAAAAAAGGGGAGCTGTGTGTGTGTGTGTGCGTGTGCGTGTGTGTGTGTGTGAATGTGACATTGGCTGACCTTGGCACGCATTTTTGGAGTATACTTGGTCTCGGGTAAGAAAGGATTGCAGCAAACTTAGTACCCTGCTAGTAGATAAGAGCCCACACCTGGTCACGAGGCCTTCCCATGCTCTACCTCAGGGGCTTCATTGTCCTAGAGTCACCTTTCAGTCCAGCATAAGCCACCGTGCAACCCAGGTGGCTCTCCGTGTAGAGAGGACCTTTGGATTTCAACCCTGGGTCACGCTCCTGCACCCTTCAACCAGGAAGTACGTTTCTGTAACTGTGCTCCACTTTAGGGATGGGTCCTTTGGGGTTGATGATTTTCCCTTATCATCTCTGTACACACGGGGGTCCATCCAGACTGAAGGATGTTATTCACAAATCCCTGCTTTCCCGCATTGTGTGCATTTTTAATAAAAGAGCGCTTACTTCCTTTGCCTCTCTCCCATGCTTATAAACAAACTCTCTGGCATTTGGTATCTATTAAGAAGGAGAAAACGCTTATCTGTGTCCTTACAAAAAGCCTCTTGATGCTCTGTTTTGTGTGGGGAGGCTCGTTTTGTTTGTTTTTCTATTGCACAACCCAAGGACTACTTAAGCAGTAGCTGTCATTCCCTCTTAACCTTAATTCCTCTCTCTCTCTAGATAGCCTGAGTTCCTGGGGGGACGAGGGGATTATACCTAACCTCTTCTCCTCCCAGGCTGGAATGGACCTGGCTACTGTTTGCACACGTATTTGCGGATTCTCTTTTGAATTCATGCTGACACGCTACCCGGTGAGACTCTTGATGGAAACACTTAGGCTTTAAACAGCTTTCTCGTTCCCTGTTACGCCTTGGTACCGTATTATTCCACCCTGTCTCTTCTGGTCCCCACACGTCCCTCCCTCTTTTCTTTTTTATGCTCTTAGTTCAGTTTCTCAGGCAAGCTAAGCTGAAGAGGACTCATGGAGATCGTTCTTCCAGGCTGACACGCTTCATAAAACCGGCAAGGTGGTTAAGGCACTGAACTCCCACATGGCCAACCATGGTTCAAAACCTAGACACAGAGGCTTCAAAATCACATCAGGTGCATGTGCGTGCATGGCCAAAATCCTGGGAGGGGGAGAACGGAGAAGGGACTGTGGTGTGGCCATCGCCTCATGAGGCTGAGTTCTCACTTTCCCTCTCTCTGACTCTCTCCTCTCTAGTGAGTGCATGCACTCTGTGGCAAAGATCCTTTAAAAAAAAAGAAGTAGAGGAGATGAGGACACAGATACACACAGAGGGCCGACCATGTGAGGACACAGGGACGGAGGCTTCGGGAGGAGCCCTGTCTCATGTGGATCTCACACTTGTAGCCTCCAGAACGGGGAGAAAGAAGTGTCCGTAGTTGAAGTCACCCAGCCCATGGGCCTTTGTTACAGCAGCTCAAGATGACTAACCCAATGCCCGTCTGTTTAACGAACTCTTAGGATGTGCAGATGACGTCCAGGTGGCAAAGATTTCCTGGACCGTGGAGCTAACAATCACCTAGTGATTTTAATTTTTACTACCTTCCGCTGTGCTTCATGTCCGTGCTCGAATCTGGAAAGCAGATTAGGATCAGATCTGGGAAATGCTTTTGATAATATCTCCGTCTCTTTTGCTGTTGTCGTTCTTGTTATAGTGTGCATGCACTTGCCAGAGTGACACAGAGAGAGAGAGACAGAGAGAGGGAAAGTGAGAAGTCTCCCCACAGGGGATGGCCATGCTCCAATCTTCTCCTCTCAAGATTTCGGGCATGCACACACATGCACCTGGCATGATTTTGGCGCTGACAGGTCTGGGACTTGAATCCTGCAGTTGGCCATGTGAGATCCAGAGCTTTCATCTCCACACCACCTATGGCCTGATCTCTCCATCTTAACCGATGGAGAAAATAGTTTTACCAGAACAATGGGATAAGCAGAGAAGTCAGTCGGTGTCACACTGACTTGAAGTTGTCCCAGCACAGACTTCAGCATAGATAACTCAGCCCAAATCTTTCCGACCCAAAACAGCCTCACA
This sequence comes from Tupaia belangeri chinensis, assembly GCF_000334495.1. Lineage (NCBI taxonomy): Eukaryota > Metazoa > Chordata > Mammalia > Scandentia > Tupaiidae > Tupaia > Tupaia belangeri. The sequence goes on from NW_006204933.1 coordinate 92,431, forward strand.
ATGGCTTCCAAATCAGAACCGGATGCATCCCAAGGGCTTTTGGTTAATGGACTACATCCGATGCCTCGGGTCTAGGGAGCGTGTTATCAGGCTACATTCTGTTTGGAAGGGAGAAGACGGCATTCTATACTCAGCCTCGCTCTTTCTCCACCCCGTAATTGTCCCTTTGAAATGTAAGTGAGGATGCAGGCTTGCAGCATGCGCCACGCATTCCAACTAGCATTTAGTGGGCCTGGAGGTGGTACTGTTTCCCTGAAAATAGGGGAATCTGTCTCACGGATCTCCCCCCCCCCTCCGTAGCTTTGCAGGGTTTCAAGCCTTGTGTTTCTTTAATTGGCTAATGGGAAAATGGCGTTGCTCGAAAATAGGAACTCAGTGAAGAGTTTACTTTTGTAAGTGTAAGCTAGTTATAGCCTTGTTTGTTTGTTTTTTTTTTGTGAAGTGTCTACATATATCCCACGGACAACTTATAATTCCACAAAGAACATACTTGCAGAATTTATGTAGTTGGAATATTTATTCAAATATATACTGGAGGAGTGCGTGTCTGCATATATATATAGGATCTTTAGGAAGTTTATAGAAAATGTGTATTACAAAAACCGATGCCTGGGGCCAGTGGGCAGTGTAGTGGTTAAGGCACTGGACTCTTACGTGGCTGACTGCAGTTCAAGTCTCGGACCTGGCAGCAGGCTTTTTCCTTCTCCTCTCTCTCTCTCTCTCTCTCTCAGGTGAATTAAAATAATATTAATCAATAACATTAAATGAATAATCCTTTAAAAACAAAAACTATGCATGGATTTCTGTTTTGTTGTTGTTTTGGTCAGAGGGGGTGTGTGCCCTCCAGAGACAGAGGGAAAACACCTGCCAATGAGGCCAGGCATGGTCACACTGCAAGCCTTTCTTGCCCGCTCCTCTCTCCCGTCAGGATCTGGGGCCCCTCTACACACATCCCTGAGGTGCTTTTCAAGCTGCCAGGGCTGAGACAAGAACTGCTGTCAGCTCTGCGAGATTCACTTCTCTGCGCCCTGGACTTACCCTCTGCGCTATGGGGCTCACATTCAAAAGGTTCTGCACCAGAAGGAACCAGCAGTTAGCGTAATGGCTATGTCGCTGGACTCCCACGTAGTCGACCGTGGTTCGCATCCCGGACCCGGTGGCTTAAAACTCACGCCGGGCGCTTGTGTGTGCGTGCCCAAGATCCCGAGAGGAGAATGGAGGAGAAGGGATTGTGGCGTGGCCATCCCCCCTGGGGGGTGATTTCTCGCTTTCTGTCTCTATGTCTCTCTCTGCCTGTCTGGTGAACATACGTGCCCTATAGAGAAAAAAAAAAAAAACTTCTCCAAAAAAAGAATAAATAAATAAAAGATTCTGCACCAGAATCAGCTTGTCCTTTCATTCCAATTTTTGATGAGGTTTTAGAAACCCCCTCATATAAATATATATGCACACACACATATGTATACACATAATTACAAATATGTATGTATATAATATACAATGTCTATATTATATGTTTATATATTTATAACTTCTACATATTTATGCAACTTCTATATACATTATAAATATATAATGTAACAAATATACATGTCCTATGCATTTATACTATAGAGAATATATGTAATATATGTATAGTGTAAATATATATTATCTTTTAGCATAATTATATTTCCCAATTATTAGTATGTTTTCATATTATTATGTTGATATAAAACATATATTGATATATATTTATACTATAAATATATAATTTTATGTATTATATAAATTATAGTAAATTATACATTATAATAAGCATGATGTATAATCACATATTATTAATATATAATCATCTCTTTCTCTCTGGTAAGAGCACACACCTTCTGATCAATGTCTATAGTATATTTTATACATATTCCTAAGATATAATTATAGTATAGAACATAATAATATATTTATAGTACATAAGATATATTGCATATATTATAAAATATTATATCTGTCGCTGGCAAGGGCATATGCCCTATAGCAAGTGGACAAACCCAAGCAGGGACTGGGTGTGTGAGGACTGACTTCAGTTTTGGAGAAGGTGCAGTCGCGGATAAAGTGTGTCAGACAGCATCACACACTTGCGATAAATAGTTTGCGAAGGAGGAGTCACTCCACTGCAAACCTTCCTGTTGTTTTATTTTGCGGAAGGGCCACAGACGGCCTGGCTTTCGGCAGCCGCCACCCTGACTGGTCAGCTGCCATTGACGTCCTGGCTAAGCCCTTGCACAGTGCAGAGGCCAGAGCTGGCGGAAGGCTGTGGTGAGTGCTCGCCCACTGGGCAACACTGCACTTTCACACGGCGGAGGGTACATGCTCTGTTCTGTGTTGTTTCAGTTTGCTGTAAGGTGCATGCCCTCGCTCGAGAGAGACGGAAAGAGAGAGGGAAAGTGAGAAGTCACCCCTCCAGGGAGGATGGCCATGCCACGACTCCTTCTCCTCCATTCTCTTCTGGAGATTTTGGGCGTGCACACACACACACGATCAGGCTAATTTTCAAGCCACCTGGTCCAGGACTTGAACCGTGAAGTCAGCCATAAGGGGTCCAGTTCCTTAAACTGCATGCTACCTACTGGCCCCAATGTGTACTTAGTTTGTTCATTTGTTTGTTTACATTATTTTATTTAACTTTACTTATTTGTGTATTTTAATCTGACCAGGGAGGGACAGAGTGAGAGCGAGAGAGAGAAAGTGAGAAAGTTGCTGGGTCTGAGACTCGAATCACAGTCGGCCATGTGGGAGTCCAGCATCCTTAACCATCATACCGCCTGCCGCCCCCTCCCAGATGTGTACATTTTTTAGAAATAATTCCACTACAGGGACATGCAGTTGGCATCATGGCTATATCGCTGGACTCCCATGTAGTCGACTGTGGTTTGAGTCCCGGACCCGGTGACTTAAACTCATGCTGGGCACATGTGCATGCATGCCCAAGATCCTGAGAGGAGAATGAAGGAGAAGGGATTGCGGTATAGCCACCCCTCCTGGGGGGTGATTTCTCGCTTTCTGTCTCTGTCTGTCTTTCTGGTGAGTGCACATGCCCTATAGCAAAAGACTCTCAAAAAAAAAAGAAAAAATTCCATTACACAGTGACAAAACCACATATAGTATGAATATATATGTATTTTTTAAATTATTTTATTTAACTTTCTTTCTTTAGTTATTTAAATTTGACCAGAGAGGAACAAAGTGTGGAAGAGAGAGAGAGGGAAAGTGAGAAAGCAAGCTGCCAGGTCTCGGACTTGAACCGCTGTTAGCCAGGTAGGAGTCGAAAAAATTCCATTACACAGTGACAAAACCACATATAGTATGAATATATATGTATTTTTTAAATTATTTTATTTAACTTTCTTTCTTTAGTTATTTAAATTTGACCAGAGAGGAACAAAGTGTGGAAGAGAGAGAGAGGGAAAGTGAGAAAGCAAGCTGCCAGGTCTCGGACTTGAACCGCTGTTAGCCAGGTAGGAGTCCAGGGCCCTTAACCACCATGTCACCTGCTGACCCCACATATATACCTTTTTAATGTGGGCTAGGAAACCAAAAGAATTGTGGGACTCACTGTATTGCAATACTAGTCTACACGATACTGCATAGATTTTCACTATGCCTGAGGCATGACTGTGTACAGGTTTGTACATGTGTCAGAATATATGTTTACAAAATCTGTGTGTGTGTGTGTGTGTGTGTGTGTGTGTGTGCACTATATCACTGTCTGAAGTTGAAACTTTGCAGACAGATGCTATATTGGGTTGTTACAAATGCATCCTAGACTGACTTTTTTATTTGCAACATTGTAACCTTCCCATTTGCTATGTCTAAAGAAGATGCAAAAGGTTAGTACTACCTTTCAGTGTTAAAGATGACAAGTAACAATTGCTTTATAATTACTCTTTTGGTTAAACATGTTCAAATGAAACAGACATTCAATGTTCCTGAGCTTAGGACAATGAGGACATTTCGTCTTTCTGACCAGGTGAAGGGAGCTCGTAAAACAAGTCATTTCAAAGATGATTGAAATAATCTTTGTTGCGATGGTTATTATTGTTAAATAGTTATTTATTTCATTTGATTTATTATTACTGTTTTCTCTTATTTGCTGCAGAGCATGTGCACTCACTAGAGAGAGATAGAGAACAGAGAGAGAGAGGGGAAGTGAGAAAGCAAGCCAACAAGTCCAGGACTCGAACCACGGCCGTGCAGGTGGGAGTCCAGTGCCTTAACCACCATGTCACCTGCTGGCTCCTTTTTCTAATATTTAAACCACATGTTCTCCTGTTCCTGGAATCTCTTGTATTAAATAGGAACCATAAATCACATGTAAAAAAAAAAAATAAACGCTCAGCCTTTGATGCTGCAAGGAAAACTTGAGGTCCTTGAGAAATGGCTGGGAAGATACAACGACATAAATAATGTCCGTGTCCCCCGGCTCTGTCTCTTAAGGCCCTGTTCTCCATTGCCGACGGTTACGCACCCCTAAGTCACTCCTCACCCAATTTAATCTGGATTTTTCACGGCGAAGGCATAGAAACAGCATTTGCTAAGCTTTTCTGGCCACTTCATTTTCAAACTCAATGAACAGCAGATAATTGGTGGTATTGTTCCACCTCGCCGGGGTACCGTCCCCCCCATCTGCAGCTTCCAGCGTTGCAGCCGCCTGCGAGTCAAGGCGGTCATGCCGTCTCTTGGTGGAATACACCCTGATCTCTCCTTATCCCCTGCCCAAAGTCGCCTTTTCCTTTTCCTCTTGCTTTTCTTTCCTTTTTTTTTTTTTTTTTGGAGAGGTTTTTGCTATAGGGCGCGTGCACTCAGCAGAAAGACAGAGAGAGAAAGAGAGACAGAAAGCAAGAAATCACTCCCCAGGGGAGACGGCCATCCCGCAATCCCTTCTCCTCCATTCTCCTGTCGGGATCTTGGGCACGCACGCACACACATGTGCCCAGTGTGAGTTTAAGCCACCGGGTCTGGGATGCAAACCGCTGTCGCCTACATGGGAGTCCAGCGACATAGCCATTACGCCAGCTGCTGGTCCCTCCTCTTGCTCTTAGTATCAGAGTCTATTTATTGGAGAGAGAAGAAATGAGAAAACGCTCCCTTGTTATCCGTGTTGAGAGAGTGCTTCGTGTCTAATAAACGGTACCTTGTGCGTTTCTTTACTGAAACTGAAAACCATGACGACTTTGGCTCATCATTTTGCTTCTCGCAGCTCCGGGCAGAAGGCAGGGCAGGGGGTAGGGTCTTGACACGCATTGCTTTGATTTTCTTTCCTTTTAGAGCAAATATTCCTTCTGGAGAAGGTGTTTAAAATACATAGAAAACAGATTCCTTCTCTCCTATATTTATTGATTCATTTTGTATTATTTATGCTCAGATGAGTGTCCTGGTTTAAAGTCTCCATACTGATGAATACTATATATATATATTTCTTTTTCAACAGAGAACTTTATTTGTTTTGTTTTGTTTTGTTTTTTTTTTGGTCCATGAAATGTCTCTTCCCTTTCCCCCTCCCACTTTCATCCACTTTAAATCACACAGTAGGTCTCATTGTTTTTCTCTCTGTCTTTTTTTTTTTTAACATGATTTGTAGGGTTTGCCAATTTCTTTCTTAAAATTATTAATTTAATTGTATTTTTTGTTTTTAGAGAGAAAGATTTTTGCTCTCGGGTGTATATGCTCACTGAAGAAAGAGAGACAGAGATAGAAAGTGAGAAACACCCCCCTCCAGGGGGCAGAGCCATACCAGAGTCCCTTCTCCTCCATTCTCCTCCAGGGATTTGGGGCACACACACACATGCACCCGGTGTGAGTTTTAAGCCGCTGTGTCTGGGCTTGGAGCCACAATCTGCTACGTGGGAGTCTGGTGACATATCATTGTGCCATCTGCTGGTCCCTATTATTATTATTATTTTTAATTTGCCATAGAAAACATGTACTCGCCAGAGAGACAGAGAGAGAAGGAAAGTGAGAAAGCCAACTGCCAGGTCCGGGACTTGAAGCACTGTTGGCCATGTTGGAGCCCAACACCCCAACAACCACGGCACTCACTGGCCCTTCATAGTTTCTTATAGCTGAGTAACCTGTCTCTCAATCTTCCAACTTCAATGAGGTACCACAGAGGGACAAGAGATACTCAGCTCTACTGCAGTGAGAGTTACTATTTCTTATTACAGGTTGGCTTCACCGAACCCTCCCTGACCTGGACTGTGACAATGGTGCCATTTTATACCACTGGACTCGGAACCAGAATCCCAAGTAGTCCGTGAGATGCACAAATACAAGCTGGATGCCGGTCTGACAGATGAGAAGACCAATGATTTACTTATGTATTTTATTATGTTGTACGGTTTTTGCCATAGGGCACATGCACTCACGGAACAGACAGAGAAGTAAAGTGAGAAATTAATTAGCTCCCAGGGGGGATGGCCATGCCACAATCCCTTCTCCTCAATTCACCTCCTGCGACTTTGGGCACGCATGCACACACACCCGGCATGAGTTTCAAGCTGCTGGATCTGGGACTCGAACCACAGTCAGTCATGTGGGAGTCCAGCACCCCAACTACTATGCCACCTGCTGGTCTCAGCATTGATTTATTTATTCCATGAGAAAGACAGGGGAGTGATAGGGCAAGACAGAGAGAGGAAAGCTCCCTTCCCAGGAGGGACTCCAGGCAGAGGGCCACAGCCAACCTCAGCCTGCCCAGGTCACCAGCCCACGTGTGACCTCAGATGCAAACTTGGAGTCCTCCTGCATGGGTCTAGCGTGTCAGAGTGCCACCCACTGGCCCCAGAGAGTTCCCTGTATGTTGCAGGAAACCCAAGACCACCAGCTGCTCTCCACCCTCTGTCATGGCCAAACCAAAGCTTGGCATTTGCCCACTCTGCACATTCAGAGTTGCCTCCGAGTTGCTGGAAACAATGGTTGCCCTTCTCAGGATGTGTCTACACTCACTGTCCAAGTCCAAAGCATTAATACCAGCACTGATGATGGGAAACCAGTCTGTTTATCCACACAACATGTCACGGAAATGAGGGCTCAGGTTGCCAGATAAAATGCAGGATGTGGGACCAGTGCTTGGCGTCATGGCTATGTTGCTGGACTCCCATGTAGTCAACCACAGTTCGAGTCCCGGACCCAGTGGCTTAAACTCATGCTGGGCACGTGTGTGTGTATGCCCAAGATCCCGAGAGGAGAATGGAGGAGAAGTGATTGTGTCATGACCATCCCCCTTGGAGGGTGATTTCTCACTTTCTGTCTCTCGGTCTCTCTCTGTCTCTCTGGTGAACACATGCATCCTATAGCAAAAAACTCTTTAAGAAAATGAAAGGACTTTTGGGGCCAGCAGGTGATTGAGATGCTGAACTCCCACATGGCAGACTGTGGCTCAAGTTCTGGACCTGGCAGCTTGCGAATCATGCCGGGTACGTGTGCATGCATGCCTCAAATCCCAGGAGTAGAAAGAAGGAGAAGGGATCATGATATGGCCAATCCCCCGAGGGGGAAGGGGGGTGATTTATCACTTTCCCAAGCTCTGTCTCTCTGGCAAATGCATGGATCCTTCAACAAAAGAAAGAAAGAAAGAAAGAAAGAGAAAGAAAGAAAGAAAGAAAGAAAGAAAGAAAGAAAGAAAGAAAGAAAGAAAGAAAGAAAGAAAGAAAAAGAAAAGAAAAAGAAAAAAGAAAAAAAAGAAATGTAGAATGCTGGTGAAATTAAGTTTTAGACAAACTCACATATTTCTTTATTTTTTTTTAGCATAAAGACGTCTTGTTGCATGGAAATGCTTAAACTAAAAAGAGAGATGTGTTGTCTTTCTGGAATTCAAATGTTAACTGGGCATCTTGTATCTTTAATTTGCTAAAAGTGGAAGACCTATGAAGGTCTTTCCTTAAACCAGTTTCTAACTGGCTGGGTGAATAAACAATGCATTTAAGAGAGCTGAAGACTTTGGTATACACACACAACAGTCCTCCAAAAATTCATGCAAATTTCACGTTTTAAAAAAACGTGCATGACAGCAAAGGACACAATAACAAATATGAATCAGCAACCCTCAGAATGGGAGAAAATTTTTGTAAACTATGCCTCAGACAAGGGACTGATAACCAGAATACACAGAGAACTCAAGTGTCTTATTCGACAATAAATGATTAACCCAATTGAAAGATGGGAAAAAGAGCTGAACAGAAATCTCTCTAAGGAAAACATAAGAACATATGAGCCAAAAAGCATATGAGGAAATGCTCAACATCCCTCATCATAAGGGAGATGCAGATAAAAACCACAATGAGATACCACCTAACCCCTGTCAGGATGGCAGAGATTAAGAATATAAAAAGTGATAAGTGTTGGCGGGGGATGTGGTGAAAAGGGAACCCTCCTACACTGTTGGTGGGAATGTAAACTAGTTCAACCACTGTGGAGAACAATATGGAGGTTCCTCAAAGATCTACAAATAGAACTACCATTTGATCCAGCAATCCCACTTCTGGGTATCTACCCAAAGGACAGGAGAACGCTCAGTCAGAAAAGTGCTTGCACATGCTCAGTTGGAAAAGTGTTTGCACATCAATGTTTATTGCAACATTATTCACAATTGCCCGGACATGGAACCAACCTAAATATCCACAAACTGATGAATTGAAAAAGTGTGGCATATATACTCTATGGAATACTACTCAGCCATGAAAAATAACAAGGCCCTGGCATTGGATAGAAATTGGTCAGATATGGAAGATCTCTTGCTGAGTGAAGCAAGCCAGGCTATGAAAGAAAGATATTGTGTGTATCCACTTAATATATACCGACTATCCGCACTCTATGGTAGAGAACGAAATATTGGAAGGCATAAAAGCAGTGGGAATAGTTAGGGATGCTAAAGACAGTGTGAAATGGGGCGGGAGAAGGAAAGAGTCTAGAGAAGGATAGCAAGAGAACAAATAGAGAGGCATGACATTAGTAGGACACAGATATGGTTTATTACCTGTTGATTTGATAACATGTATAGTATTATCAACTGGACCGGTCTGAGAAGTATTTCATGTTGGGTAAAGTCTTTTTTTTTTTTTTTAAGAGGTTTTTGCTATAGGGCGTGTGCGCTCCCCAGACAGACAGAGAGAGAGACAGAGAGACAGAAAGTGAGAAATCACCCCCCCAGGGAGGATGGCCATGCCGCAATCCCTTCTCCTCCATTCTCCTCTCGGGATCTCGGGCACGCACGCACATGCGCCCGGCGTGAGTTTTAAGCCACCAGGTCCAGGACGCGAACCTCGGTCGACTACATGGGAGCCCAGCGACATAGCCATTATGCTAACTGCTGGTCCTGGTAAAGTCTTTGTACAAGCAAAATGATAAATAGTGATTGAATGTTTAAAAAATAATTGGAATAATAATAATAACAATAATCTGGAAAGAAAATGATGAAAAGCTCTTTGCTGATGATGATGTGGATAGTAATGTCTTTGTCTTGACCGATATGCATGGCATTCCTTCTGGAAAAAAGAAATGTAATACACTGTGAAGTTATATGTGATTCGATGTCACACAAACAAGATGATGATCATAATAAATAAAAAAAGGAAACTAAATTTTTAAAAGTGCATGAGTTTCTGCTCCAAAATCAACTGGCATATTAATTGCATTTTCCCGTGCATTTCCAAAACACATAACTTTTTTCCCCCTCCAAACCTTACAGTGCCCAATTTCAGTGTCTTCAAAGATTTTGCATACAGTTCCTCTTGTCATGATTTTTGTTTTATAACGTTCAGTCATTCCCTGGGTTTTTCTTCTTCGGGCTCATGGATCATTCTTTGATCCTTCTCTTTGTTATCTGTTAAATCATTCCAAATAATGGATTTCATTAATATATAAAATGGATGCTACAAAAATTTTTAAAAAATGAGAAGGAGACCTGCCAGCTTAATCCCTCCTTGGAACATAAAGGCTCTCTTTGTGCTACTTAATGGTCATATTGCGTGTTAACTTCTAATCACAGGAGCGGCTATGAATAGTGATAAGAAGTTTGTATATTAATGAGCTCAGCCCATATGCTTGCGAGTGATGGAAGTGCCTGCTAGGTTTTTATGGGGAATAACAGACTCTCAAGATAAATGTGTTTGGCAGGGTTTTGATAAGAGGGTCAGTGTTTTTTCTTAATCTTAGAATTCTGTCATTCAGATAGTATCAATTTGGAGAGGGTGAGGCATCTCAAAGAAAACACTACTTTAGTCTCCTTATTGAAAGGAAGTTGACGTCAGATAAAAGACATGGTAGCTACAAAAAAAACAAAAAAAATCTCAGGACTTTGGCAGAAACGACACAACAGCTTGGGAATACTAATACCCCACCACAAGTAACACGCGAAAATCCTTCCGCTCAGTGTGTTGGGACTATCCAGTCCTGAAAACGCTAATTAGACCAGCTAATACAGATCATTAAATAAAGCCTTCTTGGGAGTGAATTATAAAACCATTACGTTTACTTTTTCTTTTCTTTTTTTTTTTTGGCAAAAGGGATAGAAAAGGAGAAAGACCTAAAAACAGTGCCTACAGTATAGGAAGAAAAGAATCCATTTGCTCTCTCTCCCACTTCTCTGTTGATCCACTATAAACACTATTTTTTAAAAGAATTACGTATTTAATTTTATTTATTATTATTGATTTTTAAAATGTTGCTATAGAGCACAGGTACTTACCAGAGAGAGCCACACACACACAGAAAAAGAGAAAGAGACGGGGAAATGAGAAAGCCAGCCTCCAGGTCCAGGACTTGAACCCTGGTTGGCCAGGGAGGAGTCCAGCACCCTAATCACCACATCTGCCAGTCCCGTCAAGACTATTTTAAATACTGTTGTTAAAAAAAAAATGCGTAAGCTAGAACTGGCCCCGTGGCATGGGGATTGAGGCAACTGGGTCGCACATGGCTGACTGCATGGTTCGAGTCTCAGCTTGTGTGCCCCAAATCCTCATGGGTTAAAGAACTGGAGAAGAGGAGATTGCAGCATGGCCACACCCCACTGAAGTGGTGTCTTCTCTTCCTTGGCTCTCTAACCCTCTGTCTCTTTATCTCTTTCTCTCTGGTGAGCACATGTGCAATTTGCCAAATTAAAAAAAAAGAGAATGGTGCTAGTAGGTGGTGTAGCAGCTAAGGTGCTGGATTCTACATGGCCAACTCTGTGGGTTCAAGTCCCAGACCCAGTGGGCTCCCAAACAACACCAGGTATGTGTGCGTGCATGCCCCAAATCCCAGGAGGACAGTAGAGGAGAAGGGATTGCAGTGTGGCCATCCTCCCTGGACTTAATTTCTCACTTCGGCTCTCTGTCTCTCTCTGTCTCTCTCTCTCTCCGGCAAGTGCACATGCCCTAAAGCAAAAGCCTCTGAAAAATATAATAAATGAAGTCCAGAGGGACTGAACCCCCCAAATAGGAAGCTGTTTGCCACAAGAGGAATAATTGCTATTTGGAGACCCACGATGTTCCTATGTTAATAAATACACTTATGAAGTGAAGGAGTTTTGTTGCTTCGTTTGGTTTTTAGCTTTACGCCACAGGCCACGTGCACTCACTGGAGAGAGACAGAGAGACATCATCTCCCAAGGAATATGGCCATGCCACAGTCCCTTCTCCTCCACCCTCCTGGGATTTGGGGCATGCACACACCTGCACTCAGAGCGAGTTTCAAACCAGCAGGTCCAGGCTCAAGGCTCAGACGACTGTGAGTCATGTGAGAGTCCAGCACCTTAACCACTCCGCCACCTACCTGCCTCGGGGGAGGATTGTTTTAAAGCTTATATGGACAAAATGGGTGAAAATAACCAGAAATACAGCTGACCCCATTAATCACTGTGCAGGAAAAGCCGTGGACGACCAGGGTCTGAGTTTTGGGGCCAGCACCTGTAGCATACTGGGCACGCACACGCCCATCAGGTTCCTAAGGCAATGCAGAATTGGAGGAAAGAGGCAGACCGCAGCAGAACCAGGCCCCATGAGGGAATGCTTTCTCTCTCTCACTCTCTTCCCCCCTGCACCCCTCGCTCATGGAAGAGATCAACAAATAACACTTTTTTCCTTAAAGAATTATTTGTTTAATTTTATTTTAAAGAATCATTTCATTTAACTTTATTTATTAGTATCAGTATCTGCCAGAGTTTGATCAGAGACAGAGCTGGACAGTGAGAAAGCAAGCCACCAGGTCCGGGACTTGAACCACAGTCGGCCATGTGGGATTCCAGTGCCTTCAACCACCATGCCACCTGCCGGCCCCAGAATTATTTACTTAATTTTATGTATTTCTAAAATTATTTATAGTTTTATTTATTTATGTATTTTTATTTTTAAATTTGCTATAAGACACATACACTCGCCAGAGACACACAGAGAGAGACAGAGAAACAAGGAAGGACTTGAACTGCATTCACCCATGTGGGAGTCCAATACCTTACCTACCATGCCACCTGCTCTCCCTGAAATAAATAAATTTGAAAAATAAAAAAAAGATATTCAAAGGATACTGCTTTTGGACCAGCAGATGACATCACAGTTGCATTCCTGGACTCCCACATCGTCAAATGTGGTTCGAGTCCCAGACCTGGCAGCTTAAAACTCACATGTGTGTGCATGCCCAAGATCCCAGGAGGAGAATGGAGGAGAAGGGATTGCGGCGTGGCCATCCCCCCTGGGGGGTGATTTCTCGCTTTCTGTCTCTCTGTCTCTCTCTGTCTCCCAAGAGAGCACACACGCCCTATAGCAAAAATCTCTTTAAAAAAAAAAAAAGTATACTGCTTTTATCTTCTAATGGGACAAGTTCAGATGGTCCCAAGCAATATTTTTAAATTGCCGCTTAATCCTTTACAGCTAATGAGCTGTTTTACAAGATCATAGTGATTACCCACCAGGTTGTGTAATTCATCTTGGAAAATGTTTTTCTGCGGTATAATTGATGTCAACAAAACTGGAGAGGCCTTTAATAATAGGCTAAATGAACATCCATCTTTAAAATGGTGACGTTATAAAATAACACTCAAAGTTTAAGAGAGACACTTCCAATTTGTCCTTAAATAAAGCAAACACACGTTGTAAAAGCATTCATGCCTACTTATGCTATTGGTTTTAACTGGTCAAAATTTATTGTTCTTGCTCAAACACCATCCGACCCTGTTTGATTCAAGGAGCTGAGTTATCATGTGAAATTTAGAAGAACTAGCAAAGCTGCCGTTTTTTGAATCATGAAAATATGTAACACTTCGGGATCAGCAGTTGGCGTCATGGCTATGTTGCTGGAGTCCCATGTAGTTAACCACGGTTCAAGTCCTGGACCCGGTGGCTTAAACTCACACCGGGTGCATGTGCGTGCGTGCCCAAGATCTCGAGAGGAGAATGGAGGAGAAGGGATTGTGGCGTGGCCATCCCCCTGGGGGGGGGTGATTTCTTGCTTTCTCTCTCTCTGTCTCCCTCTGTCTCTCTGGCTAGCGCATGCACCCTGTAGCGAAAACCTCTAAAAAAAAAGAAAATATGTAACACTTCAGAAGAGACACAGCCAGACACTGGAGAGAGAATCGTTTAATACAAGTTATCCCAACATTGGACTATGAGTATAATAAATTAGTTAAATTCAGCTCTCATCTTTGGATAGGTTCAAATGGTAGATGCTAAATATTACATACATGATATTTTTAAAGAATTTTTAAAAATTATTATTTAACTTTATTTACTTACTTATTTTAATTTGACCTGAGAGGGACAGAGCAAGAGAGAGAGAAAGAGAGAGAGAGACAGGGAAAATGAGAAAGCAAGCCGCCATGTCTGGGATTCGATCCGCATTTGGCCAGGTGGGAGTCCAGTGCCCTTAACCACCATGCCATCTGCCAGCCCCAAGAGCAGCTACTTTGAATTATGAGTATGACAAAGATCTAACAAAACTCTAAACAGGTCTTCGAACTCGGGAATTTATGATTTCTAAGAATAGTGACACCTCTACTAATTTCTTATGAACTAAGAAAAATAAACAAACAACAACAAAAAAAATTGCTGAAGGCCAGCCTATGACATGGCGGTTAAGGAGCTGGGTCTCACATGGCTGACTGCACAAGTTCAAGTCCCAGACCTGGAGGCTTGGGGAAACAAAAAGCAAAGAACACTGGGGAAACCAGCAGATGGTGTAGTGGTTATGTCTCTGGACTCCCACATGGTTAGAATCTTGGACCCAGTGGGCTTAAAATTCACACCAGGTGCGTGAGCGTGCGTGCCCAAGATCCCGGGAGGAGAATGGAGGAGGAGGGATTGCGGTGTGGCCATCCCCTCTGGAGGGAGGGCAATTTCTCGCTTTCACTGTCTCTCTCTAGCAAGCGTACATGCCCCGTGACAGAAAAACTAAAAGAATGTAAAAATAAGTTGCTAAAGGGTCCACTAAACTGTAATTGTTGGAAGCCTCTTGGTTTAGCAGCAAAGTCTACATAATGTACGAATGCATTTCCACCTCTCTAAATCCAATTAAAATTTTTAAATGAATACTATTTACATAGTATTAGAAGACTTCTTTTTTATTGAGTTGGAACTGTTTTGCAACTCAACGAACAATAAAGCTCAAAAGACTTCATTACATTATGGAAACTTGGAAACGTGAAAGTGTTATTATAAACATGAAAAATTGGGAAGAGAAAGAAGCGTATTCATTTCGCCCTATTTCGGAGGTGAGGGCATGGGGGAGGAACCCACAGAAATTAATGTAGATGCTCCAAACATATTTAAGATGATTTGTTAAGGTTGAAATTCTATCCCAGAAAAATTAAATATAAAAAAAGGAATGTTTAATTAAGTTTGCCTTTGTCTCAAGAGTGGGTTACTTTTTGCGTTTTTTTTTTTTTAAAGGAAGGCAATTTAATGAATTTCGCAGTGTGTTTGAATAATATATGCGTCTTGATTTGAGACAGCACGGGTAAATTATACATTCGGCTGTGCAGTTTTCACAGCGTAGAAAGACCTGAATTAATTGGAACGCAGAGATGTCCTTGCTGAGCCGGGACACCTCTGCCCTGGCAGGTACCCATGGTGACTCTGGAGTAGAGAGATGCCTTCAGACCTAAGGGGTGGTGGCCAGGTTTTTCTTTTTGTTTTGTTTTGTTTTGTTTCCAAGTTTTTGCTGTAGAACATGTGCGCTCGCTGGAGAGAAACCCAGATGGAAACAGAGAGAGGGACCAGGAGAAATGACACCCCAGAGTGGACGGCCAATCCGCCACTCTCCCTTCGGGAATTTGGCCACTTTCAGAAATTGGGTCAGGCACACACGCATGCCTGGCGTAAGTCACAAACCACAGGGTCCAGGATGCAAGCCCCAGAGCACACGGCCATGCCACATGCTGACCCCTGGTCTGGCCAGGTTTTCTTTCTTCTTCTTTTTTTTTTTTTGGAGAGGTTTTTGCTATAGGGCACTTGCGCTCGCCAGAAAGACAGAGAGAGAGAGAGAGACAGAAAGCGAGAAATCACCCCCCAGGGGCAATGGTCACGCCACAATCCCTTCTCCTCCATTCTCCTCTTGGGATCTTGGGCACGCACACACACGTGCCCGGTGTGAGTTTAAACCACCAGGTCTAGGACTTGAACCGTGGTTGACTACGTGGGAGTCCAACGACACAGGCATTGCACCAACCACTGGTCCATCTTTCTTCCTTTTTTTAGAGAGGTGTTTGCTATAGGGCACGTGCACTCGCTGGAGAGACACAGAGACAGAAAGTGAGAAATCATTCCCAGTGGAAAGGCCACGCCGCATAGACACCCAGCATGAAGGTTAAGCTGCCAGGTTCACTGGACCACGTGGGAGTCCACTGGACCACGTGGGAGTCCAGTGATGTAACCATTACGCTGTCCAATGGTCCCAATGCCTGGTTGGGTTTCCTAACACGAAGCCTTCGACCTCACTGGGCCCTTGGGAGGATCAAGCAGTGTAGACAGGCACATCCTCAGCTACACCCTGGTGTATGAAGGACAGAGGCAGGGCCAGCCGGTGGCATGGTGGTTAAGGTGCTGGATTCCCACAGGGTCAACTATGGTTCACATCCAGGACTGGCTGGAAAACCACACCAGGCACGTATGCATGCATGCCCAGACTCCCAAGAGGAAAGCAGATGGGATGGAATCACAGAGTGGCCATCCCTCCTAGGGGGCGATTTCTCACTTTCTCTCTCTCACGCATCCTATGGCAGACACCCCCACGCCCCAACAAAGCAAATAAAAAAAGAAGGAACTGGAAGGGCCAGAAGTTGGCACAGTGGTGCCTTCAGTGGACCGACAGCGGTTCAAATCCCAGGCCCTCCCGAGCAGACTGGCCATGCACACACATGTGTGCTCATGTTCCAGGCTGGCTAGCACAGATGAATCCCAGCCTGAGGACCCGGTGTACATGCTTGACTCTCTCTTAATGTCTCTTTTTTTCTTTCTCTAATGAAAGCAGTAAATAAATAAATAAAAACACCAACTGGTGATGGCGTGGTGAAGGCAACTGAAGCCAACATCACCGACTTAAAGGTGATGGTATGCCAAAGAAAATCATTTCTCCGATGCACACTTCCTGACCAAACGAAAGCAAATTTGAAAACGAGGACGTCAGAGAGTCGGTATCTTCTGGAGAAGTTTGCATTCACATAGAGGACCATCCTACAATATTTTGTTCTTAAATTGTTTAGGTCATTGGAAGATAATGGCTGGAGGGTCTGCAGGTGGCCTGAAAGTTAAAGCGGCTGGATCCCATATGGCCAACTGTTCGGTTCCAGTCCTGGGCTCAGCGGATTGAAAATCCGCCAGGCATGTGTATGTGCATGCTCAAAATCCCAAAAGGGGGGAACCAGCAGTTAGCGTCATGGCTACATCGCTGGACTCCCATGTAGTCGACCGCGGTTCGCGTCCTGGACCTGGTGGCTTAAAACTCACACCGGACGTGTGTGCGTGCGTGCCCAAGATCCCGAGAGGAGAACGGAGGAGAAGGGATTGTGGCGTGACCATCCCCCCGGGGGGTGATTTCTCGCTTTCTGTCTCTCTGTCTCTGTCTGTCTGGCGAGTGCACGCACCCTATAGCGAAAAATCTCTGCCAAAAAAAAATAAAAAATCCCAAGAGGGGAGTGCAGAAGGAATTGTGGCATGGCCATTCCTCCTGGGCAGGTATTGTTCACTTTCATTCCCTCTCTCTCTCTCTCTCTCTCTCTCTCTCTGTCTGTCTCCCAGGAATGTACACACAGTATAGCAAAACCAAAAACAAACAAATTTAAAAAAAAAAAAATGATGAGAGCTGGAACTGGGGGGTGAGGGTAAGGGTTAGGTTTGGGGGTGGGAATGCGGCACCTCTGTGCTAGTGGGAAGCCAGCCATGTTTATCCTGGCTCCTGCCAAAGCCATCTGAATACAGAGAACTCACAAAAGACAGCTTTGTCAGTATGGATGTGTTTTCTCAGGGAATGAATTTCCCTCTTAAATGAGTGTTGTGGCTATTTGATCAGCTGCACGAGCTCTCCTCAACCTGTTGTGAAAATGTCACAATGACCTTCATGTCAGGTATAGTCTGTCAACGTCTCTAGAGCAGCACTAAAAGGAACACTTTAAATATGCAGAGAGGCTCTTCCTAAGACAAATCTATTCAGCGAAATCATCCTCTCTCTCATTGCATGTGTATAAAAAGACAGAACAAGAGAGAGCGAGCCACACTGCAATCCCTTCTCCTCCATTCTTCTCTCAAAATTTGGGGCACACCCGTACACATGCAGCTTGCATGATTTTCAAGCTCCCGGATCTGGGACTCGAACTGTGCAGTTGGACATGTGGAATCCAGTGTCTTTAACCTCCAAGCCACCTGCTAGCCCAGCAGTTCATTATTTCCTTGACTGATCCCATGAGGAGGCTTCCTTGCAACATGGTTGTTTTCAGCTGCACACACACCCAGCATGATTTTCAAGCCACCGGGTCTGGGACTAGAACTGTGGTCAGCCATGAGAGAGTCCAGCACCTTAACTACCACACCACCCAGTGGCCCCAAACCATTTCTTTGAACACACATAAATCCTCGTCTGAAGGTCTCCAAGGTCTGGTCACTGGAAAGTTTCAGCAAAACCAGGATGAGTTTTTGCAAGTTAGTACATTAAGCAAGGGCAGCCAGCAGATGGCGTCAGGGTTAGGTTGCTGGACTCTCACATGGCTGACAGCGGTTCGGATCCTGGACCTGGTGGCTTGAAAATCACGCCAGAAACATGTGTGTGCATGCCCAAGATCCCAGGAGGAGAGTAACATTAAGCAAGGTCTGTTACTGAAAAGGAATCTATTGTGCACGTTTTAATAGAATTACTGTAGTGACTCTGGAAGCCCAACTCGGATGTGGTTCTCGGTGAGCTCTGAAATAGGAAACAGAGACTGCCAGCTTCCTGCTG
>NW_006204933.1:110887-138264 GCF_000334495.1 Tupaia belangeri chinensis
CGACTACATGGTATCACTTCTGCGTTGGCCGTTGACGATAAAGCAAAAACACCCTGCTGGCTAGCCATCAGTCCTTCTAAAAGCTGCCCCAAACACTGGGAACGATTGTGTGCCGGATTCCCTTTGTATTAGTAGCCTCCAGTCAGCCTCGTTCATGTGCAATGTCTACACAGTTGCAGAAAGTATGTCGCTAAGCTCTTTTTAATTAGAGCTTTGCAGATAGAGGAAGAACAACAACGAACAAATGGTTATTCCCATGAGAGTTCTCCAGCATGCACACAAAAAAAGACCAATTGCAGATAATCCAATATTTAAAATATATAGTAAAAAAAAAAAAAAGACCAAGGACTTTTCTTAGTTGACTGAGTTAATGATGCCCTGTTTGGTGGGATAAAAATCATCCTGCTTACTAATCTCCATCTACACAGGCAGCATTGGTTCAAATTTAGATCCCTGGGGCCACCATGGTAACTAAGGCGCTGGAATCCCACATGGTCAACCATGGTTCGAGTCCCAGATGTGATGGCTTGCTTTCTCACTTTCCCTCCCTCTCTTTTAAGTGTGCATACCCTGTAGTAAACTTAAAATAGTAATAATAAATAACATATATATATGTATTTTTTTTAATTTTAGATGGCTGGAACCAGCAGTGCTGGACTCCCATGTAGTTGACCGCAGTTCAATTCCCAGACCAGGTGGCTTAAACTCATGCCAGGCACGTGCACATGTGTGCCCAAGATCCTGAGAGGAGAATGAAGGAGAAGGAATTGCGGAGTAGTCATCCCCCCCTGGGGAGTGATTTCTCACTTTCTGTCTCTCTGTCTCTCTCTGTCTTTCTGGAGAGCACACGCCCTATGGCAAAAACCTCTCCAAAAAAAAAATTTAGATGTGCAAAATACATGTAAAAGCTTCCATTTCCTCACCTAGGATTCTCACAAGTTGTAGTACTTTATCTCATAAAACAGTGACAATAAAATTATCTAATACCTAGCAAAGGTCCCTATCTGTGGGCTTCAACACAATTACTGTAGCCATTGTAGCTGGGAGTCATCACTAGTTTTTAAAAGAAATGAGTTTCACGCCAGGCGCATGTGCATGCATGCCCAAACTACAGAGAGGAAAATGGAGGAGAAGGGATTGTGGCATGGCCATCCTCCCCACTCCCCACACACGCATGCTGGGGGGTGATTTCTGTCTCTCTTTCTCTGTCTCTCTGGTGAGCACTCACACCCTATGGCAAAAATCCCTCTCTAAAAAAAATAAATAAAAAGAGAAGAAAAGAATGTATCCATGCTGTGATGTTCTAGAAGGTTCTTAGACTCTACTTAGGGGAAGTGCACTTTGAAAACCACGCTGAGCTACATCTTTCAAAGGTGCAGTGTTGGCAAGAGGCAGTGACAGGAGTGTTCCCAGGCTCCCAGCTCACTCTTTTGAAGACCAACCTTGAAATATGCATGCACCTACATTGAATCTCCCGGGAGGGATCGGGTCTGGATTTTTTTTTTTCCTTTCTTTAATTTTTTTTTTCTCTCTTCGCTTTGAAGTACTCGTCTCGGTAATGGGAAGTCTGTATCAAGAGGTTTCTTACATTCGACTGCTTGGCTGTGCAATTTGTAGGTATGTTGGTGTCCTCTCTCACCCTCATCCTCTGCAAAAAAAAAAAAAAGAAAAAAAAAAAGAAAAAGAAAAAGAAAGAAAGAAAAGAAAAGAAAGAAAAGAAAAAAGAGAGGAGGGAGAGAGAAGGGGAATAGGTGTTGGTGCAGTGATAAAAGGTGACTCTCGGGGCCAGCAGGTGGTATGGTGGTTAAACTGCTAGACTCCCACATGGCTGACCACAGTTCAAGTCCCGGACCTCACACCTTCAAATTCACGCTGAGTAAGTGTGCGTGCATGCCCCAAATCCCAGGAGGAGAATGGATGAGAAGCAATTATGCTGTGGCCATCCCCCTGGGGGTGATTTCTCCGTTTCCCTCTCACTCTCTGTCTCTCTGCAGCAAATGCACATCTGCTATGGCAATAACCTTAAAAAAGAACAACAGCAGAAACATCATCTTCACTTTTGGCCAGCTCCATGGTCTTGTGATTCGGGGAGCTGGATCCTATGTGGCCGATCATGCAGTTCAAGTCTGGCCTCTGGAGCTTGAAAACTACCCCGATCTGTGTGCATGCATGCTCAAGATCCCGGGACGAGAGTGGAAGAGAAGGGATTGCAGCATGGCCATCTCCCGGGGGTGATTCCTCACTTTCCCTCTGTCTCTGTCTCTCTCTGTCTTTCTCATGTGCAAATGCCTTGTGATAAAAATATAAAACATACGGAAAAAGAAAAGAAAGGGTGACTCTTGGTCACCACATGGGAAGGTTTCTAAGTCAAGACTGTGTGTACCAAGCATGTTGGTGCTGATGACCCAGGGCTGATGGAGTCCTGAGGATAGACTCTCACGTCAAGACTCTGTTGTGGATACTGTCTCTCTCTGCGCCTGTGTCTCTGTCTCTGCCTCTCTCACTTATAGGAGAAATCAATTCATTAAAGAAAAGAGAGAGAAAGAAGGATGGCTAGGAAACAGCACAGTTCCACATAGATACATTTTCCCCTCAATCAAATGACTGGGATTTATTTGCTTAAACATGATTACTTGGAGGCCAGCAGGTGGCATGGTGGTTTGGGCGCTGGGCTCCCACATGGCCGACGGCAGTTCAAATCCCAGACCTGGTGGCTTGCTTTCTCACTTTCTTTCTCTCTCTCAAGTGTGCATGCCCTATAGTAAATTTTAAAATAGCAATTTTGAATAAATAAAATTAAGTAAATAACTCACAAAACAAAACAAACCAAAAAATGACCAGGTCCAGGACTCGAACCATGGTCAATGACTTGAGTCTGAAATAGGAATGCTCAAATTTTTGATTTATCATCAAAGACAAGTGTATTTATTTTTGTGATCAATGTATTTATTTAAATTGGGATCAATGTATTTATTTTTGTGATGAATGTGGTGTTAAGCTTTTCTGGGAACTAGGAAAGAGACAGAGGCACTTTTGCCCTGACTAATAGACTACCTTGAAAATCACCCTGCCCTGCTCAAAAGTATCAGCCAGCTCCCTTCTTTCTTTCTCTCTGTCTCACTCCCTCTCACACCCCTCCGACAAGGACCAGGAGACATCTCCCCCACCAACAGGTCCCACTCTTAGCTCTTTGACCCTGTGCTGCCCGGTGTCCTAAGTAGATAGAGAATTTGAAGTCCATAACCTTTCCAATTTTTTTAAAGAATATTTATTTATTTCTAGTTATCATTATGACTATTTTTAAGAAGTTATTTATTTAATTTTACTTGTTATTTTTAAATTTTGGCCAGAGAGAGAGAGAGACAGAGAAGTGAGAAAGCAAACCTCTAGGTCTGGGACTTGAACCATGGCCAGCCATGTGAGAGTCTAGCTCTCTAACTACCATGCCACCTGCTGGTCATGATCATTATTATTTTTTAATTTGCTACAGGACATGCATGTTCACCAGGGAGTGAGACAGAGAGTGAGAAAGTGAGCCGCCAGGTCCAAGACTCGAACCATGGTTGGTCATATGGGAGTCCAACACCTTCACCACCACACCGCCTGCTGGTCCCAGACGTGCTTAGACATGCAGAAACAATAACACAAATGTCTCACAGCCATGAGAGACTAAATAAAGACGGCCTTCAAGGAAGGGTTGGATGGGAGGCGCGGTGAAAACCACACGGGTCATTCCTTCTTCTTAGGATTTTAGTGACTGGCCTTTTGGCCGGAACCGCCATCTTCCAGTAATGAACCAAAATGGCGAACACAAAGGGAGAGAGGAGAGGCACCCGATAATATGTTCTCTAGGCCTTTTAGAAAACATGGACTGGTTCCTTTGGCGACATATATGCGAATCTACAAGAGAGGTGATATTGTAGACATTAAGGGAATGGGTACTGTTCAAAAAGGAATGCCCCACAGATGTTACCACAAAACTGGAAGCGTCTACACGGTCACCCAGCATGCTGTGGGCATTGTTGTGAACAAACAAGTGAAGGGCAGGATTCTTGCCAAGCGCATTAATGTGTGTACTGAGCATACTCAGCATTCTAAGGAGCAAAGAGAGCTTCCTAAAACGTGTGAAGGAAAATGACCAAAAAAAAAGAAGGAGGCCAAAGAGAAAGGGACCCGGGTTCAACTGAAGCGCCAGCCTGCTCCACCCAGAGAAGCCACTGGGTGAGAACCCGTGGGAAGGAGCCTGAGCTACTGGAACCTGCTCCCTAGGAATTTGTGGCAGGGTGGGTGTAAAAATAAGCTAATCTATGGTCTATTGAAAAAAAAGAATTTTAGCGACTGAAAGCAAAACTCAAAGGCCAGTGGGTGGCATGGTGGTTGGGCCCTGGGTCCCACGTGACTCCCACAAGGTCCAACTCTCTGAGCACCACGTGGTCTCGCTCCAGGCCTGACCAGGAACCGAGGTCCAGTTTCTGCATAAGTGACCTTGGCCGGAGCCCTCGCCACAGGTGCTGCTCCTGCGAGTCACACGGACCCAGGAAATGGCAGACAGAGCCCCAAAGGGAGTGCAGAAACTGGCTCCCCTGGAGATGGGTCAGAAAGACCCACCACGAGTTTCCTGTATGCTCATCCCATGGTGCCGGCGTCCCTGCGTGTCAGGCACCCACGGTCTCCCAGAAGAGCTGGTTACCCTAGAAAAGGAGCCTCTTCCCTCCTTGCCCGGGCACTGAAGCCCCTTCAGTTTCAGACCCCCAGATGTTCTTTCTCTCAATAAACCTTCCTTTTCACTTGAAATGATGCCTCCTGAGTCTTACTCTGGACCGTGACATTAACCACGGTTCAAGTCCCAAATCAGGCGGCTTGAAAATCACTCTGGGTGGGACCAGCAGATGGTGTAATGGTTACATTGCTGGACTCTCTTGCAGTTTGAGTCCTGGACCCGGTAACTTAAAACTCACTCTGGGTATATGTGCGTGCGTGTCCAAAATCTCAAGAGAAGAATGGAGGGGAAGGGACTGTGGCGTGGCCATCACCCCTGGGGGATGATTTCTTGCTTTCTGTCTCTTTGTCTCTCTCTGTCCCTTCAGTGAGCGCATGCACCCTAGAGCAAAAATCTCTCCTAAAAAAAGATTATGCTGGGCACATGTGCATGAATGCCCAAATTCCGAAGATGAAAGCGGAAGAGAAGGGATTGTGGCATGGCCATTCCCGTTGGGTGAGTGATTTCTCACTCTCCCTCTCTCTGTCTCTCTCTGGTGAGTTCACGTGCCCCCTGGCAAAACCTATATATCTCCAGCAATCCCAAATCTTATCGAGCTATTTATTTTTCTACCATTATCACGTTCTAACATATAAAAGAACTCTCGCCCATAAACCCATTGTAACACTGTGTTTTATCTCACCCAGAAGTTAATGTTGAGTGTGGAGATCTTTGTCTTGTGTGTACTCTTTTAGCCCTAATAACCTGACGATTCCCTGGTAAAATACAGGCGTTTAGCAAGATAAGTTGAATTTATATTATATCACAAGGTTAGGACTTCAAACTGTGCAAGAAACCTGGAATTAAAGTAAGAGTTCATTTGGGCACATGATTTTCATCTGTGCATAGTTTGCAATAATACGCATTTTCTATGCACATTTTAATGACCTCTCAAATATTAAATTGGGCTATGTTATATTACCCCATGGCACACTAAATTATATTATACGATATCAGACACCATGATATTTTACTCAAAGCTACTCTGCTTGTCTTTTTTTTTTTCTTAAGAGTTTGCTTGCTAGGGAACCAGCGGTTAGCGTAATGGCTATGTCGCTGGATTCCCACGTAGTCGACCGCGGTTCGTGTCCTGGACCCGGTGGCTTAAAACTCACGCCGGGCGCGTGTGCGTGTGTGCCCAAGATCCCGAGAGGAGAATGCAGGAGAAGGGATTGCGGCGTGGCCATCCCCCCTGGGGGGTGATTTCTCGCTTTCTGTCTCTATGTCTCTGTCTGTCTGTCTGGCGAGCGCACGCGCCCTACAGTGAAAATCTCTCAAAAAAAAAAAAAAAAAGAGTTTGCTTGCTATAGGGCACATGAGCTCACTGCAGAGACAGAAAGAGACAGTGAAATATCATGCCCCAGTGGGGATGACCATGCCGTAATCCCTTCTCCTCCATTCTCCTCTCAGGATTTTGGGCACGCACTCACACGTGCCCATCATAAGTTTCAAGACACCAGATCTGGGGCTCAAACAGTGGTCACCCACATGGGAATCTAATGCCTTAACCCCCGACGTGCCATTATTTTATTCTTATCATCTACTTCTAGGAATTTGGATACACAGATGGCATGATAGTTGAAGCGCTAGACTCCCACTTGGCCAACGGCAGTTCGAATCCCAGAGCTGGCAGCACAAAAATTGCACAATTGCATTGTACTTGCGTGTCCAAGATTCTGAGAGGAGCGTGAAGGAGAAGGGATTTAAGCATGGCTGTCCCCCGGGGGGGAGGGGAGACTTCTCACTTTCCCTCTCTCTGTCTCTGTGCCCTAGGGCAGAAACCTTAAAAAAATAAATAAAAGAATTCAGGTTCTTATATTATCTGTACTTTTTTCTTGCGTTTATTTTTACCCAATCTATTGCTCATAAAGGTTTCTAGAACCTCTTTGTTTTCCACTTGCAAAGTCATTTACGGTAAGTTGACTGCGGAATTTTATGAGAATGTGTTCCGTGAGAAGATGAATTAGCCTTTTGGCTGTGCGCCAGGAAGTCAAACCCAGACTCTCCTAAGCCGTGTCCGGCTGAGCCATGTCGGTGATGGCCTGATTTCTCTGTCACCTTTCTGAGAGGGCCAGACCACGAAGACCAGGCAGGACCCAGAGTCTGCAGCCTCGTTAATCAGAGAAGCTCAAGAAGGACAGCCCCTGATATTTCCCCGGGGACTGGGGTTGGACAGGTCACGGGGGCAGGTTTTAAAAGTCGTATGGCTCTCCATAAAATGCTCTCCTTCCACCTGTGAAATTACTGCGGGCAGCACCCTGCCGTTTACAAGAGCTCGGGAAGGCCGGTCAGTACAGTAAAATGAGCAGAAGGGCCACCCGTCAGACGGTCCCAGTCCCGCTGCAGGACATGTGGAGTCTTCCGAGCTTGTCACTCTGCTGCAGCTACTGCGGAGCTTCCTAAATCACTTTTTTTTTTTTTTTTTGAGAGATTTTTGCTATAGGGTGTGTATGCTTGCTAGAAAGACAGAGACAGAGAGACAGAAAGCAAGAAATCACCCCCCCCCAAGGGGGGATGGCCATGCCACAATCCCTCCTCTTCCATTCTCCTCTCAGGACCTTGGGCATGCACACACATGTGCCTGGCATGAGTTTTAAGCTGCCAGGTCCGGGACTCGAACCGCAGTCGACTACATGGGAGTCCAGTGATGTAATCATTATGACATCTGCTGGTCCCAACTAAATAATCTTCTTTTTTTTTTTTTTTAGGTTTTTGCTATGCTTGCTGGAAAGACAGAGAGAGAAAGACAGAAGGTGAGAAGTCACCCCCCAGGAGGGATGGCCACACCGCAATCCCTTCTCCTCCGTTCTCATCCCAGGATCTTGGGCACACACGCACACACGCAGAGCATGGCATGAGTTTACCAGGTCCAGAACTCAAACTATGGTTGACTACATGGGAGTCCAGCAGTGTAACTATTACGCCAACTGCTGGTCCCTTTTTTTTTGTTTTAAGACAGAGTTTCAGGCCAGCAGGTGGCATAGTGGTTAAGGATGCTGGATCCCACATGGTCAAATAAATAGTTTGAGTCCTGGACCTAGTGACTTGGAAGGCAGGCTGGGTGTGTGTGTATGTGTGGCCAAAATCCCAAGAGGAGAATGAAGGAGTGGCAGTGTGGCCATTGTCCTTGGTCAGGGGGTAGGTTTCTCTCTGGCAAGAGCATGCACTCTACGGCAAAATTTAAAATTTTATATATATATATATCTTTGCTGTTGGCTTCTAATGTAATTATGCTTTTCTTTTTTTTTTTTTAGACTTTTTTCCCATTGTGTGTGTGTGCTCACCAGAGAGAGAGACAGAGACAGTGAGAGGGAAAGTGAGAAATCACACCCTCAAGAGGGTTGGCCATGCTGCAATCCCCTCTCCTCCATTCTCCTCCTGGGATCTTGGGCATGCACGCGCACAAGCCCGGTATGATTTTCAAGCCACTGGGTCCGGGATTCGAACTGTGGTCAGCCATGTGGGAGTCCAGCACCTTAACCATTACATCACCTGCTGGACCCTCTGTTTCTCTTCTTACTGCCTGTTCAGTGCAAACTCTCATTGTTTTTTCTACTGGTCATATGCAGTAGAGTTTAGAGGGAAACCTCTTCCTGAAATATGATTGCATTTCTGAGACCACCAAGCTGGAATACATACAGGTGATTTAGAAAAATAAATCATTGATGAGCCTGGGGACCAGCAGATGGCGTCATAGTTACGTTGCTGGACACCTATGCTGGACACCGCGGTTTGAGTCCCAGACCAGCGACTTCAAACTCACGCCAGACGCATGTGCGTGTGTGCCCAACATCCCAACAGGAGAATGAAGGAGAAGGGATTGCGGTGTGGCCATTCCTCTGGGGAGTGAGTTCTCGCTTCCTGTTTCTCTAACTCTCTCTGCCTCTCAGGTGACCGCACGCTCCCTACAGCAAAACTTTCTGTTAAAAAAAAAGAAGGAGCCTGGAGCCTATAATTGCCCTTCACTTGACCGCATTTGTGCTCTGGTTTAGTTTATATTCCTTGATACTGAAACTCTTGACAATATAGGGTCAGCAGGTGGCATGGTGGTTAAGGCTCTGGAGTCTCACATGGATGACCACAGTTCAAGTCCCAGACCTGGTGACTTGCTTTCTCACTTTCTCTCTCTAGTCAAATTAAATAATAATAATAATAAATATAAATAATTTAAACAGAAACACTCAACAATAAGCTCCAATGCCAGCCTGTGATTTCTAGGCAGAGTCTACAAACTCTGAAATGCACTCACCTCCACAGTTCATCTGCTGAGAGCTCTTTGGGAGTAAAGTCCTGACAACCCAGCCAACATCCTGAAAGACATCGAAGGGGCTGCCAGGCCAAACCATCCTCACTCCTGCCCAGGCCAGCTCAGTAACAAAGTCTGTCTGCAAATGAGAGAATATCCCACAGGTTTTTGAGCAGCTATGACATGGGGCATGCCAAATCCCCCGCTCAGCTCTTCCTAACTCATTGCATAGAAGCAGCTATTTCTAATCCTGGAAGAGCACGTCGGTTTGCAAACAGCATGTGACCACCTCTCGCCAGCAAGGGGAGCTTTAGGAACATGCTGGAATCTTTGAGTGTCCATCTCAATTGGGGAGAGCATCTTCCTCTCTCACCTACCTGTTGATCATTCCCCCTTCTGCTTCGGTTTGGGTTTTGGTCTTTGAGAGATTTTTGCTATAGGACGCACGTGCTCACGAGAGAGACTGAAAGCCAGACAGCACCCCCGATGGGTAGATGGCCATGCCACCATCCCTCCTCCTCTACTCTCCTCTTGGGATTTTGGGTGTGAGTTTCAAGCTGCCATTCTGGACTCTGTGGGCGGTCAACCACATGGGAGTCCAGTGCCTTAACCGCTATCCACCTGCCGGCCCCTGATAATTCACTGTTAACTATAACCTCACAGATGTATAAATGATTGGGCAAGCCAGGATAAAAGTCTTCCTAAATTGTCCAAGTGTTAGGAAAATATTTAAGTTAAACTGCAAGTAGTGGGGCTGGATGGTCACACAGTGGTAAAATTCCAATGTTCTATCAGCCTGCCCATGTGGGACGCTTTCAGGTTCACGTCTGGAGACCTCTGTGAGAGCCAGTCCCACAGCTTGCTGGTTAAGAGAAGCCAAATCCTCGGGACCAGTAGTTGGTGTCATGGCTATGTTTCTCCCATGTAGTAGACTGTGGTTCGAGTCCCAGACCCGATGACTTAAACTCATGCTGGGCGGGTGCCCAAGATCCTGAGAGGGGAATAGAGGAGAAGGGATCGTGGCATGGCCATCCCCCCTGGGGGCTGATTTCTCACTTTCTCTCTATCTCTCTGTCTTTCTGGCGAGCGCACGTGCCCTCTACAAAAATCTCTGCAAAAAAAAAAAAAAGAGAGAGAGAGAGAAGCCGAATCCTACCCAGTGGCCTTTGCTCAAATCCCAGCCCCAGGACCTTGGGAAACATAATTAATATCCCAAAACCATTGCTCATATTCAATGTCAGTTTCTATGTTCTTGAATTCTACTTTGTCCTTATGTGATGGATAGATTTTCCTTACTGGGATGGAAGAACTCTTCAAGAAGTTGGGTGACTATTTCTCTCTGCCTCCCTTCTTTTCTTAAAGAAATAAGTAAACCTGGGGACCAGCAGGTGGCATGGTGGTTAAGGTGCTGGACACTCCCACAGGGCTGACCACGGTTCAAGTCCTGGACCTGGTGGCTTGCTTTCTCACTTTTCTTCTCTCTCTCTCTCTCTCCCTGACTCTTTCTCTCTCTGGTCAAATTTTAAAAAATGAATGAATAAATAAAATAAAATTAAATTAATATTTTTAAAAAAAGAAATAAGTAAACTTATAAGTACAACTCATAATGACTTGGTTTCTATAAACATAAACCACTCGAATATATATAGAAATTATATCAGAGATGTAGAAATTCTATCGGGGGCCAGCAGGTGGTATAGTCATTAAGGCACTGGACTCCCACATGGCTGACTGTGGTTCAAGTCCCACACCCAACAGCTTGAAACTCATGCCAGGTGCGTGTGCATGCGTGTCTAAATCCCAAGAAGAGAATGGAGGAGAAGGGATTGTGGCACGGCCAACTCCCCCCGAGGGGGGTGATTTCTCACTTTCTGTCTCTCTGTCGTATCTCTCTCTGTCTCTCCAATGAATGCATACACCCTATAGCAAATCTCTCTCTAACCCAAGAAAAAGAAAGAAGTAAAGTTATAAGAAGAATGCCTACTGCCTTGATTTCTATCAACCTAGTCCAGTCAAATAGGCAGGAATTATATGAAAAATGTAAAAATTCTATCTTAGATACTGGGTCTTGAGACACACCTTACACTGCTGTGTGATAATATACCTCGCTGGTTTCTTTGTCTTGGGCTGTGATGACATGATTCAAAATCTTTTTATATTTCATTGTCTCCATATCCTTAAGATGAAGGGGAAAATGACTCATCAGATGTTATAAACACCCACAGGAAACAGCCATTGTGTTTGATTGCTCTTACCCACACACCTGCCAATTCACAGTTTATCATTTCAGTCGATATGCAACCCGAATTCGCAGCGATTTCATTATGCGACTTGTATCGAGTAGCTCCTTAGGAAACACTTGGCGGTTTTGTGGCGTTCAGATCACCTGTCAGGTGGGAAAGGCCATAGGCATTTAGCAAGTGTGAAGGAGCTAACTTTGCAAATTCCCTTCCTGCAGGCTCTTTACCAAATGTTGTAAAGCAAATTGGTTTTCTCGTCAAGGCAGAAACAGACATATTTTGCTCTTAACATCATGTAACATCCATTAGCTGCAGAAGAAGGAGCACGAGGGTTTGGATTGCAGAGTACACCATGCTTGGCCAGCGTATTCCAACTTTTACCTAAACCAAGGTTTTTGTTTTTATTTTTAACACTTTTATTTAGTTATTTGTATTTTACCATTTTAATTTAGTTTATACATTCAATCACTGTACATCACTACAACTTGTAAAATGAATTTACCCAACATGGATTGCACTTCACACCGGACCAGTTGAGGATATCATACACGTTACCATTGATAGATAATCTCAATTTCGGTATCCCTGAAATGTCTTGCCTCTCTAGTTTTCTCCTTGATTCTTTCCCTCTCACTCTCCCCCATCTAACACCCTCTTCCCACACTGTCTCTAGTATCCATAACCATTTCCCATGTTTCTATATCTTCTAATCTTTCAGTTTCTGCCATCGAATGCGGACAGTCAGTATTAAGTGGAGATATACAATGTCTCTCCTGTTTTTGTTTTGTTTTTAAAAGAATTGTTTTATATTTAACTTTATTTATTTAATTTTTATTTCAATTTGACCAGAGAGGGACAGAGTGAGAGAGAGAGAGAGAGAGGAGGAAAGTGAGAAAGCAAGCTGCCAGGTCTAGGACTTGAATCGTGATCCACCATGTGGAAGTTCAGCACCTTTAACCACCATGCCACCTGCCAGTCTCATAAACCAAAGGTTTTGTTTTTGTTTTTAAGTTGTTTTTTTTTTAGAGTTTGTTTTTTTGTTCTTGTTTTGTTTTGTTTTTTACTATAGGGCATATGTTCTTGCTGGAGAGACAGAGGGAGAGAGAGAGAGACAGACAGACAGAAAGTGAGAAATCATCCCCTCACGGGGATGGCCACACTGTAATCTCTTCTCCTCCATTCTCCTCTTCGGATTTTGGGCACACACACACATTCTCATCCAGCCTGAGTTTGAAGCCGCCGGGTCCAGAACTTGAGCTGTGGTCAGCCAAGAGGGAGTCCAGTTATGCAACCATTACACCTGGTCCCTAAATCAAGGTTTTTAAGACTGAGTGGCTGTCAGCCACCCCCACGCATAACAACCTGCAATATACGATCAGCCTCCTTCACACATAAACACGATTTCGACAATGAAATTCAAGGTAAAAAATCCAACATGTGTGTGCTTCATTTTGCTAGTTTTCCTTTAGGGTATCTGGATTTATCAACAAAACAACCTTTGCAATATTACTGTCTCAGTGACCAGGTCACAGTCAATTCCATCATTGTGATGATTTCAACAACATACAGAAAATATCAAGACAGAGATCCAGATGTTGGCACAACAGTCTTGCACAGGATCCCCTGCAGAAGTGTCCCTTATAGAGAAGTCTGACTCCTAGGAATCTTCTCCTGCCTAAGAGGACCAGAGGACAAGGGCAATGTCTCCTTTCACTAGGACCAGGGTGGGATGGAGAGAACAAGAGGATTGGTGGGGTGGAAAGGAGAAAAATTAATGGACATGGGGCAGCAGGTGGCATGGTGGTCAAGGCACCAGACTCCCACGTGGCTGACCATGGTTCAAGTCTTGGACCTAACAGCTTGCTTTCTCACTTTCTCTCTCTTTGTCTCTCTCTCTAGTGAGCATGGATGCCCTATAGCAAATAAAATAATAATAAATTAATTTAATTATTTTATTTTATTTATTATTGCTGTCATTTTTCAATTTGCTATAGGGCATGTGCACTCACCAGAGAGAGATAGAGAGCGAGAGGAAAAGTGAGAAAGCAAGATGCCAAGTCTGGGACTCAAAGTAGGGTTGATCATGTGGGAGTCCAATGCCCCAATCACCATGCCATCTGCTGGCCCCAATTAATTGGGTTTTTTAAAAATTGATGGCCTTTGTTAGCTTTAACATGGTGGGTACCACGCTCATTCTTATGGGATGGGAATGTTTCTACACACCTTGTCCTGATTACAACCTGGTGATGTTTACACAATAGTCAAATGGTCAGGGCCAGCGGATGGCATAATGGCTATGCCACTGGACTCCCACGTAGTCGACTGCAGTTCAAGTCCCAGACCCGGTGGCTTAAACTCATGCTGGGCGTGTGTGTGTGCGTGATGAAGACCCCGAGAGGAGAATGGAGGAGAAGGGATTGCGGCGTGGCCATCCCCCCTTGGGGGTGATTTCTCACGTTCTGTCTCTCTGTTTCTCTCCAATAAACACACATACCCTACAGGAAAGAGTTAAAGGACAAATAACCCCATAGGATCAGCCCTGTGGCCTGGAGACTGGGGGAGTCAGATCCCACTTGGCCAAGTACAGAGTTCAAATCCTAGCGCCCGTAGCTTGGAAAACATGCTGGGTGCACGGACCTCTTTGTCCTCAGTCTCAATGGGATGGGGAAATGGAAGAGACGGATTGCAGCCATGACTGCACTCCATGGGTGTGTGTGTGTGTGTGGGGGGGGGTGCTTTCTCTC
Organism: Tupaia belangeri chinensis; assembly: GCF_000334495.1. Lineage (NCBI taxonomy): Eukaryota > Metazoa > Chordata > Mammalia > Scandentia > Tupaiidae > Tupaia > Tupaia belangeri. The sequence continues at coordinate 124,877 of NW_006204933.1, forward strand.
CTGTCTCTCTTTCTCTCTCTTCTCTGACAAGCGCACACACACAGGCAATTAAAAAGAGCAAGGAAAAGGAAAAGCAGATTTTGAAAAACCCATAGGTAAAATCTGCCTCCTAAAGACGTTTGTTGGAGTGTGGTCGCTTTTCGGAAAGTCTGAAACGGGTAAGAAGAGCTCGCAGCAGCAGAAAGGAGTTTCCGGAGTGAGAACAAATGGCTGTCTTGCCTTGGGATGGTGCATTTTGCATACACTCTGTATGCTAACCGCTTCGACTTTTAAGATTTCTCTTTATGGCACGGTGGGAATTAGGATTCAGTGTGATTAGCATTCCCCCCCAACTCCTCTAAGATTGAGACAGGCAGTGTTACAGCTCAGCCAGCTCCGACGGTAAGTGAGATTTTAATGTGAAACAGTAGCCTTCAGTGGAAAAGACCCAATGGCTTGGAAAGAGAGAATGTTCCCTAGGATTATAGACTGCTACTTAAATTAGGAAGTGATTGCACTTCCTCGCTGCATAAAATAGCATAAAAAATAGACTCCTAATAAGATGGACTCAACTTAACATTCTAACATGTAGCGCCAAACAGAGCACACTGAAAATTACATTTTTTTAAACTCTACAGTTAGATGTCAATATAAGAAGTGATGGTGGAAAATACAGAAGCGATGGTTTTTTTTTTTGTTTGTTTGTTTTTGTTTTGTTTTGTTTTGTTTTGTTTGCCAGAGGACATGCATACTCCCTGGAGAGACACAGAGAGAGAGAGAGACAGAGAGAAAGGGAAAGTGAGATGACACCCTCCTGGGGGAATGGATGACACTCCTACTCCTTCTCCAGGTAGTTTTATTTTATTTTATTTTATTTTATTTAGGTTTTTGCTACAGAGTATGTGCGCTCACCAGAGAAAGACAGGAAGAGGAAGAGGCACGGCCGCGCTGCCATCCCTCCTCCTCCCTTCTCTTCCTGATTTTGGGCACGCACACACATACACCTGGCGTGATTCTCAAGCTCCCAGGTCTGGGGCTCAAACCGTGGCCAGCCAAGTGGGAGTCCAGTATCTTAACCAGCGTGCCATCTGCTTGCCCATAGGTCACTTTATGAACCCTAGTACTACTGGTATTCCATGAAAGGGGATTGTCTTCTGCAGGGAATGTTCATGTCCTGACACGCTAGTGTGTTCTCGAGCAGGTACCCGAGAGTCGCTCCTGCCATAGTCTCTCATGCTCTTCCACATCACTGGATTCTAATGAAACGGAATCGAACTCTCCCTCCAGGCCACGAGAAGAAGCATGTGTTCTCAGCTGGGTCACCATCTGGCTGCCTCTTTGGCTCCCAGGATGAGTTTAGGAATTTGTAAAGGGATGGACCAGAGTCTCCAGCTAAGAAAATCTAAACTCTGTGACTATCCCACCAGAGTTCCTCTTGATATGAAAGAATTTAAAAATGGATCTTGCATTGCTAACTAAGACGGTCATCGTGGATTTAGCTAAAGGGAGAGTCTGTCAAGGGTAGGAGTAAGCAGCAGAAAGGCAGCCTGATTTGTGTCCTGGATCCCGCTGTGCCTGAACCCCTCCTTTCTGACTTTTGCTTTACCTAAGGCTATAAAATCACTTTACTATGTTATTTTACTTTGGGTTTCTGTCACTAAGGAGGTCCTGACTTAAATTTTTTTGGGATCCTTATCCTGTCCCTAAAAAGAGAGAGCTGAAACAGCAAATGTTTGTTGCAGTTTTTACTCTCCAGAGCACCTGCGAGCTACCCTCCCTAGCGAAGTCAGAATTTTATACACTGAGGATAAAAGGGAGCGGTCCCCTGGATGCGATCCTGCAAGGACTCCACCAATGTTATGCTACTGACAGCTCTAACTGCCATTTCGGAGAGGAGACAGGGTTAGAAACAGGGACAAGCAGATGGCATGATAGTCATGTTGCTGGATTCCCGTGTAGCCGACTGCGGTTCAAATCCCGGACCCAGCAGCTTCAACCTCACCTTGGGCGTGTGCGCATGTATGCCCAAAATCCCGAGAGGGGGATGGAAGAGAGATTGCAGCGTGGTCATCCCCCTGAGGGCTGATTTCTCGCTCTCTGTCTCTCTGGTAAGTGTGCGTGCCCTATAGCAAAAATCTCAAAAATAAATAAATAAATAAAAAGAAAGAAAAGAAAAAGAAAAAGAAAATGAAAAGAAAAAGAAAGTCCATATAAGTCTGGGAAGGTTTTAGGCTTTCGTTCGTTCTGTTTTAATTTTTGCCAGGGGACACTTGTACTCACCAGGGAGAGACAGAGAGAAACAGAGAGGGACAGAGAGGGAAAGTAAAAAATTATCCCCAGGAGGGATGGTCACACCGCACTCCTTTCTCTCCGACCCTCCTCTCAGGATTTCGAAATGAAAATTAAATGATTTCCATTGCGTTATTCAAGGCTTGTGGACCGTGGCTGGTCTAATATTTTTAGGCTTAAGGTCTTAAGAAACAAAATGAGTCATTTGTTTTTATTACATTTCTTTTCTTTTCCTTTCTTTTCCCCCAGATGCTGGGGAAGAGATTAGACAAAGTTAATTACAGCGTCTTTCTTTTAAAGCTAGTGGAGCTAATGTCCCACCCCGGAGTAGTGGGTGATTGTCTGTTGAGTAATCAGATTTTTTAAGAGGTGTTTGCCTTAGGGCAGGTACGTTTGCCAGAGAGAGACAGTGAGACAGAAAGTGAGAAATCACCCGCAGGGGGATGGCCACACCACAGTCCCTTCTCCCCCATTCTCCTTCTGGGATCTTGCGCACACACGCACACACGCCTGGTGTGAGCCGCTGGGTCCGGGACTCGAACCGCAGTCGGCCACGTGGGAGTTCAGTGGCATAGCTGCTACACCCTCTGCTGAGCCCAGGTAATTAAATTTAGTGGGAGGTTGTAACTGAGCCTGCCTGGGTCAGGAAGACAACATCGCTATGTGTTTCTGGTCATGATAAAACTCTCAAGGCCCTTGGAACGACTCAGCTCTACAGAGAACAGCCCAAGATCATCATCGTTAGAGACCGTCCGACACGGCCATCCAAATTCTGGGTCTTTGGAGAAGTCATCACAAATTTTTCCACAGAAAAACAGGGAGGGGACCAGCAGATGGCATCATGGCTACCTCGCTGGACTCCCACGTAGTCGACTGTGGTTCGAGTCCCGGAGCAGGTGGCTTAAACTCACGCCAGGTGCATGTGCACGTGTTCCCAGGATCCTGAGAGGAGAAGGGAGGAGAAGGGATTAGGGCATGGCCATCCCCCCTGGGGGTGATTTCTTGCTTTCTGTCTCTCTGTCTCTCTCTGTCCAGCAAGCACACACACCCTATAGCAAACATCTCTCTTAAAAACAGAAAAACTCTAAGAAGTTTGGGCCATGGGATCCTTTGTGTCCTGTGAAAGGGGGCTGGGAGGACGGATTGATGCAGCAGCAAACACACCTGCAGACGGCCCCGTCTCTGCTCTGAGCAAGCTACCAAGTCTCTGACGATGGCTTCTTTGACTTCAGTTCTTGTCAACGTTGCTGAGAAATGATCAAGACAGAAAGCAGATGGGTGCCTGCAGGCAGACGGAGGAGAGGGAGTCCAGAGGGACCACCTTGTGGGTGTTGGGTGTTCTTGCAGAGACACGGAAATATTCTGAAATTCGGTAAGGGCGAGCATTGCAAAACTCTGAACCTACAAAAAACCGTTCAACTGCGTCTTTTGTAAGGGTATGTGATTTATACTTTTTTAAAAAAAATAATTACTTATTTCATTGTATTGATTTTATTATTATTATTCCATTTGACCAGAGAAAGAAAGAGAGTGAGAAAGCAAGTCACCAGGTCCAGGACTTGAACTACACCAACATCATGTGGGAGTCTGGTGCCTTAACCACCATGCCACCCATGGCCTGTGTATTACATTAGAAAAACAAAACGCAGTCTAAACTTGAAACATCAAAATATATTCCCAACATATTAAATTGTTAAAATACAGCATGCCGAAAATGATTTATTTAAATTCTAGAGACCAGGGATCTTGCAATTCTTTAATTTATATTTAATCGATGGGTGAACATTTTTTTCTTTAAAAGTGCTGAGATCAAGGGATGATTTGGGAGGGGTTTTCTATTGAAGTAGTCACATTTGGGAGGCTGGGAAATCCTCCAAGAATCTTTATTTTGACACTAAATCTTCCCCTAAAAGGAATGCCAAACAGGGATTTGTAACTGGCAGATTTGGGGACCGCTTCTAAGATTCAGAGTATCATCCCGTGGTAGGACAAATCTATACATGCATTTGGAAAAGCACATCCGCTCTCGCGGCCAGGAGATAATTTCAGAAGCAACGCCTCTCCGTTTCTCTGGGGTGCCAACTTACGCTTGAAAAACATAAAAGATCATATGTTTTCCATCGCTTAGAACTCTTGTCTTTTCAATCAGGTGTAATCAAAATTCTAAACTCCCCTGCAATTTATGAAGTCTTAACTTGTTTCCGTGCACCCTGAATGGGCATATGAAGGTTAGTCATCCATTTGTCTCCCAAAACAACACGATAAGAAAGGTGTCATCGGGGACCAGCAAGGGGCGTGGTGGTTAAGGGTGCTGGATTCCCACATGGCCAACTACAGTTCGAGTCCCGGACCTGGTGGCTTGCTTTCTCACTTTCCCTCTCTCTCTCTCTCTCTCTCTCTCTCTCGGTCTCTCTCTGGTCAGATTAAAACAAATGAACGAATAAATAAAATGAAATCATTATTTAAAAAAAGAAGGGGGTTATGCGTTGGCCTTTTCTCCAAATTCAGGTTTGGTGTGTACGTTATACTTAATCTGATGGTAGTAGCTTCTTTTTTTTTTTTTTTTTTTTGGGGGGTTTTTTTTTTTTTTTTTTTTTTTTTTTGGCCACGCCTCACAGAGAGAGACAGAGAGATAGAAAGCGAGAAATCACCCCCCAGAGGGGATGGCCACGCCGCAATCCCTTCTCCTCCATTCTCCTCTCAGGATCTTGGGCACGCACTCACACGCGCCCGGCGTGAGTTTAAGCCACCGGCCCCGGGACTAAACCCGTGATCAACTACATGGGAGTTCACTGACATAGCCATTACGCCAACTGCTGGTCCCATCTGATGTAACTTCTGATGCCAAGCTCTTAGAAAGCTTTGTACAGGAATGGTTCAGAGGCGTTAGCAGTCAGAAAACAGAATCATCCTTCTTCCTCTCTTGTCTTCTATCTTTCTTTAAACTGCAATCTTTGCTTCCCAGGAGTTCCTTTATTTCTTTTTGTTTCCCTCTGCTCACTGTACACCTTTACAGCGGGCATCGTGGCTTCTCCCGGAAGGAACATGGGGCAGGTGAGTCAGGTCAGACGCGGATGTCTTCCTTAGTGAACACGGCTGGATTTTGTAACTGCCGGAGTGCACGACTGAACCATTCCCAAAGAGGCCCAACCGATGCGTGGATTATTCCAAGCCGAAATCACCCAAGGAATTATGGCGGCAGATAAGGCCACTGTCCCTTCCGTTTCCTCTGGGAGAGATGACTCCCCCAGAAGAGGAAGAAAATCGCTTTTCTCACCATAACGCGGGTGACCGACAAGGCCGTTAATTTGAAATAAACTCCCCCAAATAACCCTCAGCTTCTGCTAATTGCATCTGCCCTCGTATATATTTTTATAGAGTTATTTATCATTCTTATTATCATGATTAATTTGCTACAGGGCACGTGTACTCAGCAGAGAGAGACAGAGACAGAGAGAGGGAAACTGAGAATGGAAGCCAGTGGGTCTGGGACTCGAACCGTGCTGTGCCACGTGGAAGTCCAGAGTCCTAACCACCACGCCACCTGCTGGTTCTGGGCCCTCCACATTCTTACAGACCTCCTTAGTAACTGGCGACCTCGCTACCCTCGACTGGAGAGCCCTCTGTCCTGTCACTTCTCCACAGGTTGGCTGTTCTTTGTCGGAAGAGTACAAAAGCCACCTGCTGGTTCTCACGTGGCAACTGATGACCACTGACAACATGCTTAGAGAGGGACCAACAGACGGTGTAATGGTGATCTCACCGGACACCCATGTGGTCAACTGCGGTTCAAGTCCCAGATCCAGCAGTTTAAGGCCGTTCAGTTTTCCCCGTCGTTCCTGCACACACAGACCTCGCGGCAAGAACACTGAGGGGCAGTCTGAAAAGCGCTTGCACATCTATATTCACTGCAGCCTTATTCAAGATTCCCCAAGACATGGAACCAATCCAAATGGTCACAAGCAGGAGAATGGATGGAAAAAGCGTGGCACATATACTCCATGGAATACTATTGGGCCATAAGAAACAGCAAGACCCTGGCGTTTGATAGAAAGTGGATGAGTTTGGAAACTTTGTTGCTGAGTGAAGCAAGTCAGGCTATGAAAGAGAAACATTGTATGTCTCCACTTAACCATAGACCGGCTGTCTGCACTCTATGGTAGAGATCGAAAGTCTGGAGGACATAAAAGCGTTACAAATTGTTATGGACACTGGGGACAAAGTGGAAAGAGAGTATGAAAGGGGAAGAGTGTAGGAAAGGAAATTTGGGGGAAAAATAGAGAGGTAAGACATTTGGGGGACACACATATGGTTTATTACCTGTTGATGATGACGTGTAGAGTTTTCTCAACTGGACAGGACGGAGGTGTATATCATGCTGGGTAAAGTCTCTTCACAATCTAAAGGATGCATAGCAATTAAATGTATCAATAATCATTTAAAGAAATAAATAACACTCAAAAAATTAAACGATTCAAATGAATTAATTAAAAATTAAAAAGAACACTGGACGGGAATACTGGGTCCATCAGATGAGGTGGATGGCAAAGAATTACCCCGCCAACATTCCGTGACAATTTCCCCGGACTCGCTGGCTAATGCCATTGGGAGACCACCCAGTTTACCCTTCAAGGCTCTTTATAATTACAGAATCCAATAAAAGGCAAATTGACGGGTAAACGAATCTCGGTAATTAAATGAAAGGAGAAATTACAAGCTCAACAGACAGGTGGTATCGGTCTTCATTACGTCTGTAGCCAATAAGCCTTCATCAGATTAGAGGGCTGTAGAGAGACCTTGAAGAAAATCCTCTGGACCATTTTCAAGCAGCGAGTCTCAGGAAGGTGCCTCCTCCTCACGCAGTATACAGAATACACAGTGCCTGTGTCTTTAAAATGAGACCCTTTAAGGGCCAGCAGGTGGCATGGTAGTTAAGGCACTGACGTCCCACACAGCCATCTGCGGTTCGAGTCCCGGACCTGGTGGCTTGCTTTCTCACTTTCCCTCTCTCTCTCTTTGTCTCTCTCTGGTCAGTGCATGGGTCCTATAGCAAATTTTAAAATAATAATAAAGGTAAACAAATCATTCTTTAAAATAAAAGAGAGAGAGAGACCCTGTAATAAAATGTTGACTTGTGCACATTTGTTTCTTTCTTTTTTTCTTTCTTTCTTTTGTACAGTTCACATTAACTACAAGTTTGTTTGCTTCGCTCTAAACATTGTCATTGTGAGAAGAAATGCACTTTGATGTGTGATTTAATCTTGCCATTAGGTTGACCTGTCCCCATTTCTTTCTTCTGTATTCCTGTGGGCCGCAGGAAACAGCTGTGGACCCACAGAGAGGACAGCCAGAGAGGAGAGGGACACCAGAGAGTCGCTGGTACTTAAAAGAGGAACTTGGGGGACCAGCAGTTAGCGTAATGGTTGTCAGTGGACTCCCACGTAGTCAACCGCGGTTTGAGCCCCAGACCCCGTGGCTTAAACTCATGTTGGGCGTGTGTGCGTGCGTGCCCAAGATCCCAAGAGGAGAATGGAGGAGAAGGGATTGCGGCGTGGCCATCCCCCCGGGGGGGGTGATTTCTCGCTTTCTGTCTCTCTCTGTCTCTCTGGCGAGCGCACACACCCTATAGCAAAAAACCTCTCCAAAAAAAGAAAAAAATAAAACGATTTTGTTCATTAGACAAGGCTTTATCATCTTCCATTATACCCATTACAGAAATCTTGGAGAATTCAGAGAAAGGCTTTCCAACAGAAGACTGGCAGATCCAGCAGTTTAAGGCCGTTCAGTTTTCCCCGTCGTTCCTGCACACACAGACCTCGCGGCAAGAACACTGAGGGGCAGTCTGAAAAGCGCTTGCACATCTATATTCACTGCAGCCTTATTCAAGATTCCCCAAGACATGGAACCAATCCAAATGGTCACAAGCAGGAGAATGGATGGAAAAAGCGTGGCACATATACTCCATGGAATACTATTGGGCCATAAGAAACAGCAAGACCCTGGCGTTTGATAGAAAGTGGATGAGTTTGGAAACTTTGTTGCTGAGTGAAGCAAGTCAGGCTATGAAAGAGAAACATTGTATGTCTCCACTTAACCATAGACCGGCTGTCTGCACTCTATGGTAGAGATCGAAAGTCTGGAGGACATAAAAGCGTTACAAATTGTTATGGACACTGGGGACAAAGTGGAAAGAGAGTATGAAAGGGGAAGAGTGTAGGAAAGGAAATTTGGGGGAAAAATAGAGAGGTAAGACATTTGGGGGACACACATATGGTTTATTACCTGTTGATGATGACGTGTAGAGTTTTCTCAACTGGACAGGACGGAGGTGTATATCATGCTGGGTAAAGTCTCTTCACAATCTAAAGGATGCATAGCAATTAAATGTATCAATAATCATTTAAAGAAATAAATAACACTCAAAAAATTAAACGATTCAAATGAATTAATTAAAAATTAAAAAGAACACTGGACGGGAATACTGGGTCCATCAGATGAGGTGGATGGCAAAGAATTACCCCGCCAACATTCCGTGACAATTTCCCCGGACTCGCTGGCTAATGCCATTGGGAGACCACCCAGTTTACCCTTCAAGGCTCTTTATAATTACAGAATCCAATAAAAGGCAAATTGACGGGTAAACGAATCTCGGTAATTAAATGAAAGGAGAAATTACAAGCTCAACAGACAGGTGGTATCGGTCTTCATTACGTCTGTAGCCAATAAGCCTTCATCAGATTAGAGGGCTGTAGAGAGACCTTGAAGAAAATCCTCTGGACCATTTTCAAGCAGCGAGTCTCAGGAAGGTGCCTCCTCCTCACGCAGTATACAGAATACACAGTGCCTGTGTCTTTAAAATGAGACCCTTTAAGGGCCAGCAGGTGGCATGGTAGTTAAGGCACTGACGTCCCACACAGCCATCTGCGGTTCGAGTCCCGGACCTGGTGGCTTGCTTTCTCACTTTCCCTCTCTCTCTCTTTGTCTCTCTCTGGTCAGTGCATGGGTCCTATAGCAAATTTTAAAATAATAATAAAGGTAAACAAATCATTCTTTAAAATAAAAGAGAGAGAGAGACCCTGTAATAAAATGTTGACTTGTGCACATTTGTTTCTTTCTTTTTTTCTTTCTTTCTTTTGTACAGTTCACATTAACTACAAGTTTGTTTGCTTCGCTCTAAACATTGTCATTGTGAGAAGAAATGCACTTTGATGTGTGATTTAATCTTGCCATTAGGTTGACCTGTCCCCATTTCTTTCTTCTGTATTCCTGTGGGCCGCAGGAAACAGCTGTGGACCCACAGAGAGGACAGCCAGAGAGGAGAGGGACACCAGAGAGTCGCTGGTACTTAAAAGAGGAACTTGGGGGACCAGCAGTTAGCGTAATGGTTGTCAGTGGACTCCCACGTAGTCAACCGCGGTTTGAGCCCCAGACCCCGTGGCTTAAACTCATGTTGGGCGTGTGTGCGTGCGTGCCCAAGATCCCAAGAGGAGAATGGAGGAGAAGGGATTGCGGCGTGGCCATCCCCCCGGGGGGGGTGATTTCTCGCTTTCTGTCTCTCTCTGTCTCTCTGGCGAGCGCACACACCCTATAGCAAAAAACCTCTCCAAAAAAAGAAAAAAATAAAACGATTTTGTTCATTAGACAAGGCTTTATCATCTTCCATTATACCCATTACAGAAATCTTGGAGAATTCAGAGAAAGGCTTTCCAACAGAAGACTGGAGAACAGCAGGTGTAAATGTCCCTCAGAGGATATTAAGTCCCTGTGGAGCCTCTGTGTTCGGCTGACCTACCCTGAGGCCACAGGATGACTGTGATGTAGTAACGATGAATTGTATTCAGAGCTAACCTGGAGACCCGGCCTATGACATTCTGCCCAATGTATGCCTCCCTACAACTAAGTAGGAGAATGAGTGTGATGTAAGAATATCCACAGTCCACATGGGGTTTTCTGCCTGCTTTGCTTTTTCGCCATAGGGCAGGTGTGCTCACTGGAGAGAGACCGAGAGACAGAAAGTGAGAAATTACTCCCAGGGCCATGGCCACACCGTGGTCCCTTCTTTTCCATTCTTCTTGGGATTTGGGGCATGCAGGCACACACAAGCCACCAGGTCTGGGACTTGAACTACAGTTAGCCATATAGCAGTCCAGTGTCTTAACCACCATGCCACCTGCTGGTCCCATGTGTTTTCTTTTTTCTTTTCTTTTTTTTTTTTTGAAGGGTTTTTGCTATAGGGCGCATGCACCTGCTAGACAGACAGAGAGAGATAGAGAGACAGAAAGTGAGAAATCACTCCCCAGGGGGGATGGCCATGCGGCAATCCCTTCTCCTCCATTCTCCTCTTGGGATCTTGGGCACGCACGCACACGTGACCAGCCTGAGTTTAAGCCACTGGGTCTGGGACTTGAACCATGGTCAACTACATCAGAGTCCAGCGACAGAACCATTAAGCCAGCTGCTGGTCCCATGTTTCCACTTTTACAATAAAGACCTCTATGCCTTTGAATTGATTATTACACACCCTATGCAAGCTTTGAAAAACCTTACTGTACCCACTAAGAGATCCAATGATTATTTGTTAACCAGGAATCATAATTTCAAAAAAAAATTTTAATCCAAAATATTAGGTGCTCAATGCTTAATAAATTTGACAGGTGATGTCTCTCAAGACTGAGACATGTACTCATTTCTTTGTTTTTTAATAAAAGAATTATTTATTTGACTTTATTAATTCATACATTTATTTTAATTTGACCAGAGAGAGAGAGGGGAAAAGTGAGAAAGTAAGCCACCAGGTCTGGGACTTGAACCATAGTTGGCCATGTGGAAGTGTCAAGTGCCTTACCCACCACACCACCTGCTGGTCCCCTCTACTCATTTCTTATTATGTTAAACCACATATTGATGGTGTGAAAAATATACACCTAACAGTGGAAGGAGCAGAAATCTTTGTATTCATATGCATATTAATACAATGTAAATTCTACATGATTTTTCAGAGGATGTATCTTTACAAATTTAACACAAAGTATTTTAATGCAGAATGAATACTTCCTAGGGAAAGGTTTTTAGAAATACGACTGATTTTATTCGACATACATCATAATTGGAACTAACATAGCCTAAAAGCTCCTATATCAGGTTACAGCTTATAAACCTTAATGGGGAAAATGGGGGATTTCTCTTACAGTCCGTCTTCCTCGGTGTCTGTCGGTTTCATCATTGAATTTGCAGGTTTAACCAGCCCGGATCAAAGATATCAGACAGTGCGTGCACAGGGAAAGTATGTCTCTCTCTTTTTAAAATGATTTTATTTAACCTTTTATTCATTTACTTATTATTTTTTTAAATTTGACCAGAGAGGAACAGAGTGAGAGAGAGTAAGAAAAGAAGCCGTCAGGTCCAGGAATTGAACCGCTGTCGGCCATATGGGAGTCCAGTGTCCTTAACCACCAGGCCACCTGCTGACCCCAGGGGAAAATATGTCTCTCTTAAGGCTGACCCACATGGTTCCTGGTTTGCATCCAGAGACCCCATGGTACCCTGAGTCTCTCTCTATCTCTCCATCTCTCTCTGGAGAGCACACACATCTGCTAGTAAAAACTAAAAAAAAAAAGGAGCAAATCTTGTCACGGAACATGCATGAACCTGAAGGAGATGATGCCGAGGGAGATGAGCCAGGCACAACAAGATGGATGTCAAGATCCTGTTGGGAACACAGTGTGTCTCTCTCTAAATCTCTCTCTCTCTCTGAGTCTCTCTGGGCAAATTAAATAATAACAATAATAATAACCAATGGAATTAAACAAATACATCATTCTCTTTTTTTAAAAAAAAAAAGTTACCTATTTCTGAAGTGTCCTCAGTAGTTACAACGGCTAGATTGCTCCTACACGGAACATAACTTTTTCCTTACGATTACTCCTTCAACAGTTCCGTACAGCAGCTATCTACATAGTTTTGACATTGTGTTAGGCATCGTAACGAATATGGAGGTGATTTTAAATCTTAGGAAGGATGTGTGGGTGTTCCATGCAAATGCTCTGCTGTTCTATAGAAGACATTTCAGCATTTTGGTATCACGGGCCAAAGGGGATTCCTGAAACCAACCCACTGCAGATCTTGAGGAAGGACTGCAGAACTAAATTTTCTCTTCCTTTAAAAAATTTTTAAAAAGAAAGCAGGAGGCCAGCAGGTGGTATGGTGGTTAAGGGTGCTGGACATTCACATGGCTGACTACAGCTCGAGTCCTGGGTATGGCAGCTTGCTTTCTCACCTTCCTTCTCTCTTTCTCTATTTCTCTCTAGTCAAATTAAAAATAATAACAACAATAATAATAAAATTAAACAAGTAATTCTTTTATAAAAAAGAAAAAGCATGACAATATTTATGATCAAACCCCTATGAACTCTATAACCTCTTTGTTTTCATTATTTAAAGAGAGATTTTTGGTATAGGCATGTGTGCTCACCAGACAGAGAGAGACAGAGAGATAGAAAGTGAGAAATCATCCTCCAGGGGGTGTGGTGTTAAGGTATTTGATTCCCACTTGGCCAACTCCATGGTTCAAGTCCTGGACATGGCAGCTTAAAAATCCCACTGGGTGTACATGTCCATTATGTCCAAATCTCTAGAGGAGAATGGTGGAAAAGGGGTTGGTGTGGGCATTTCCCTTGAGAGGTTATTTTTTCACTTTTCCTTACTCTCTATCTCTCCCAAGTAAGTACATGTACCCTACGACCAAAAAAATAAATAAATAAATAAAAAGTTACAAATACAAGGACCTATAAATTTTTCTATTTCTACTTTCCATCATCATGACCATCATGATCACAACCTCCACCAGCATCAGCACCATCACCACTATCAGAGTATCATTGCCACCAGCAGCACCACTACCATCACCGGCACCACTACCATTGCCGTGAACACCATTGTCACTATCATAATCATCATACCATCATCATCACCATCGACCTCATCCCTATCACCACTACCATCACCACCATCATACCATAGTCATTACCATCAACGTCATCACCATCTCCACTACCATTCCATCGCCACCATCACACCATAGTCATTATTACCATCAACGTCATCACCATCACCACTACCAT